>NC_134137.1:107572803-107875833 GCF_033958435.1 Carettochelys insculpta | reverse complement strand
CTGAACGGAATGCAGAAAATTTAAAGACTAGCTCACCCGCTGGGATCCTGAGCTTCCTCAACGGCTTCACGCCTTAGGATAATGGAACTGTGACTGAGATTGGAACTGTGACTGAATCACTACACACGTGCTGGCCCCAAACTACGTGGCTGCGTCTCCACCACAATCCCCTTTCGAAAGAGGAATGCAAATAAGGCAAATAGGAAATGCAAATGAAGTACCATTTTATATATCTCACACGTCATCTGCATAGTAGCATTTTCAAAAGAGAGCCTTTCAAAAGAAAAATAGGAGTGTAAATGGGACTCTTTTGAAATAAAACCCCATTTTCAAAAGCATTCTTCTTCCTAATGTTTTTTCAGGAAGAAGGGTGATTTTGAAAATGGGGGAAGCCAGTGAGAAGCTGTGGTGGCACATCTGTCTGTTCCTGGCTCGGGGGAGCCAGGTGGGCAGAGAGCTGCAGAAGAGCAGCTTCTCCCTGGTTTCTCCCAGCTGGGGAAGCCAGGGGCTGGAGTGGGGAATTGGTGAAGGAGCTAAGTTAAGCACGAATTGAAATTGAATATATCGGCCGTTTACTGTACCACACTCAAAATACAAACTATTTCTTAGCTGTTGCCTTGCCTAAGAACACACAAGCTTAGCAATTCTGTCTGAGCACTCTGTATGTCTTTTTTATCAGATTGCAAACTGGGAGCTTGCTGCCTTCTCTATTGCCTCTATTTCCATGTTGGACAGAAATTCAAAGGAGTAATGGTACAGGACTGGTAACAGTGAAGGTTATTAAATTGGGACCATCCTCTGAATGCTCTAGAGTGGTGAGGAAACTGAACCTGGGAACATGAGTCGGTTTAATTTTTGTGTAGCTCTGTGCTTTTCTCATGCCATTAAAAAGCAGTAGTGGTTTGTGTATATGTTACAACAATCACCTGTCCCTTTCAAGATTTAACAAGTGGACCCAGAACATCACACAGCAAGAGTTCTGGGAGAAGATGTTTGAGCTCAGGGAGGGGCTCATGAGTCAACCACTAGTGACAGGCGCTAGACAGTTGGACTGAAACTGTTTTCAGAAGGATCTGAAACCTGAGTGTGTGCCAAGAGTCCCTCTAAGACATGGGGAGTGGCTGGACCACATCCAAAGGCTTAGAGCACACTGGACCCTGCAGCTGAATTCCCTCTCATCAGTCTAGTGAGTGGCAACAAAACAGTGATAAGGGTCTGTGATATCTATACACACAAATGGAGATGAAACACTATTCAAGGCATCTACCATGTTTCAATGTCCTAACTCTGGAACTGGAAGTCAGACACTGAAGTGACAGGAATGGCATAACAACAGAAATCAAATAGTGAAGAATCCTAGCCAGCTCCCTCCACGCCAACAATTAAAATATTGCCACATTATGCTAGCTGGGACCATTGGATAAGCTTTATATGCGGCTCAAGAGAGTGCACTCTAGTAATTTAATTTATCAAAAATATGCACAACAGTATTAGATTAGGTGTGAGAAAAGGCAGCAGGCACTTTGGTGACATTTTCAACAACAAAAGCGATCTTGAAAAGAATGACCGTTAATAATCTAATTCTTCTGATGCTATTATTTTATTAATTGCTTATTGCAGTACACAGTCATCACAGTAGTGCATCAGGACCCACTGTGGTAAGGTGATGAACTATAACACAGGACAAAAGACAGCCAGCCCTGGCTCAAATACTAGACATTTCTGATGCTCTGCGATGTATTTTCACTGCAGGGCACAGAACAGAGTGGCAGTATTGCTTTGTCTAGTCATGTGTGATTTGTGTAATTTCCCTTTGAACAATAATTTCTCTCTCACTTCCTCACAGAAATGGAGTTTATTCTGATGTAAAGCGTCTAAGAACACAGCTCAACTTCTCCTCCCTGCCCACATCCAGAAAAAAAAAATCTGTATTGTATATATAATCCCAAAGCCCTTCTGAACCCGGTGCTAGAACAGAAATACACCACAAGGGCCTGATCTAATGAGATGTTGAAGACCTAAAAAAAACTACTCAACCCCATGGATCTGAGGGGAAATTCAGCATCTTAAAGGACTGGACCTTTAGTAATCTACTCCCTAACCATGCCTACCCTCTCAGGTTTTAAAACCAGGCCACTAAACCAGGCCACTGAGCACAGCCCGCTTGCAACAGTAGGAGTTTCTAGGGGAAATACCAGGTAATTTTAGATCATAGTCATAAAAGCAAATGACAGGACTTTCCCCCCATTGTTGAACCTTGTTAGCAACTGGATGATTTAACTATTCGAAAAAAATGTTTACCCAAAACCAAAGTTTTATCAGATGACAAGAGCCTACTTTAAAATTTCAAACACCATTTTTTAATTTTTTAAATGACTTAATTATTTGTGGCACTTTGATATGTATCATATCTCCATATTACTTGTATTGCAATACTAACCAAAGTGATCAATTAGCACTCTGTAAACTTAAGGAAATGGCACAGTGGCTAGAATGAGCAGAATGCCTACTCTATCACACATGCAGTGTTATAACCATGTTGGTCACAAAATATTACAGAGAAACCATGAGTGTGATAATATTTTTACTGGAGCAGCTTCTGTTGATGAGAGAAGTACATACAAAGAAGTGCTTTGTGGGCACTGTGTTCGTCAAAAGCTTGTGTTTCTCACCAACAGAAGTTGGGCAACTAAAAACTATTTCTTCTCCTACCTTGCCTACTCTATTACAGACATGTTCAAAGAATACCTTTGTAAAGCCTTGTGACAGGATAAGGCCGGTGAGTACAAGAGGGAAAAGCAGGGCTGGCAAATAAGTAGAGTGGAAACAGCTGGGGAGGACGCTGCTGTGGGTCAATTGGGGCCAGCTGGTCCCTCTTAAGACTGCCTTTAAAAACCCCTTTGCCCAGTGGGAAAGAAAGGTGATAGAGGACAGCATAGGAGGCTAAAGGAAACAAGCAAGGGGGGCTTTCTAGAAGCAGCGGGTGGGGGGGAGGAGTACTTGGCAGCAAAGGGCTAAGGCCCCTGCCCAGGTGACTCTGAGATTCGGTATGAGGCTGGAACAGACTGATCACGCAGGGGGAGCCAATCCAAGAGGGGGAACGTGCTGCTGCCGCTGCTGCTGCCGCCACCGCCACCACTACCTAGAGGAGGTACGGGGGTGGAGGGGCGGAATCATCTGGGGTAGTGGCCCAGGGAGAAGAGCTGTAGTGTCCATGACAAGGGAAGCCCTTCCCCACCAGTAGCAGCCACACAGGGTCCCTGGGCCAGAACCCGGAATGAGGGGGTAGGGCCCAGGTTCCCCCCAGACAACCACCACCACCCCCGTCTCAAGAAGGGCAATGGCGGGCCTGGTTGTGGGGCTAGTGGGCTGAACAGAGGCCCGGAGCCCAGGAATGAGGCTAGCCTTACCACAGCCTGTACTCTATGACAGTGAAGTACTGAAGGCACAAACACAGACCAGAGAGTACTATTTTTACATAACATCTTTTACTATGTCACTTAGTCTAGGTCTACTCTAGTTGCAGAAGATCAAACACTTAAGTTCAATCTCCCAGGGTGCTATTTTGCGCATGCGCAAAACGGCATGTTCCAGAATCAATGCTGAACCCGGAAGTCCTTGCGAGCCTTAAGGATTAAGGAATGTCAGTGGGAGGAATGCTCCCATCCACATTCTGCAGCGTAGACAGCGACCAATGTTGACGGCTGCAAAACTGATTTTCAGTATGCAAGTGTAGATGTAGTGGCAAGTGTAGATGTAGCCTAGGTTGAATAATTTGCAAAACATTTTAATATAAGCACTGATTCTTAAGCACAGAGCCCTTTGCTACACAAAACAAAGATGCAATCATTCTTTTGAAAGTAAGATGAACAGGTTGTTTGAAGGGGAATTTTTAGTTTGTTAAAGATTCATCTAAGCTACAGTCTTGGTAAAATCCCTTTTAGAGTGACACATCTTCTAGGGGCTTTTTGTTTATAGTTAATCTCTTTTTTTAAATGAAATTAATTTACAAAACAGAAAGGCACCGCAAATAGGTAGGTGCTCTCACTTCCCTTAAAAATTCAGGTAGCAAATCAACGTCAGAGTGAAGAAAAGAATACTTCAAGAACACCAGGGGAAAAAAATCAGTCACTACTCCATAAAAGGACAGTGTCACGTAATCACTCTTAAAAACAATGTGCAAAGGGGAAACTCTCAGAATTAAACTACACTGTCACACACAGTTACTGCAGAGAAGATCTAAAAAGCCACTATATGTAAGTACTGAAAACATGTTTTGCTATTTTCATTGAAAGCTAACAAACAATTCCAGGAAGTTAATATAGCCTTTTAATATAAGGTTATTGAATTTTCTCATGTGTCTGGATGGATATATTCTTTCTGGGTGGGAGAGAGAAATGTAAGCAGGATAAATTCTCTACTACTAAGACAATCTACTCAAGGAAATTACAAGAGAGACTATCAGCAAATTTTTAATCCATGTGCCAATTCCTCTTCGGATCCAAAGATTAACACATTGAATTAAAATGCTCTATTTATAATTTTGCCTTTTGAAAAACAATATGCAAAAATTTTTTGCTGCATAAGGATGGTAAGTTTTTGCAAAATAATGGAATTTAAGCCTAACCAATGCAAAGATAACTAACGTGGAAAAATGTCTTTTGTAAATATTTCAATGTTTGTCAAACAAAAATTTCATATTTCTAAGTAAAAATCTCTCTCTGACCAAGTTACTCAATGAAGCTTGTAAGATACTTGAATAGCTTAAGAGTTTCTGAAAGCACACTTGTACTACAGTAACAAACAGCTTGTAGCACCACAAATGTTTCTACGGTATTCTCAGCCCAACTGCTTCTCAGACATGACATGCTTAAAAAAAGTAATGATAATTTGACATAAATGTAATAATTTCTCCTTCATCTTTTGACATGTACTGTCTCTTCACAGCTTTTTCTGTAGTTACTCCTTTTTCCAAAATGCATTTACTTATTTCCTTTGTCACAAAATATGTTCATATGCTAAAGTTAATACAATGTTATTGGTTATTTGATTGTTAAATATCTCCTCTACTTAGAAAGATTCATAATATTTTATACTGCAGTGAAACAAAAAATACAGCTTTTCAGATTAAGCAACTCTTATTTCTCATTTAACTTTTTCAAACAAAATAAAGACAACCCTCAAATCTCTGAACACACAGACAGCAAAGAGGTTAGAAAAAGTGTACTGTGGTAGTTATATTATTAGTTCAACGGTTCATATTGCTAGCGCTTGAGTACAGAGACTGAACAGCTCCTTTTGAATAGAAAGACTGGAAGTTTCTCAATAACTGTTCTTTAACAGCCAGTCATTACTGTTATGCAGCTTTTAATTAATAAAACAAATTTAAGAGACACTGCACCAGGACAGGTTACATAAATAAGAAACTTGTATTAGTTATAAGGGAGAATGCTTTCAGTTCTAAACTACAAGTTGCCATTTGAAATTTTACTTGAATTTAGGAATATTGTTTTAAATGGTTCAGAGTTCTTCCGCTGCTACATTTTTTTATTCTTTCCATATTCAGTTTAGAAATTTTAAGTAAGTATGTGAAAGGAGTTTAATTTTCTCAACATCACCTTGGTCTATGCACTAAATCATATCTACCAATTTTAGGTGTTACACTGTAGGTTTCTCATATTCTTTGTAACCCACACAGACCACATTCATAGAGAGAAATTTGTTAACCGGACACCATTCAGCAAGACCACACACTACCCTGCCTCTTATTCACAATCTCACAGCACCACTATGAAAACTACAGCACTTGTTTAACTGCAAAATATTAGAGAGATTTAATATGTTTTAATGATGCCTTAATCCAATATAAGCACTGCATATAAGGCACATCAGCACCATGTAACAAGCTAGCTCTTTGTCTGTCAGTATATGATCCACTAGTTTGGGAACGTCTACACTACAGATAGTTCCTATGCCTTTAATGACCATTGTCCCGACTACTAGAAGCATTCTTCTATATCAACAAAATGGGAGGTAAGTAGGAGAACCCACTTGGGCTTGCACTCTTCCTTCCTTACTCACACTTTTCTTCTTCCTTGACAATGTCAGGACTGTTCAGATTTACTTAAATTTTTTATGTACTAGTGTTTTATAACAACAAGAAGTCCTGTGGCACCTTATAGACTAACTGATATTTTGGAGCATAAGCTTTCATGGGCAAAGACCCGCTTCATCAGATGCATCGGGGTGGGGAGGCTCAGAAGGGTATTTAAAGAGTGAGGTCCCAGTAAAAGGGAGGGCCAGAATTGACAAGGTCTATTCAATCGAGTAGGCATCTGACGAAGTGGGTCTTTGCCCACAAAAGCTTATGCTTCAAAATATCTGTTAGTCTATAAGGTGCCACAGGACTTCTTGTTGTTTTTGAAATGAAACTTATTTCCTTTCCAATGTGCATCTATAGCTCTCATTTATCATTGTAAAGTGGAAAATGAATGCCGGGCAGACAAATCTTACATAGTTACTTTCAACAACAAAAAATTAAAATTAAGCAAATATTTGGATATTTATTTCTAAATATAATAGTGGAATTGTACATTATCAGTAACTAGATAACAGACATTATACGTCCTACTACACCTTCATTAGCTGGTTGAACAAGGCAATACTTCTGATCTTCTCCTTTTGCTTACACTAACTCTGTTGGCCTTTCTGTTGCTTAAAAATGTGAAAGACTACTGTCATAAAACATTACACAATGTACACTTAAAATAATCTACCCAGGAAATGAATATAATACATTTCCTACAGAAACATCTAATTAGCCATTTTGCACATCCTGACTACTATTCGGCATTTAACATCATCATAAATTTTAACAAATTAAATATGGGAAAAAAAGGAACAGAAGAGTCTTCAATACACATATCTAAGAGAGTAGAGTAATCCGTGCTATGGCAATTCTAACTTTCACATTTTCTTACTTTTTATTTTAATTACACAACACTAGTGTTCCACTAACATGTGCTATGGTCTACGCTACAGTCATCAGTAGACAGAAGCTACTGTTGGGAGATACCTTCTGACAAAACTTCTGTTGACAGATTGTGGCCATACACAAGAGTGGATCTCTTTGTCTATGTTCAACTGAAAGCCAAGAGGACGTACAGCAGACTGGGCTGCCCAGTGACCCGGAAGCCCTGTCTGTCAACCCAGGGGCCCCTGGAACATCCATGCAACTTTTCTGTTTAGAAGGACATTCTGCCTTGTGGTGGGGAGAGGCAGTAGGCTGTTGACCAAAGTGCTGACTTCTAGTGACAACAAATTTTTATTGTGACTGTTCCGTGAGTTTTGTCAACAAAACTCTCCAGTGTAGATGTAGGCATAGTGTTTTGCATTTATTTCCTAATACTTTTTAAGGGAAACAACTCACAAATAACCTGCATGAATGTGCACTCCCTGGGCGCACAACAAATATCCTTCAACTTGTATTGGTGGTTCTTGTGGATGTATTTCAATGGCACTATTAACAAACACATACTTATAAATGCATGCACTCAATCAATGCTATGAAGTATAGCTGACAAAGTCTGTTTTGTAGCCTCTGTTGAAAGTACAGGTTCTGGGATTGGCCACAAAACTCCCTCACAAATCACAGAGCAGAAGACCAAAGGGGTTGCCAGGGACTCACTTACCATGCCCAGGCAGCAACTGGGGGAATCCACTCCTCAGTCACAGAGTTCAAATGTCACTGGACCTAGACATATTACTGTATTTTGGGGCACGCTCAACAGCCCTGAGAAACTTGAAATCATTACTTCACATAAGAAGGCTGCATTGCTAGAAAGATGCAGGATGATCAAGCACAAGCCTTCCTACAGGCCCCGCTATCTGTTTTGGAACCTTGTGTGTTTTTCAAGTAACTAATGCACACCAATCTCTTTCCTAGCACATGCATATTGTACCTTAACAAAATGTCCTCTTACAGTGGTTCTCAAACTTTAGCAATACAAGGATCCCAATTATGGTTTAAAAATTGTAGGGGCCCTGTGCCCTGCCCCCTTACCAAGCCCCCCACATCCCACCCACACCATCTCCCTTCCCTCTATCTCTCACACAGCCCCACTCCTACTCACTTTCTCCAAGTTGGGACAACAGGATGGGGTGCAGGCTCTGCAATGCAGCACCCTCAGCACTCCTACCTCCAGCACCTATGCAGGGAGCTCCAGGCCGTGGCACAGTGTTGAGCTGTTGGGAAAGATGCAAGTCCAAGGAAGGAGTTTAGATGCAGAAGGGAACTTTGGGCTGGGGAAGAGATTTGGGGTATTGGGTCAAACCAGTGCTTACTGTGGGTCCCAAGGAGCAGCTGTTAGGACCTTGCAGGCCCCAGGTGCATGGCCAGCCATTGAGACTTTGCACACTGCCCTCACGCCTAGAAATGCCATCTCCTTAGTTCCCACCAGTATTCTCTGTAATCTGTGTGCTTGGATGGCCACTCAGAGATTCAAATGATTAACAGAGTGCCCACATCTGGCAGCAGCCAGCAGAATTTGATTCTACTGGTGGTGCACATCCACACATGCTTTGGTGCACATAACAAAATGTATTCCACACATAGATGGAAAACAGTAGAGGGAACATTGGTTCCCACTAGTCATGGTTCCCAGCCAATAGGAATTACAAGAGCTGACACTCAGACAGGGCAGCATGCAGAGCCTCGAAGGCCACCTATCAACCTAGGCTACGTCTAGATTAAACGTTTTTGTCAACAAAACTGCCATTTTGTTGACAAAACCTGCAGTGCAACCAGATTGTCAAGCATGTTCTGGTGACAGGAAATTGACAGAATGCAGCACTTTTGTTGACATCTGTACCCGGCTTGCCATGATGAAGAACGCCGCTGCCGACAAATCTGTCCACAAACTGCTGGTCTGGACATTCCAGGGGCCCTTCCAGTTGACAGAAAAGGCCTCCGCGATGCCACGCAAACCTGTCTGCTGTGGCTCCAGGTGGCTGTTTTCCTGATAGAGCGGCCGGGCAGTCTGGCCACTCTCTGTCAACACAGCAGACCACTCTTTTGATCTGCCCTGTGGTCTGGACACAATCTGTCGACAGACGTTTTGTTGCAAGATCTCTTCCAACACAAACTTCTACTGACAAGTCTCTGTAATCTAGACATAGCATGACAAGCCACAAAGATCTGGTGGTCGCTTCCTGAAGCTACACAGAAGTGGGTCAAGTAGAAAGCTTGCCTAGAAGGGAGAGGGAAGAGATGATCAATGGGACCTCATAAGCCCCCCAGGGGTCTGTGGACTCCAATTTGAGAAATGCTGTTCTACTGCACTCCTTTAACAGGCAATTTTCAAACACTCATAACTTTGTTAAAACTAATCAATTTTGATCCTCAAAAACAGGCTGATCAAAAAAATATGGCTGAGGCTAAAGGTTAATTGAAACTGGAACTCTATGGGATGCCATTACCATTCCATTAAATTATTTTCATCTTCCACTGCTTCTTTATGCTCAAAAATTATGTATGATGTACAACTTCCCAAAATGGGGTGTAAGGTGAGAGTCCCTCAGCCTAGGCCAGGGAGGAATGAAGGGAGGAAGAAAAGAAAAGAATTCTATCATGTTGACAAAGGTTAAAACTTTCATGTTATTTCTTCACTTTCTTCAATACCGTGCTAAGACTGTAACCAGATCACAAAACTTTTCTCTCAACTTTTCTTGCAGTTTAGGTCACACTTGAAACAAGCAGACAAATTGGGAAAATTCATATGGATAATAGCAACACACTAATGAAGACAAACAAAAATCCCACATCAGTATAGCGTATAATCATGCTGCATACTGAAAAAGGTTTCTTGACAAATCTCAAACCACGAATCATTGTAGTGAAGTCAGCAGAGAATTAGGCGGCCAGATTCTCTTCCTTCCTCTCACCCTACTTCTAGTCTCTTCTTTTAACCAACTACAAAAGAGAACATTATTTGCTTGCCTTTTTAAAAACTATTAGAATATATAATCCAGTCATACATATAAATAGAAATTGTCAATCCACTATTATATTACTTACTCTTCTCCAACCAATACAAATTATAAAGGCAAAAAGATTCATAGAACATTTCAATTTATGGATGTTTCATATGCGGTTATAGCCATTTATACATGCCACACCCTAATGAGAAGTTGCATAAGAGATTATTTTCAGTCATACATCCTATGGCGATAGCAAAAGAAAAGAACAGAAAGAAAAAAAATCAGCTTGGTCAATATGGGGGAGAAATAGTGGCATCTCTTGTATACAGTCCAAATGTATACAATCTAAGGCCCCAATTTTGAAAATGTTTATACATATATTTAATTTCAGGCACATAACTAGACACCTTTGATTTACTGGGACTACATACATGGGCAAAGTTAATCATATGCATACATATTTGCCAGAAGCTTCTCAAGGCAGAAGTCATGGTTTTTTAAATACAGAAACAGAACAATGGAGACCTTAATCTGGCCAGGACTTCTGGGTGCAACCACAAAAATATTAAACAAAATATATCATCACTGATCATGTATTATCATTTAGTAACAACAACTATCTAATTCAGGCTATGAACTGATAGGAATAAGGGGATTTCAAAGTTGGAGGGGGCCTTTCGGAAAGGACCCCCATCTGGACAAGCAGCGCGGCAGCGAAAAGCGGCAATTTCGAAGAGCTGCGGCCGCCAGCATGCTAATGAGGCATGAATATGTATTTCACCGCCTCATTAGTAATCATCGAAATGGCCATTTGCACGGCCATTTCAAAGATTTGGGCTAGTATAGACACAGCCTCAATGAAAGAGTGCTGATATTTGAAAAGTGCAAGCAGGTCGACCTGGGTCAGAGGCCGATGAGCCTGACATCGATACTGGGCAAAATAATGGAAAAGATATTACAAGATTCAATTTAAAATGACCTGAAGGATATTAATGTAATTAATTCCAGTCAACATGGTGTTATAGAAAATAATTTCTGTCAAATAAACCAGATTTCAGTCTGGGATGAATGAAGGTAACTGCACAGATATAACATTTTATATTCCACCTATACATTAAAGGTACTACAGCAGCATTGTTCTGGGACTGTACTGTCATAATGTAGACACTTCTTGTGGTAAAAGAACAAATCTTTCCATCGCTCTAACTAATTCTTTTTCCCTTGATCTGACCCAGACTATTCTGGGGGCCAGATCAGCTCACACCTCAGAAGAACGTTGATCTGTTTGTCTAAATCTTAAGAGCGAACCAGGCCTTATGCTTTTATAATACATCTTAGCATGACATGGCATTCTAATTAAAATATTCACATGATACAGCATCAATAAAGTGCTTGCTGACTAGCTTAAAACCCAGCTAACTGACAGATCTTAAAAAGTAGCTTTTTAATATAATCAAATGGCAGGTTTTCTAATGGGTTTCTGCAGGGATCAGTTCCACGTCTGATGCATGTGAACATTTTTACCAATGATCTGGAAATAAATGCAAACTCACTACTGATAAAATTTGCAGATGACACAGAGCGAGCTGGATAATTTGGTAAAATGGACCCAATCAATTAAAATCCATTTTAATACAGCCAAGTGTAAGGGTCATATATTTATATAGGAACAAAGAATGCAGGCCATACTTAGAGAATGGGGGAGTGCATCCTGGGAAGCAGTGGCTCTGAAAAGGATTTAGGGCTCATGGTGGACAAACAACAACAACTTCCCAGTTCAATGCTGTGGCAAAATGAATTAATTCAATCCTTGGACAGATAAACAAGGAAGTGAGTAAGAATGTGTTTTTATTTCTTTAAGCAGCAACGGTAAGAGCTGCATTTAAATACTGTGTCCAGATCAGATGTCCATATTTTAAATTGGATATTGAAAAACTGAAAACATTGAAGAAAAGAGCCAAAAAGGGATCTGAGGGCTGCCTTACGGTCACAGACTTAAAAAAGGTCAATCTGTTTAGCTTATCAAAAAGAAGAGTGAGAAATGACTTGATGAGAGAAAATAAGGTACTAAAAGGCTCTTTAATTCAGTGAAGAAAAGCATAACAAAAACCAATGGCTGGAAGTTAAGTCCAGACAAACATAGTTATGCTCACTCTTTAAAAACGCTTACCTTATTATTAATTTAATCACTGAAACAAAATATTAAACAATCAATCAATCAATTGGTCAATATTAAACTTCCCTGGAAATCTTCAAACCAAGACTGGATGACTTTTTGAAGATAAGCTTTAGTCAAACACAAGTTATTATGATCAATACAGGGGCAACTGGTATAATTCTATAGTCTCTGTTACACAGAAGGTTATAATGCATTATTAAATGCTCCTTTCTGGCTTTAAAAAAAATCTATTAATCTTTGAATTGTGATCAAATAATTTGCAGCCCGTAGTGCACCCATACATAACCATTCTCTTACACGGTCTTATTCATACAAAACTAAATATTAAAAAATATATATAACTTTTTTCACTATTTTGGAGTAGCATTTTGCAGCCTAGGAATTGTGACATTGTTTTCTACAGTGTTTAATTAAGGGTTATGTTTTTCAAACACCCACATTACATTCATAAGTAAAGCATGATGAAAAACTGAATATCTACAACTCATGGAGATACAACAATGACAAACAATGAAAGTTCTAGTCACATTTATAACCCTAATATATACAGTGCAAGGAAGCAAACCATTGGTATGTCGAGGCACAAAAGTGTTTGCTGACATTTTCTGAGTGTTTTCTTGATGCATCTTTCTAGTAAGGAACACAAACTTTATAAAACCAGTGTTCATCTCTCTTATTTTGTTAAAAATTAAGTACATAGGACTATTTCAACATAGGTAACAAGAGGAAGATATTTTGTTTAACAATATCATTACGTAAAAGCCTTTCAATAGCAGTTCTTGGAGGCTGCTTTGAAAGATACTGTGATTCGTGACAAACAAAGTTATTGGGGTAAATCATCAATTCAATGCACAGTGCTGAACTGAATGGCTCAATGAGAGGACAATGCAACCATAGCACGGGCATGGGAGTCAAGTCACTGCTTAATAAGGCTAATATGGTCCTTGGAATACAGAAAACGTGATCTGCTCTACTATGTGTGAGGCAAGAGCATGTAGAACACTACTGTCCTTTTCCACCACCTAGTGGATTGACAGAGGTTTGAGGAAATGTGTCTTGTAGTCTAGCCACATGATGAGATAAGCAATGGCTACTGCCAACAAACAAACTGAAGTCAGCCTGAATATTAAGGAACAGGGAAGACCACGGTTGGACTAATTAATAATATTCTGAACACTTTCTAGGAAGTAAGATTCCCCTTAGTGGTGACCAACCAAATTCCTCTCTCTCTCTTTATACCAGGCACCTCAACCTGATATCTGAACAAGTACTTACAGCTACAATTAGCATAAGAATGCAAGTAATAACACATTGTAACATAGCAGCAGAAGTCAAAATATTACATATAATTTTTATTCTAACAAAGGCTACAGATATAATTCAAAAAAGTCTCCTCTTGCTTAGCAAGCCAGTATTTTCAATAGGAAAAAACTATTTTTTCTACACTGCAGGTATATGTATTTGCATTGTACACTCTGTATGTTAGATATAGTTTTAAATTCTTTTAAGCCAGACTATTCATTATTGACTATTACATAACAAGCATAAATCTCACAAGTTCACAAGAATAGAAAGTAGGACAATATTATTCACTGAATATAGTTTGCTGTCATATTGCAGTGACATTGATCAACATAAATTAAGGATTTTATATATTATTTACTGCGAGTAATGTCTAGTCCCTAGTGGAGTTGAGTGGAAGAGAGGGTACCATACTGGGATAATGAAGATGTGGCCAGAGAAGATCATATACAAGAAAAGAAACAAGGAAACACCAATTTCCTGTATTTAAATGCTTTCAGAAACACCCAGGTTCTTCTTCTTAATACAAATATGAGTCAGGAGGTCCATAATAGCAGTGGGAAACACGGAAAAGACCAGCCTATACGATCTACAATGAAACATAACAATACCAAGTGAGTTTGAGAAGAAATAGGAAAGGAAACCAGAGCAATCCTCACAAAGATAGATGCATTATTAAATGACCACATACAGTGCCAAAATGGTCTGAATGAGCCATAACTAATTTAAATAAAATTATAGTCAGAAATATAATTATAAAACAATTCTTAACAAGTGCTTTTTTGTAACAGACAGTGTTTGTAAGTTTGCTCTCGTTAACATTAAATAAGGGGCATTACTTTACACTTTACTTCATATTCAAAGTACAGAAGCTTACTTAAATTCAAGTTAGGCTCTCCACTGAAAAGCATAAACAAGCTATTGCTTTAAGTTTATCACTTGAAAAAAAAAATCAGAAATCCCTAAAACAGAGCAAACTAAACCCTAGAAAAGCTGTAGCCAAATGTCTTACTCAAGGTATAAATATCCATCTCAGATTTTAATTCCAACAGAAGTGCAGTCTTCTGACATATTTCATATATTTTAGAATGTCTTCAATAAAAAGCTGCCACTTACTAGCAGTATTTATCAGTACCATCTGTCTGACCATTCTTTCTCTCACAATCCTCTTTAATAGTCCATCTATGGATAAGGTGACCATCCATACTGTTTATGACGGGATAGTCCTACAGGCTTCTTTAAGAAAATGGGCAAATTGTCCCATATTTTGTGGGGCTCTACTCCCTGGTACCCAGTGTTTCAGGGTGGCAGCCTCTGCTGCCAGGGTCCCCACTGCAGGGCAGCTGCCCAGTCCCCTAGCACCCTCTACCTTGGGTCAGCACCACCACAGCCAGGGAGTTCCTCTGTGGGGAGGCTGCCCTGTTACCTGGAGCCCTGTGCCTTGGGGCAGGAGCTCCTGCTGCAGGACAGCTCCTCCATGAGAAAGCTGCCCCATTCCTAGGCAATGTCAGCCCCCACTGCCAGAAAGCTCTGCCATGGGGCAGCTGCCTCATTCCCTGGTGCCACACTCCTAGAGGAGGCAGCTCCCGCTGCAAGGGAGCCCATCCATGGGACGGCTGCCTTGTTCCCTGGTACCCCGTGCCTCAGTGAAGCAATTCCTGCTGCAGGGAAGCTCCTCCGTGGGGCAGCTATTCTGTTCCCTGCCTTCCACCACTGGGAGGCTGTGAAGCCCCTATTTTCAGCGCGCGCGCACACACACACACCCGCCAGAGGCTGCTGAGCCTGAATCCTCTGCTCCCCCATATCAGGAGACTGTGCAGCCCCCATCCCCAGTGCCTCACCATGGGGCAGTAGCCTCCATCGCAAAGGAGCCCTGACATGGGACAGCATCTCCTGAGGCGAGTGTCCAATATTTGCCATAGGGTATTGTGGTCACCCTATCTAGGGAGTTGATATATTATCTGGAAGAGACTCTCAATGATGATCTAACTTAATAAAGCTCCTTAACATTAGGCACTATATTGCAATGTTTATAGCTTAATTTAAGATCTGAAATATGTGATCCTCACATCTACAGATTTAATCCTTACGGAGAACTTCATAAACTGCTGCTAACAAAGCCAGGACTCAGTGACCAGAATAATATTATGGTACAGTACGTACAATAATTAAACTGAATTGTGACCACCTTGAAATAAACAAAACATTCTGATCTGTGTGAGAGAGAAGAAGATCAATCTCTTAATTTTTCTGCATCTTAACAGAAAGAAACTATAAACTGCAAAACTAATAACCTGGAACATTTTAGAAATGTGTTCTGGTATTTTCTATACAGATGCAGAAGTCTGAAACTGTTTTAAATGCCATGTACTAAATAATATCTCCAAAGGAACATATAACACCTTCAAAGCACTTGTAACCCCTCCCAGCTTTGTATCCTCTACAAACATTACATGTGTACTCTCTCTGCCATTATCTATATCGCTAAGATAGATATTAATCAGCACTGGACCTGGGATCTGTAGGTCCCCACCTGATATGCCCTTTCAGCTTGATTGTGCAGATGAATACTCTCTGGGAATGATTTTCCAACCAATAATACACCAACCCTATAGTATATCTGTCTAAGTTATTTCCCTAGTTTGTTTATGAGAGGGTCATGTGAGACAGTATCAAAAGCCCTACTAAAAATCAAGATACACCACATTTATGCACTTAAAGTACACACCGAATGGTTTCACTGAACTGGTTACTAAATGATACAATAAACTTAAAATGTTTTTGACATCCACATCCCCTTCTGTTGTGATAAACAACTTTTATTTGAAAAATGGATACATTTAGACAATTTTTATGATTTATCCATGTTGGATCTGACTGTACAGGGACTTTGTGCATTTTCCAACATTTTGTAAGGTTTACTATTTAAGAGCAATTACCCAAACAACCCAGGTGTTACTGCAGCTGACTGCCCCTCTCCCTTCAGCTGCCACAGGTGTTCGTACATTTTGGTATACTATATGTTAGAACTTATATAGCACTTTACAGACATTAACTATTGTCACAACACTCTTGTGAAGGATGGTGTGTAAGTAGTATTGTGCCCCTTATGCAAAGAGAAAACTAAATTAGAAGTGATTATTGCTCCTTCCCAGGATACAGAGGGAGTCTGTGTCAAAGTTGGGAAGTCAATGCAGGAATGTCCAGTTCACTGTCCAGCATTTAATCATTTATATCAGTTTGCACTTCAGTCTTGAACATTCTGCCCTATGAGGTCAAGCTGGCTGCCAATAAAAGAGCTGCCTCAGCTGCTGGAAGCCGGTGGGACAAATCTTGTGAAGGTTTTAACAGGAGCAGCACTGACTCCCATAAATCAATATCCTGTGGCCATGGCATTTATAGGTCCCAGTCTTGGGTGGCTACAAGGAAAGTGAGAGGCAGACCGCTGTCTTCTTGACTAAGTTTCAAGATCTTCTATCATTATTATGAGTTATCCTAGGCACTGAGAAAAGTATCCAGAACACTTTCTGGAAATGGAGACAGGCAGTATTCTTGAAGGGTTTCTAAACTATAGTCAGGCACGAGACACAAGGATTATAGATTTCATAATGAGGGGAGGAAAAGGAAAGAAATGAGTTACAATAATCAGATCACACACAAGTAATGAGTAAAGGTATATTCACATAAAGATGCCTCCATTAGAGTTTTGTTTTTTTAAGAAGATCTTATTAGCAATAGCCTCAAAAATGCAAACCAATCTTCAGTTGCTTTACACCAAGGCTTTGTCTAAACCAGCCCCAAACTTCGAAGAGGGCAGGGTAATTAGGGTGCTGGGAGATTATTAAGGAAGGGCTGCGGTGCATATGCAGCACTTGATTAGCCAAAATCTCCTCTGCCGCAACTTCCAAGTATGAAACTTTGAAGTGACGGCTTGCGTGTAGCCACGGGTCAGCCATGGGTACTTCGAAGTTTCACACTTTGAAGTTGCTGTAGCACAGATTTTGACTAATGAACTGCTGCATATGCACCACAGCACTTCATTAGTAACCTCCTGACACCCTAATTACCCCTTCAATGTTCTAGGCTAGTCTAGACAAACCATGAGATCCACTTTAAAAACCTCAGGTAAAATGATATGTATAATTTCACTAAGCAGCAACTAAAGAGGAACATGGCAAGAGTAAACACATCTTTGAAAGGTGGTGGTAGCAAAGAGGGATAGGAATTATTTTGTGTGGTTTACATAGGTGTACTTAAATGAAACAGGAAAATCTTAAGAAAAACTAGTCCATATGGCAGGAGAAAATTCTTGTGGAACAGCCTCTTAGTAACAAATAGTAGAAGCCCCAGCTCTTTGAGGAAAACACAAGAAAAGTATCACAGGGCACATTCTGCATTTACAAGGCGATGAACTGAATGATGTTATAGTTTTTTTTTTCCATTTCTAATTTCTATGACTGTACTAGATTAGCTTTTATATTTATAGCCCCCAGAAATTAAGAGTCGCAGACTTTCATTCCCAGATGCCGCTCCTATTTAAAACCATTCTGAATTTGCTGTATTGCCATTTAGATAACATATATGACATACGATACCTAGATTACAAGTCTTTTCCAAGAATCATTAAGGAGAGGCTTCTTTCACAGTATAACCACTTGAAATCAATTATACTTGTGGTGTGATGCAGAAAACACACAGATCCACTTTTTTTTTTTGGGCACTAACGTTAAATGCATTTGGAAGGTTACAGTTCAATTTCTATAGACAACAAAATATTGAAAAGGCCTGGTTTCTATAAAATAAGTTCTAGTTACAGGTTAAATAAGTCATAAATTTCATATCACAATGAGAACCACTTAGCAAACTAAAAAGAAAAAAATGTAAAATCCACAGAAACAACTTTTAAAAGGTTTCTGCAGTAATCTGACCTTTGCTGACTTCACATGACTATGTGTCATATTACTTTTAAATAAAACTGAGGGCTTTCCCCACCCTCTAAGCTTCCGTAAAAGTTCTCTGTCAACCTCAAAGTTTTCTCATTTTCTTCAAATATATATTCTTCTAACAAAGGAATTTCCCAATTCACCCAAGTTTTGCTTTCTGTGGATTTTGTTTTCTTTTAAAGACAACAAGAGAGCTGAACTGTTTCAAACCAACAAACTATTTCATCATTATCAAGTTTCATTTCAGCTTTTACAACAATGGCATGCTGCAAGATCAGTTGGCTGCTGCTAGGGGGAAGAAGTTTGTCTATATTTATTATAACATTTTCTTTTGTTTTGTTTTGTAGAGTTATGGAATTTCCTGTAAACACAACAAGTGTGCAAATGGTCACTATCACCACACTTGTTACAACTCAGCAGACAAACACCTCCACCTGCAATCTCTATGAACATCAAAATGCAGCAAGGATCTTACTGCCTGTGTTCTACAGCTTTATTTTAATTGTTGGTGTGCTTGGAAATGGACTTGCCCTCTTTGTCATTTACAAAAACAGGAAAAAAATCAACTCTACCACCCTGTACTCCACAAATCTTGTCCTTTCAGACATTCTTTTTACTACTGCCTTGCCTACACGAATAATATACTATGCACTAGGATTTCATTGGCCATTTGGAGAAACATTTTGCAGACTAACTGCTCTCATATTTTATATTAATACATATGCAGGTGTAAACTTTATGACTTGCTTGAGTATTGACAGATTTTTTGCTGTAGTCCATCCTTTTCGATACAACAAAATCAGAAGAATTAAACATGCCAAGTATATATGCATATTCGTCTGGTTTCTTGTATTTAGCCAAACATTTCCATTGCTCATGCAGTCCATGTCAAATGAGGAGACAGGAAGGACTACCTGCATGGAATATCCAAACTTCGAGAAAATTGACCATCTACCATGGATACTTCTTGCTGCCTGTTTCATAGGGTACATCATTCCTCTTGGAATTATACTCTTATGCTATTCACAGATTAGTTGCAAACTTTTTCAAACTGCTAAGGAAAACCCATTAAGTGAAAAATCAGGAGTAAACAAAAAGGCCATCAACACAATCATTTTTGTAATTGTTGTATTTGTCATCTGTTTTACTCCTTATCACATTACAATTATCCAACACATGGTCAAAAAGCTTCAGTATAGTCCGTCCTGCAGTGAGCAGCAAACCTTCCAGAAGTCCCTCCATTATACTGTGTTTCTGATGAATTTTAACTGCTGCATGGATCCTTTCATCTATTTCTTTGCATGCAAAGGATACAAGAGGAAGATCATGAAAATACTGAAACGTCAAGTTAGTATATCAGTTTCAAGTGCCGTCAGGTCAGCTCATGACGAAAGCTCACGTGAGATGGGAGATACGCAAATGACTGTACTTTCAAAACCTTCAAATGGAAAATTATAAACTGAAAGTAAACATTCCAATAATGCTAGTTTAAAAATACGGGGCCTACAGTAAACACTGTTTACGTTTCCTGCACAATAAACTAAGTAACATTGTTTCACAGTATCTTAGGAAATCAAAGGTGAGTTGGACTACAAACAAATGGTCGAGTGAAAGCAAGAAAACTCAAAATCATTATTTTCCAAGTTGAATCATTCTGATCTGACTTCAGGAGTTTTCCACCACTGAATATGCCTTGCACCTTTCCATTCCTGGATTTTGGGAAAGCTTGATTCACACTATATGCTAGTTATCTGAAAAAGGAATTAACTAAAAAAAGCTAATAGCTCAAAGTGACTATAAACCAATATGTTTTCAATGGGTAAAAACCTGACTGAGCTCCATTTTAAGCACTCGAGTAATATGGTGTGTTATGTGCCCTGGACTGCCAGAGCAAAGGTGAAGACAGATGAAAAGGAAATAATTTTTGAAGGAAAATAAAGCATGTATTTTTCATGGATATTTACAAATATGTAATTTAGAACTTTCTGGAGGCAGGGCTGGATTACAATATTTAAAATATGAACATTTTATCTAAATTTATCATGGATAATTTTGTGAGAATACAAGTGAAAAAGCATATAAAATTTTGCATCAGTAAATCTAAAGAACAAAAGAGAGTATTATATTCCACAAAGATCCGTCTTCATGATTCCTTCCATGACATATGTTGTAATAACAATAAGATGAAAGATTCTCAAAATAGGAAGACATATTTATAACTAAAATCACCAAAATGTGTTGAATGTGTTAGCTTTAATGGGAGGAGTAACCACCTCTTATTGGACGCTGGTTATATGGAGGGTTACTAAATAGGAACAGCAAAAGAAAGAGCAAGCTTCACCATTGTGGTTGCTGTGCCCATACCATCTCCAGGGACCTACCGTAACGCCATAGAACCTTCACTGTTCTGATCCTGGAACACGCTTTGATAAGACAAAGCCATAGTGAAAATAGATGGCACCAATCCTATACACTCACCTCCACCCCCAACTTCCCCACTTCAGAACTGGCTGATTCACAAACACCACCTAGGATGCCAGTCTTTGGTTTCTGCTATCATACCCTTCCTAATGTGCCATGCTCTTTCCCACCTTATTTTTCCCTTTTTTGCTATTTCTCGTCTTCTGTCCACTTTGACCTGGCTTAGCATGGCAACACAATTTTGCAACATTGCAGTGAGCCTGTGAAAAAGGCAGGCAAGTAAAAAAACAATACCTAAAATAGCACAGGACTGGTAAAAGACTTCCAGATCACAGAGTTTCAATAAGACTCTGTGCTGTGTCTGGTGATTCCACAGCAGTGAGGTTGTAATTGTAAGTCAATACCAGAGAGAGAAGCTACATTTTCTATCTTTGCTATTCTTTATCTTCTCTTTTATGGGAAAACATGGTTGAAGACATGTAAAAGAATCAGCACAGCAGCAGCACAGGAAAAACTAAAGTAACTTTTTGCAAAAAAGTAAAGTTATCATCTTTAATACTATCAAGCAGAGACTTCCAACAGTAAAAGACACTATACAGTTGGTGAAAAATGGAACAAGGAGAACAGTTACAATGAAAGACTTACTTCATTTTTAAGTTGTAAATACTTGCATTGTTTTTTTCTTTTCTTCCTGTCTTTTTATTAAAAAGTTAAAAGATGATTAATGGTAGCTGTTAAAATGGCAGTAAGTCAGCAATAACTTGTCAAAAACACATTTAATTGTTTAATGTTGTAACATTAAACATGATTTTATTAACATCTTATTTCTGTTGAGCCTGAGACACTCACCTACCGCTACAGATTCCACACTTTGATGTCTATCTTTCTACTTAAGAAATACATTTGGTCTAAATTTAGGTTGTAAGACTCTCAGAACAAAACATACATGTATATTTCTCTCTAAAATATAATGATTAAAAACAGTATGTCACCATGTAAGAAATCACTTATGTTTATATCAATTGAAAAAAAATGAAATCAGATCACAAATTAGTATAAAATTCCCTCTTTTCCCTATGTTCTCATTCTGTTATTTTAAAATCTATATATACATATGTGACTTTTTAAAAACTGTTAACTTCATGTCAAAATACAAAGTTTACTTGAGCGATGACTACAGCACTAGTTGAATTACACAATAGATTATTTAACACAAGTCATACATAAATGCCCCATAACTCCCTCTTTCTTTATTTGAATGCATTTTTGCAAATATTTAATGAGACAGCATCTTCCAGAAAATAATAGTATTCTACAGCTGAATTACCTGGTTTATTGAAATACTTACTTTAATCTTAATTTCCTGGTGCCATTTTGCCCTGAGTAACTACTGATTGTTTTAATGATGTATGTCATAGTAATTTGATGCATTATGGGAGGAAGGTTATAATTAGTTTTAATGTAGACTAGATTCAGATGAGAAATAGCATCAATTTGTATACCTTTAAGTTAAACTGCAATATAATGTACTTGGAGAAAAATATTCCAATGTTTCTCTATTTAGGTCCTTCTCTACCACCCCACCCACTGCTGTATTATCTAAATATGCCCCTGAAAAAACTAGAAATAAGGAAGAACTTAAGAGGTTGATGAGAATTCCTCCTCCGCCTACCTAACAGGTTGCTAGAATATGTTTTAATTTAGTGTGTGGCATGCAAGAGCTTCTCCTCTTTCTCTTTTCTTACTTGTTGCAAATGTTGGAGAAAGGAGTGAATTTCCTAGTCGTTATGAAGGTGGTAAATCCTTACCTCCTCCGCAATCTTGGGCCAGATCCCAAGAAAGCTCTACTTGCCCACTCTCATAAGAACAATTTATTGGTAGTTTCTTCTTTCCTATAGGGCATAACACTGGAAGGAAGTTGTGATTCCTTAGCAAGTGCCACCACTCCTCTTAGTTAAAACGTCTGGAGGTCTGTTAGAATTTATATTTGTCATTTTTAAGGTTTCCTAATGGCCTGTGGGGAATCAATGTAGCAGGCAGAGCACAAATGTGCTATACTCTTAGCAGCCATTGCTGCTGACATGGGCTGCTATGTTTTGAACTACAGTAGATCTTTAACAAAATGACCTGTTGTAATCCAGTCCGGAAGCTGCGAAGGCATGGATCATTTGCTATGTCAGCAAGTGACAGAAAGGGGTGTTAGCCTTATTAGCAGATCAGATAGCAAAACTTAATCCTGCCTTTGTCCAGAAGGAATGAAGAACCCCAAAAAATTCCTAGACTACAAAGCTATTTGGCAGTCTCAGCCAGACTCCTTCAAAAATACAAGATGCTGCCCTGTTTTCCGGCTCTTCGAAAGGCTTCCCTCACTCCATCAAATCATCTCTGTCTTGACTTAGTTTAACTTCAGCCAGATGCCTTTCACTTACTTGCTAATCTTGGAAGACGCTAGAATAGTTATGTAACACTGCTATCAGCATTGCAAGTGATATATGCAACCTGGTGTCACACACATATTGCTAGGATTACCATATTTGACCTTTCAAAAAAGAGGACACCATAAGAGGAAGTGCATCTGTATCTACCAACTCACATGGTATTAATATAATATATATACACAATAACACATTAATACGTGAGTTGGTAAATACTGATACAGATACACTCCCTCTCAGGGTTGTCGTCTTTTTTATATGGTAAACCTAATATTGTTGACAGCTAAAACAATGTCTCAGGATCTCCTCTAACAGCTTCACTTTAGACCAGGCGTGTCCAACCCACAGCCTGCGGGCCACATGCGGCCCTGGACAGCTAGTAATGCGGCCCCACAAGATCGAAAACTTTTAACATTATTATGTGATTTATATACATTAACTATATTATATATTTTATATGCGGCCCAAGACAATTCCTCTTCACTCAATGCGGCCCAGGCAATCCAAAAGGTTGGACACCCATGCTTTAGACAAAGAACAAGAAAAGCGATCAGACAGAATCTGGCCAATGTTGGAGACAAGCTGTTGCCCACCACTGTTCATAACATGGCCTGACAAAAAGATCTTCCCCAGTGAAACAGTAATCATATTAATCCCTGCTATGTCTCCAAAGCAGAACAATATGCTATACACAACATCAAATGCCACGGAAGTAATACTATCAGAAGTAAACATCCTCCACTGTAATTTAAACTTGACAATGCTAATAAACTCAAATCTTGATATTCTTCTAATACTGGCGAACATCATGTATAATTCTAGGTTTATAACAGTATGGATGAAAAAAGACTGAAGTCACATGAATATACTGGCATAATAGATATTTTAGCAGATTCAATGTATTAATGTATGAAATGTCATCTTTAATTTCTCTTAATGATTTAGTATATAATCAAGGAACTAACAGCCAGAATTAAAATTCTACAAATGTCTGACATTTTTGTTATGGGTAAAAACATATTGCAATTCTTTTAAACTAGAGTTGACTGAGTTCTAAATTCATTTGGAGTTTAAGGTCTTTTTGAAAAGAAGATATTAATCAATGTTCAGTGTTAAATTTCTCATCTGGGGTCAGAGGAGTCTTTATTGGATAACTTATGTGCTTTGTCACAGATGCAAAAATTGCAATAAAGAGGTGTGGTCTGCATCTTGAAACAGTTTCTCAGAACAACACAAAGATGAGGGTTTAAAAATCTTTCACAAGATGTCACTTCCCAACAGCAGACAAGAACGGGAAGCAAATGCACCTCCTCTGATGTAAACATACTTCCTTGAAAAACAGTCGATTGTTTATTTTCACAGCATCACCCCTACAAGCTCTTCCCCTGGATGTGTTGGGTATGAGTTACTATTTGTTTTTGCATATACAGATCCATTGTGGGTGGCTGAATCATCACTCACTTTGCAGGGACGGGGGCCAGGCAGAGGACATTCTGTAGGGGAATAGTACTGGGGAGTAGCAGAAAGCCATAATACAAACTGAGAGTGAGAGCTATAAAATGTTGCTGCTCAGGAGGAACAGAGAGATCTCTTAACATTTGTTTGTTTAGAACCCAACCACTGAGAAATATGGGGAAGGAGCATTTTGCTTCTGCTATAAACCTCTCTGCTTATCCACTATGATAATGCAGTGGTTCAAATTTTAGTAGCAACATGTCACATTCCCCATGTCTGCATCTACTCCACCGCCTCCAAAAATCAGCATGAGAAGAGAGAACAAATTTGACCAATTAAAGCATTTTAAGATGTCTGTGTTTACCTGGAGTAATACAACAATTTACAATATTTTGTGTTCAGCTGAGGAACTTGTACTCCTAATTTTGCAGAAAAAATTGTGGGGTCATTTTTGCAAGCACGTACTGCCACCCCCACTTCTCCTTGACCAGGCCATCTCATCTTCACTTCAGCTGCGTGGCTCCCCCCAGCCCTGCTACTCTCCCCACGAACATCACAGTAGGGGCAGCTCCCAGTGCTCAGCCACGCTGAAAGAACAGGACTAAATTTAATTGGTTTAAAGGCCAGATCCCTCCTGCCGGCTGTCAAATCAATTAAAATGAGTTCTACTCCAGTGTTTCTCAACTTTTTTATAAAGTACCCCTTTTTCAGAAAATAAAATTGTAAGTAGCCCCAAAACCCAAAATTTTCAGACACACGAAATCCTCTATCACATCTTCCCTCCCCCAGAGCCAGGCACCCTCAAGTCCCCACTTTAACCCAATCCCCCTCCTCTCTTCCAGAGACAGGCACCCCCCCAGCTCTCAATTTAACCCAATCCTCCCTCCCCCAGAGCCAGCCACCTGCCCCCCCTCGATAATCCAATGCCGGTGACTCACCAGAGCCATTGCTGCTGCCACTGCCACCACTGCCCCTGCCACACGCTTCTCCCTCCAAGAGCTGAGGAGGGATACATGCACAGAGCAATGCACAGCACTCCCCCAGCTCTCAGCATTATATTTCTCAAAAGCTGTGTCTACACGTGCACGCTACTTCGAAGTAGCGGCACTAACTTCGAAATAGCGCCCGTCGCGGCTACACGCGTCGGGCGCTATTTCGAAGTTAACTTCGACGTTAGGCAGCGAGACGTCGAAGTCGCTAACCTCATGAGGGGATCGGAATAGCGCCCTACTTCGACATTCAACGTCGAAGTAGGGACCGTGTAGACGATCTGCGTCCCGCAACATCGAAATTGCTGGGTCCTCCATGGCGGCCATCAGCTGGGGGGTTGAGAGATGCTCTCTCTCCAGCCCCTGCGGGGCTCTATGGTCACCGTGGGCAGCAGCCCTTAGCCCAGGGCTTCTGGCTGCTGCTGCGGCAGCTGGGGATCCATGCTGCAGGCACAGGGTCTGCAACCAGTTGTCGGCTCTGTGTATCTTGTGTTGTTTAGTGCAACTGTGTCTGGGAGGGGCCCTTTAAGGGAGCGGCTTGCCGTTGAGTCCGCCCTGTGACCCTGTCTGCAGCTGTTCCTGGCATCCTTATTTCGATGTGTGCTACTTTGGCGTGTAGACATACCCTCGCAGCGCCTATTTCGATGTGGTGCCGCGCAACGTCGAAGTTGAACGTCGACGTTGCCAGCCCTGGAGGACGTGTAGACGTTATTCATCGAAATAGCCTATTTCGATGTTGCTACATCGAAATAAGCTATTTCGATGTTGGCTTCACGTGTAGACGTAGCCAAAGAGCCACATGCTGCAATGTACAGGAGCCAGAGGAGGAGTTAGGCAACAGAGGCAGGAGCCACAAATGGCTCCTTAAAGAGCCACATGCAGTTTGGAGCTGCCCAGCTGCCTTTTAAAAATGGTGGAGCTGGATAAAAAGGCTCAGTTGGTCAGATTTTGGCCTGCGGGCCACAGGTTGGACACTCTGGTCTAAAGCTTGACAGCTTAGTAAGCCCCTTCTAATTAGAGTTGGGTAAAAATTTTCAGACATTTGTCAAAAAAAATTCAGATTCGTGTTGACTTCACGAAAATGTTTCAGATTAAGAAAATCCACAAACATTGGAACTTTTTCATTTTGACACTTTCAAAATTAAATGCATCCATTTTTCAATTAATAGTTCTCACAGATCTGCTTTTGATGTTCATGTGTTCTTGTTTTTCCCTGTTTCATTAAATTCTTATTTCTATAAGAAGTGCTCCACCACTCCTTCCTTCCACAGTCACTCTGTCCCACACCTGCAACTACACAGCATGTGCTTAACAACCCCACCACAGTACAATGGCTATGCTTCTGCTTATTGTAAAAATGGGTTATATCCCATTTTAAAAATGGGAATTTAAACTTCATAATCACCATTCAAAGACCTAAATGAACCACCTGGGGACCCAACACATAAAAAAGAAAAATACTTGTCTATCCTTTTGTTAATGCAGCCTAACATCTTGTGTGGTTGCTTGAGGCTGCTTTTTACATAGCAACAAGAAGTCCTGTGGCAACTTATAGACTAACAGATATTTTGGAGCATAAGCTTTCACGGGCAAAGACCCGCTTCATCAGAGCAGGTCTTTGCCTACGAAAACTTATGCTCCAAAATATCTGTTAGTCTATAAGTTGCCTCAGGACTTCTTGTTGTTCTCAAAGATACAGATTAACACGGCTACCTCTCTGATACTTCTCTGCAAAGCAGACACTTTGGTTGACAATTATTCTGAGGTCTTCTTCCAGAGGGGATAAAGTCATATTATGAGTCTGACCAGTTCAAATAACTTCTTCTGTTATATACCATTTTGCTTTCGTGAACAAATTCAATCCATTGTTCACTTAACACTCTTAAATTCCTCAGAATCTTCTCGTCTTTTAACAATTTAATAATTTTGTCAACTTGAAATTCTAACACCTTACTGTTCACCACTTTTCTAAATCACTAGTAAATATACTTTATACTAAAATTTCCTACTACAGTTCATTGATGCAATTCCCCAATTAATCTTTTGCCAGGCTGAAAAATCATCTATTTATTCCTACTTTACATTAAATGAGACATCAACACAAAGTGAAGCAACAGACAAGCAAAATACTCTGTTGTATTTTGGGTAATCCGGCACTTTAACATGATGTATATACTTATCCTACATACAAGTTGGTACTTATTACCCATGATCTTCAGTTCACAGATCATCATAGACTATTTTGTCTATCTTCAGTCCCTCCAATACAAGAAGCGATATTTTTATGCATTATTTTTGGTAGCTCAGTCACTATATTCTTAAAATACATTCATAACTCTTGGATGAATACAATCCAGTCCTCATTACTTTCTATATTACAACCAATTTCATTGTAGGGTAATTGGGAGTATCTCCTTGAAAACTCTCAATACTGTGCATAAAGATAATTCACATTTTGAAACTACAAAGTCTTATTAATCATAAAGTTGATTTTCTACAGTGTGGGTTTCGTTTTACACTTACTGTTATATTTGCAATGGAAAATTAACAGCTTTTTTGCAGAGCCACTGTTTTTCTCAATTCAAACATCTTCTCTTTTTAAATCTGTAACAGTAATTTTTTTAAGCCGGCAACCAACAGCTGTGGTCCCCACAACTGTTGCAATGAAATCACTCGGCTCCTCTTCAAAATAAAAGAGGAAAGATAAAGATGCTGCAAAAAGAGCTCAGCGATTTCTTTGCAACTATCTTTATCATAAAAGCTCACCCCCGAGCAAAGCTATGCCATCTCAAAAAGTATTTGTTTTTATTCCTAATATGTGAGAGCATTAAAAAAAGAAATCAAGCAAAAATTAACAAAATGAACACTAAAAAGACTTGTTACTTAAACATACACTGTACCTGAAACTTCCCTTCCTAATTAGTAGGAAGGACAGGTTTCAAATACCCTAGTAGTCTACTGGAGCCATTATCTTGCCTCTTCTATACTTAACCTTTTCCTTTGTCACATCTCTTTAGCTATTTCCTCATTAAAGCCCCAATCATACAACTGCTCCTGCTTGGTACTCCACTGAACTCACTATTATTAAGCAGTTAAAAGTTATTCTTGAACCTACTTTTACCTATTACCTAGGTAAGTCAAAACCAGTCTCTCTCTTGTGTGGTCCAAAGTTAGCTGTTCCAATAACTTACTTATGATGACATCCAATCCCCAACTTTGCATTTGTTTCAACAGACTTTCAGTCAAACAAAGACCAGACATTTGGTAAAACTGTCACATTTGTTTTGCAAGTATATGTTAACACAGAAGCTGAATAGGAAGCTACCATTATTCCTGCTCTGAGGAGTTCTCCACCAAGAACAGGTAGCTAGCAAGCAGTACTATTTAATTTGTAAAAGGAAAGGTGGAGTGGCAAGGAATTCAGTCATGAGATATTTAGAAAGCTGAGCCTGTGAGGACCATGAGATGAGAGAAATGATTTACCTGCTTCATACAAAAATAACAGATTCTAAACAAAGAGGGTAGACAAATCAGTGATCACCAAAGAGATGCAATTATTGACTTCAGCATGGTGCACTTATGTTTGAAGAAAACAGCATGATTAAAATAAGCTGATGGAGAGCAACATCAACATTAATTCAAGTTTTAAAAAAAAGTTAAAGCTATCATCTTTCCAGAAAAGTTTATCCCAGCCTTTTAAATTGAACTACAGGATTTCCTTCTGCACTCAAAAGGGATTTCCACCTCCTCCTTTTTCCTCTGCTCTTGCTTTGCATGAGTAACAAACAAGGTTGCTACTTCCCAACAGAGGAAGGGAAGGAAATATCCTTGATAGCAGCAAGAAAAGCTAGTCTCCTTATAACTAAACCCTAGTTGGAATGAAAATATGGCCTTCTAGAAATCCACTATAATGGCAAGAGAAAGAGAGAAGCCATCCTTACCATTCTCCAAAGTAAAAAGACACTGTTGCTGGATGTGTTTTCTCCTCTTTCAGTGAGGAAATTTGTTACAAAGCTTTGGGCAAAAGAAAAAAGTCTCAGTAAAATTTATTACTGTACTATGTACAAGATTTGTTTGCATCACCTTGAAAGAGCTACAGTGGAGACTGGATAATTAGTTACAAGTAAAGTGGAGCCTCCATGTGATGAGTGTGCAAAAATAGAATTTTTTAGCTTGAAAAAAAAAATAATTAGAAGACACTTGACTGAGATAGAGTGAAAAAGTGACTGAGAATGTATCTGCGTTCACACTTTACAGCCTAATGTAATAATGTTTGTACAAGGTCTGATTTGTGAAATATTTAAAAATTCATAATTCACTGAAAAATAGTAGTAAAATGTACGTAGCACAGTCAATAAGAGCAACACCCATTTTTGGCAACAAAAAATTTTCACCCTTACAAGAGACATTTTTTTCCCCTCCCTTTATTGTCGACAAAGAGCTAGTGTAAACCCTGCTCTTTGTTTTGTCCACAGAACTGGCCTCCATCAGTTACCCACAAGGCCTGTCCTGATGGGTCTGATCCTTTTAATTTCTGATGCTTTGCAGGCATGCGCCCTTACCCTTTCACAGCTCTGGGAAGTATGTGACAGCTGAGTGAACTGTTCAATTGGGGAACAAATAAAGAGCAAATAATTAGAATGCTCCCCAGCCCAAGCAATCTGCTGCTGCAGACGAGGGGGACAAGACTGAAAGAAGGGACAGATACCCCAGGACATTCCCCCCTCTCTCTCCCAGTCCACTGCAGTCTCTGAACCTGAAAAAGACAAAGGAGGCGGTTGTTGGACTCTGGAAAAGGGGTCTTGAAATAAAGAGCTTAAGTCAGTAAGACTGCTATTCACATGTAGTGAAAGTTGCATTTTATCTGTATTTTTCTTGTAACCATTCCTGATTTAACAAGCACTTAAAGTCTGTCTCTCTTTTGTAGATAATAAACTTGTTTTATTATTTTATCTAATCCATTGTGTTTAAATTAAAGTATATGGATATCTATTTAAGCTAATAGGCTGGCATATTACCCCCTTAAGAGAATAATTAATTTAATGTATTTGTAATGTCCAGGAGAGGGATGGGTGAAGAGTTGCGACTGGGAGTATGTTGAAGGCCGCTTTAACTTAATAAAGGCCAGTAAGAGCACAAGTGTGGCTGTCTGGAAGCAGCACATTCCTTGGAAATAATTTATATCCTGGAGGCAATTTGTCCAGGTTAGAGAATACAGCAGCAAGACATTGAAAAGGGCAGAAGTGACACGGTTATCACATTTGTTTGTACTGTGTCCCAATTTGTCACATGTAGCACTCTTCCAGATTTATCACATAATATAAGAACAAAGAACATGAAATTAAAGATTAAAAATTAAATGTATATAACTACACAAGCGTGCCAGACAAATAATCTGGATAATAAAGAGTTCAGTACTCACACTGGGTAGGAGTGCAGAGGAGCCTGCCATCTGCACTCACATGCAGCACAGAGGGATGCAGGGCAGCGCTGAGTGAGATGTCCTCCTCCGAGGGACAGAGCTGTACACAAACTACAGCTCTGGCTCCCTGTACTTTGCTTTCTGGCTCTGTGCTCTGTTGTAGGACAGCCATGGGCCTGGGAAGGAGGAGGCAGGTTTGCAGCTGCCATCTCCCAACCCAGGGCTCTGCAAATCCCCCCAGGGTGGAGCCCCACAGCAGGGGGGAAAAGACTCTAGGGAAAAGAGGGAAAAGGCATGGCACCACCGGGGGGGGGGGAGCCGCAGCTGGCTACTGAGCTTCTTTAGGGAACAGGATGCCAAGACGTGAGGTCTGTCAGTTACCATCTAAATGTCCCTCTAAGAGAGCCGCTTGGAACTAAACCAATGAGATTTTATTGCTGCCAGCTCATTACAATGTATCTTGTAGCCAACAGGGAGAGAGAGACCACAGGAGTAATGCCAGTTATTTCAGTGCTGGTTACTCAAATATGGGTTAAACAAGAGTTTACTGTACATACTATATAGACAATGTGAGGTTTTGTTCCAAAGGAAGAAAAAAGACAGTGTGGCTAGATTTCAATTTGAAATAAATGATCTTAGAACCTTTAACAATATTTGTAATTCTGTAATATTGGTAATCAACCCTCGCACTTTATGACATAGCCTAATTCCTTCAGACAGACTGAAATTCTCTTTGCAACGTGCAGCACTGAATAACTGTTTAAACTAGTTAGGTGCCTAATGGGGATAGTGGGCCTTTAAAGAGTTTGGAAGCGCCTGCATCTTGCTCTGGCAAGTTGAACAGACTTCTACCCCACTGAACAAAAAGCAGTCGGTAGCACTTTAAATTGTGGATCTGAATTCTGAACATCAGGGTGTTCTTTTCCAAGTATGTGGCTAGCCCTGTAGCAAATAAGAACCCTTCCCTATTGGGTATTCAGGGTAGGGTTACATCTAATCTTTCCTAATAGTCAATAAAGGCCTAAAATTCTTCACCTACAAGTTGAGAATCTACAGAGAGGCCAAATACCCAATAATCTGTAGTAACATATAGCATCAAATGATCTTCCACGCTGCAATCCCAGTTTGAAAAAGTCCTGACTGGGATGATTTAGTGGACTGGACTGGGTGACCTCCCGAGGTCCCTTCCAGCCCTAGGATTCTATGATTCTATGACTAACAAAATGATTTATTAGGTGATGAGCTTCTGTGGTAAAAATGCAGTTCTTCAGGGTGTTACACTGGAGAGTTGACAGTAGATGGCAGCATTATGTAATTCTTACTCTAGGCCAGCGTTTCCCAAACTAATTTGGCCATGGAACACTTTTGGACTTGGAATATGTTGACAGAACACATAAATGCTGGCCAGGTGTGGTGGTGGGGGGGGCAGTGGACTTTCATACTGAAAAATTAATACACATAATGCTCAAAACTCATTTGGTTATCTAAAAGAACTGGGATTTTTAGATGTCTTATCTTCAAAAGAATAAAACATAACAGGAGAAAATTATTTGAATGAACAACTAATGTCATTCTGATAAGAGAGTGGTTGGCAACCCTATAATTAAGTATAAAAATTAAATACAACCCCAAAAGAAAACATCAACATAACAGCCAAAAGAAGGATTGTTAGTCTCATTCTTTTATACAGAAGTAGGAAGGACAATATTGTTTAAAAAGGACTGTCCTTCCTTAAAGCTTAAAAAACATTTTTAAGAAAAAAAAATGCAAAACAAATTAGGTATGGAAACATATTTTTACATTTTCTGGTTTCATACATTTGTTATTTTACAGACAACGCCTGTAAAATTAAAATACGTAACATTTAATTTTTTTTTTAAGAGGAAGAGTGTTTTTGCATTTTTTATCACAAATCCTCGTAATATTAAGAACGATGCTAGAAAGTGGATCGTCCTATCAAGTGCATCATCACATGATTTCTCCGAACATGACTTGTGCTGAAACAATCCAAATCAACTCAGATTGTTTTGGCACAAGTCAAATAGCACTATGCTACTATGAATGCATTATAAATATTAATATACCTTCAATCTAAATACTATTCAAAAACCTTAGTGTTTTTGATAAACACATAATTTCACATTTACTATTTTAGAAGGGAAAAATGTCGGTAGCATAAAAAATTTTCACAGAACACCTATTCACGTTGTGCACAACACGAGTGTTCCACATAACACAGTTTGTAAAACACTGCTCCAGGGTTTCACTGCAAGGGACAAGTTTTCACTAACCTGAATGAAATATATTTCAATATGTGCTGCTTTCCCTAAGTATACTTTGTGTCACTACATTGAGAGTGCATGTATTAGCTGCAAATCATTAATAAAGTCAATTAACTTCCTCTCACCAGTGTAACAAATAATCCAGTTTTTTTGTTTTTTTATTTTAAAATGTGGGCTTAGTTTGCTGAACCATGAATTTACTGCCCCAAAATGTTAAGACTGACGGTTCATATCTTGGACGCTTGTAGCATTTGTAATGCACCATTTTTAAACCTCTGAAAACTAGGAAATATAAATTTAAGGTAATGTTTCCCACAAACCACATTTCCACATACTCTTACTTCTTGCCTCATGAAAGTTAGCAACTGTCAGAGGGAGTAACACAACCCTGACATCTCTCTAAAATAATCTGCCAACTTCTACACCACACTCAACAAAATGCTTTACCTTTATTCATCATCATACAATTCTGCTGAATCTACTGACCCTCACTGTGTTAAATGTACATGTTAATCCAGAGATTAGTTGCAGCAAGGTACCAGAGCTCAGCGCACAGTACCATCAGAGAAAAGGTGCAATTTAGAAGGATCAGGAGATCTTCTGGGGGGTTTTGTTTTGTTGTTTTTCTGTGCTATGTTTGAGGCTTACCTAAGTAAACACAATGGCTTCTCTTGGCTCTAGGCTACCTGAGCTTGCCTAAATACAGCCAGCTAGAGAGGGTAACAACAGCAGTGAAGACATGGCATGCAGGCCTCAGTGCAGGTAGAACCAGCCCAGCACAGACCTTGTGCATGTATTCAGCTGCCCAGTGTTCAGCTATTAACAGAGAAAGCATGAACTTTAAAAAAAAATCTTCAGAGTTGTTGAAGTGCTAATATGGCTGTCACAGTGACCTTCCTATGCTCACGCCTCTAGATGTGACTGGAATTAAATGGAATATAAGTATCAGAGAAGTAGCCGAGTTAGTCTGTATCTTCAAAAACAGCAAGAAGTCCTGTGGCATGTTATAGACTAACAGATATTTTGAATTATAAACTTTCACAGGTCTTTGCCCACGACAATTTATGCTCCAAAATATGTTAGTCTATAAGGTACCACAGGACTTCTTGTTGTTATGGAATATAAGGGCATGTCTACACTACCCACCAGAAGAACAAGCAGTAACTGCCAAGGGACAGCTCTGTTATGTCCCTCTGGCTAGATGAAATGTGAGAGATATAATCCCATTTGTTGATAAAGAAGTAAGGGGTATAATACACTGACTGAATTCAGGAATACCAGTTAAGATCTGATTTTTTTTTAAATGAAAGACTTTCTATTCATCTAGAGATAAAGGCTAAGCAACAGTGGTTTTCAACATATTTACCGTTGTGGGTCAGATATGCAGTCCACAATGCAGCCTGCAGATTGAGAACCACTGCTCCAGACACACTCAGGCCTGTCCAGCCCTGAGCTGCCAGCCTGCCCCTTCTTCTCAGGCGCAGACCCACAACACTCCACACAGACCCCCTGCCCAGTGCACCACAAACTATCTATATCCAATGCTCCCATGCCCAGAGACTTGTCCTCCCAAAACCATTCTGTCAATCATTATCATCACCATCATCAATAACCGTGGGCTCAGCGCCCATTGGTGTCTGATGCCTCTCTCACTATTTCCTTCCATCTTTCCCTGTCCAGTGCAGAGTGGCTTAGTTTCTGCAGACTAGCTCCGCACCAATCTACTATATCATCTATCCATTCGCTGTGGGGTCTGCCTCTCCGACTCGAGGCATCTATTATGCCGAATAGCAGGGTCTTGATTTTTCGTTCGTCATTCATTCTGCAAATATGCCCAAATAGTTGTAGCTTCTGTTTTATAACCTTCTCCAGCAGGTTCTCTTTCAGCTGTATCTTTCTATATAATTCCTCATTGGTGACCTTCTGCATCCATCCTATTCTCAGAATCTTTCTATAACAACTCCTTTTGAATGCCAATATTCTTCTTTTTGAATCTTTTATTCTCACTCACATCTCATATCCATACAACATGTCGCTGGATACAGATGTTTTCAAGATGCTCAGCTTCATTCTTAAGCTAATTGTTTGCTTTTCCAGATCTTATCCATTGCTTTCAAACTTACTTTCGCTATTCTAGCCATTATTTCCTTCTTACAGTCTAGATCATACGTTATGTTGCTCCCCAGATATGTGAACTTCTCTACATTTTCTAGTTCAATACCATTGCTGCTGATCTTCCCTCCTATCTCCTTACCTCCAAATACCACTTTTTGTTTTAACGATGTTCATAATCAGACTGTACTGCTTCCCCTCGTTTAACACCTGCACCATTTTCGCTAGCTTCTCCTCATCTTCCTCAATGATAACTATATCATCCGCAAACCTCAAGATGTTAATTCTCTTCCCGTGCACAGATATCCCTTCTACTTCTTTCTTGATCTTGTCCATCGCTCTCTCCAGATGTGCGATGAAGATATTTGGCAATATTGGATCTCCTTGTCTCATACCAATACTTGTTTTAAACCAGCTTCCCAACTCCCCGCATGTTCTCACCACTGCCTCCGCATTGCCACTGATATCCTTCAACATCCGTATCAGTCTGCTATCCACTCCATATGACTCCAACACCACCCAAGTCACTGTCTGATCTATACTGTCAAAAATGCCTTTTGAAAATCGACGGAGCAAGCGTATACGTTCTTGTTCTTTCGTGGAGCTTTCTCCGCTATCAGTCTTAGTGCCAAGATCTGCTGTATGGTACTTCCATCTTTTCTGAACCCTGCTTGCTCATCTGCTATATGTTCTTCTATCTATGATCTTAATTTCTCAGTCAGTATTATCAGCACCTAACCTCGATGACTCGTTAGGGCAATCGTTCTGTAGTTCTTGCACTCCAACGTACTTCCTTTCTTGGGTATTGTCAGTAGCACAGATCTTGTCCATTCCTTAGGCGCCTTCCCCTCTTTCTATGCTATATTACATAGTCGGTGTATTTCCTGAATAATGCTTTCTCTGCCGTATTTGATAATCTCTCCTGTGATCTTATCATTTCCAGGGCTCATGTTGTTCTTTAGTCGTTTCACGACTTTTTCTACTTCCCCCTTTGAAATATCAGTCTCACTCTCAATGCTCAGTGGAGATATCTCTTTCAGTTCTTCAATCAGTCTCTTCGAGACACTCGGATCCCACAGTGCTTTGTATAGATCGGTGCAATATCTCATCCAATCTTCTCCCTGTTCATGAGCACTTCTTCATTCTCATCTTTGATCGCCATCTGCTTCGGCTGACATTTCCTATTAATGTTCCTAATTGTCTTATAAACCTCCCTGGACTTACATTCGTCATAATACCTCTCTATATCTTCACATCGCTCCTCTAACCATTTCTCCTTATCCTTTCTGGCTGCTTTCCTTACCTCATTGCATTTTACCCTATATTGCTGTTCTGCCATCTTGGAGACATCTCTTCTGATCTTCAACACTCTCTTCTCTTGAACCAACTTCAGTGTCTCCTGGGTAATCCACTTCTTATTGATCTTTTCTTCTTCTGGAAGAGTCTGCTCAATTGCCTCTTCTATAGCGGTTGATATCCCTATGTCTGTTATCTACGTCTTCCTCTGTGGTGATATTCTTAATCTTCTCTTCGAGCGCTGCTCTGCATGCATTCCTTGTTTCTTCCTCTCATAGCCTCACCATATCTCTTCTTTTCTTAATGTATCTTACATTTTGTTTTGAGTTTTATCTTGGTATTTGCAGTCACTTGACTGGTGGTCTGAGTCTATATCTGCTCCTTGGAAAGTTCAGCACTGCTGTACTGATGATATCCATCTTCTTATCAAAATCATATCTATCATGTTTTTGGACTTCCCATCATTTGATTGCCACGTCCACTTCCTACAGTCCTTTTGCTGGAATCTCGTGTTGCAGGTCACCATCTCATGCTCTGCAGCAAACTCTAGCAGTTTCTCACCTCGTTCATTTCTTTCTCCACATCCAAACCTTCCCATCACTCTCTCCCAACCTTCGTTATCTGTTCCAACTTTCGCATTCCAATCTCCTCCAATGATCAACACATCTTTCTTTGGTATCTTCTCCACCGTCTTTGTCAAGTCTTTATAGACTAGCTCAATCTCTTCCTCCATACTGTCCGACGTGGGTGTATACACTGAATGACTGAGATGTAGAACGGTTTTGCTTCGACCCTCCCTACCATCATTCTTGCACTCACCAGTTTGTATCCTAATAATGCTCTTCTAGCTGTTTTGCCAGGAAGGAATCCAACTCCTGCTTCATGCTTCATTTCGTTTCCTAACCAAATGACTTCGCAACCACCTAACTCTCCTGATGCCATCCAATGCATCTCTGTCAGTCCAAGTATATCACATCGGTATCTCTCCATCTCCTTCCAAAGCAGCTCTAATTTTGCAGTCGCCCACAGTGTTTGGACGTTCCATGTTCCAATGGATAGCATATATGCTACCTGTAATTTTCTTTCAGTAGCCAACTCATCAACTCAGCCCCAATCGCTCGATTGGTATCGCAGACCTTGTTTATCCAGGCAACATCTGAGCCAGCATCTTTTAACATTTAGTTGTACTGGCATCAGATTTAATTCGTATTGTTGTTTGACGGTCAGCGCATTGACATGCATCTGACCAACCCTCCTCCTTCATCCAGGTTTGGGACTGGCATGGAGCTCGTAGTGGCTTCATAGCAGAGTTTTCTGTCCAGCACCCATTACCAAAATGTCCCACATACCCCCTATACCCAGGGCCTCCCAGCTAAGACACCCCGGGTACCCCTATGCCCAGCATGCCTGCCCAGAGGCCTCTCCACAGAATGGGGCCCAGTGGTCAGGACCCTGCTACATGTGGCCAGGAGCAGAGCCCCAGGTAAAACCTGGGCTTGCTGCAGCATAACCTCCCATAACCCAAATAGCAAATTTTGGGCCACAGTTGTGTGCTAACTGGGGCCACAGGTTGTGAGCCACTATTATAGGAGCATCTGATATCTGAGCTTGCTGGGTCAAGTAAACAACTTCTCATATTATCAACAGCAAATCTTCCTTTAATAAAACCAGCGTAACTTGTGCATATAACTGATAAGATGATAGCACTCAGTTGCGTTGTTAAAATGTTGGCAATTATTTTGCAATCTATTTCATGTAGAGATGGGGGGCAGCCAGCTACCACCATTGTTTTTCTTTAATATGAAGGTAACTAAAGCAGTTCCCATGTCTTGAGATATGGTTACTTTTGGGAATGTTTCAGTGAATACCTTAGAAAGAAAAAAGATAGCAGATTTCAAATTGTTTTGCAGAAAGACATCCATCTCAAGGGCCTTGATGGAATGAATATTTTCAGCCTGCTTGATCCCATGGTGCGATAACTTGTTCCACAAACTACTTAGAATATGAGGTAGGTTTTCAATGTACTGATCACATTGGTCAACTGATTTATATAAAACTTGAGAGAACTGTATAAACTGATTTTATATATATATATATATATATATATATATATATATATATATATTTTGTTCAAGCATGACACTCCCATGTTCTTCTGAATCAACTCCAAAACAAAACTTTGCATCTTTTAGTAACAGAATGATCAGCTTCCATCTACATGATTTTAATGATGTGTGTGTCACCAGCATCTCTGATAAGTATAACGGAAGCATGATCCGAAATCAATTTATCATGAATACCTACTTCTAGGCATCAGTCATCAGTTCTTAAGATACAAGACAAAGTCAGTTTTGAAGTAAGATGAATGTAATGTAGAGAAATATATATATAGAGAGGGGAGGAATAGCTCAGTGGTTGGAGCACTGATCTGCTAAGCCCAGGGTTGTGAACTCCATCCATTTAGGGATCTGGGGGCAAATAGGAAGAGGAAAAAAAGGAAAAAAAAAGGGGGGGGGATGGTGCTTTGTCCTGCCAAGAGGGCAGGGGACTGGATTCAGTGACCTCCCAAGGTCCCTTCCAGCTCTAAGGGATGTGTATCTCCATATATGTATACAACATCCTCACTGGGATGTCTCTGTTTCCCCATATCTCTTAAGCAAAGTTAATTCATTAATAAGTGAGGGTTAGCCTCATCTGAGTTGGGTCTTTTCACTGGATTTGTCCAAATGTCAATCTAGTGTAGTAGTCCAATTGCCTCCTAGTATTACAGGAATATCTTTTTAATTAGCAGTAAAACGTTCAATGCCTTTTTGAAAATTCAGAATTACCTCCACTTGTACTGCAAACGTGTCTTAGAATTAACTTTTTTAGTTGAAATACACTTCAGGAATGTTTCTTCCTTTAGGAACAGACTAAGATATTACATATTGAAAAGAATATATTTAGGATTTAAAATGGATGGGCTTCTGCTCTTAGAATTCAGTGGCCAATGATACTCACACTTAAGACATCATCTTGAGTCTATCATCATCTATTTCTGCCACATCAGTTTGCTGAAATAAAACTAGTTGCCATTTTTTGATCTGCGGTGTCTCAGGATGTTAATTCTTTTGGGAGGATGACTAAGTCCTCTCACATTCCAGGAGCATACTATCAGAAAATCCATGGCAAGGTGTTAAACGATTACACATATAATCTAATTCTGAAGAGACACACTTCCCCATTGATACTGTAAAATCATACATCTACACTATGGCCTATATGTATACACAGCGGCACCAACAGCTGCCACAGGAGCTAGGGTAAGGTGTGGCGGGGGTGGGGGGCAGCTCTGCCCTGGTCCAGTGCGGAGGAGCCAGAGGCAGAAGGTGCGAGCCCTAGGGCTTTCAGCCTCCATCAGCTCCCTCACAGGTATGCACCATGGCATTTCACAAGGGCCCAGAGCACCAGCCTCCACCGCTGCCCAAACAACAGTGGCAGCACCCAGATATCCAGGTCCCTTTCAGACACTGGACCCCGGTGACCTCTTCCCTCCCATCTCCTGTCAGCAGGCCTTTTTATACACATTAGATATTGGCAGTTTTAAATGAATGTCTGCCTTTAGTTGTGCCTCTGATGAGGTCAGATACATAAAAAGATCTACAGTTAAATATCATGGGCCTTTCACAGTTGATTTGTAATGGAAAACAGAAAGTTAAACCTGAATCAAGCCATTGTGGGCACATTCAGATCCCCGATGCTTTCATTTCCATCTGCTCTTCCCCTTCCTATATACTAACCATATGTAAATTTACAATTTATTTGATGAATCAAACACAAACTAATAAAAGTCCTAATATGAAAAATACCACAATTAAAAAAATTAATATGACATTCCTGCACAAATTGAATAACTTGGTTATATTTAAGGTTTAGTTTATAATCCACGTTGGCTACGTCTACACGTGCACGCTACATCGAAATAGCTTATTTCGATATAGCGACATCGAAATAGTCTATTTCGATGAATAACGTCTACACGTCCTCCAGGGCTGGCAACGTTAACGTTCAACTTCGACGCTGGGCAGCACCACATCGAAATAGGCGCTGCGAGGGAACGTCTACATGCCAAAGTAGCACACATCAAAATAAGGATGCCAGGAACAGCTGCAGACAGGGTCACAGGGCGGACTCAACAGCAAGCCGCTCCCTTAAAGAGCCCCTCCCAGACACAGTTGCACTAAACAACACAAGATCCACAGAGCTGACAACTGGTTGCAGACCCTGTGCATGCAGCATGGATCCCCAGCTGCCGCAGCAGCAGCCAGAAGCCCTGGGCTAAGGGCTGCTGCACACGGTGACCATAGAACCCCGCAGGGGCTGGAGAGAGAGCGTCTCTCAACCCCTCAGCTGATGGCCGCCATGGCGGACCCCGCTATTTCGATGTTGCTGAATGCGGATCGTCTACACGTGCCCTACTTCGACGTTTAACTTCGAAGTAGGGCGCTATTCCCATCTCCTCATGGGGTTAGCGACTTCGACGTCTCGCCGCCTAACGTCGATTTCAACTTCGAAATAGCGCCCGACACATGTAGCCGTGACAGGCGCTATTTCAAAGTTGGCGCCGGTACTTCGAAGTAGCGTGCACATGTAGATGTGACAGTTGTGTGTCAGGCATGCTGACTGTGTCAACAGGACTTGTGGTTACCATAACACAATCCATCAGAGACAGAGCCAGCAAAGATATTCTATCTAGCAGTGTAAATTGTGATGATTAGTGCAGATAATGCTTCAGTCAGTAGATGGTGCTACATACCCCATAAAAATTTCAACTGTCACTCTATGCATTACAGTGCTATGCAGTTGTTATTGCTAAAATCCAAAAGAAGATTTCAACCTAGCTGTATCTGACAGACTCTAGACTAAGTGATCCACATTTGAACAACTAACTCTGCTTCTGGCTACTATGAGATGCAAACCACTTGGAAAATTACTGAGCACATATATGTGGATTTCAGAGCACTTTGAAACATCATCTCTACAGAAAGAGAAGTTACTCAACAGGTGCAGTAATGATAGTTCTCCGAGATGTGTCCCCCTGTGGGTGCTCCACTGAGGCCTGCGCTGGAGATCAGAGACTTCTGCAGAGCAGTGCCCCTCTCACCACACCTGTGCACTCAGCACCTTGTGCTCCTGTCATTGTGCAACATGCATGCATAGCACGAGACCCATCTGTAACTGTTCTAACTGAAGTCCCTGTAGACTCCAAGCAGAGAGGAAGATAGGAGAGTAGTGGAACACCTGCAGGGACACACATCTCGGAGAATTATTGTTAATGCATGTGGTGAGTTACTACTTCTCCACTGAGTGGTGTCCCTGTGGGTGCTCCGCTCAGGTGATTCCATAGCAGTACCTGTTTGGTGGAGGTGGGTATTGGAGTCTTTTATGTGGAAGAAGGAAGGACTGCATCTCCTAGAGATTTGGCAGGTACTGGTCCTTTCTGTAGAGGATAGTGGTGTTCAAAGGTGTGGTGTGAGGACCATGTGGCTGCCCTACTGTCCACTAATGGTACATTGTCCACTAGTGGCTGTCCACTAATGGTACATTGTGCAGGGAAGCCATCGTAGTGGCTATCACACATGTGGAGTGAGCCCTGATAGTCTGTGGCATGTGTTTGCCCCTGAGTTCATATGCAATCCATTTGGATAGGCTCTGTACCAAGACAGCTGTTCCTGTAAGAGGACCCGACCATGCCACAATGAGTCTGTCCAGATTTCTAGTTTCTCTAGTTCTCTCAAAGTACAACACAATTGCCTGCCTTGCATCAAGGGTATTTGATATAGCTTCCTTGGAAGACACTTGAGGTGTAGGAAAATAACCGGGTAAGTAGATTGGTCCGTTCAGATATGACCTTCGTGAGAAACTTTGGATGGGGCCTGAGTATCACTTTCTCTCTGATAAAAGTGGTGAAAGGTGGGTCCACCATGAAGGCTGCAATTTCTCCTACCCTTCTTGCTAATGTTATTGCCACTATGTAAGCCACCTTCACAGATAGGTATTTGTGGTGGCGCAATGGCTAGTGGCTCAAGGGGTGATCTGATGAGTGTGTCTAGGACCAGACTGAGGTGCAATGGTGGCATCAGGGGGCACCGGTTTGGACACATTTTCTGCAAGCCTGTGAGAAAACACTTCATTGTGGGATATGCGAAGAGGGATTAGTCATCTACTGGATTATGGAAGGCCATGATCACCACCAGGTGTACTGTGATGGAGCTGATGGAGAGGTCCATGTCACTGAGGTCCATGAGGTAGTTGAGCAAGGTAGGTATGGGGACAGCAGCAGGATGTAAATTGCATGTCATGCACCAATGCTGAGGTGTGCCCCCCTTTTTTTTTTGGTAGGTGCTTCTCGTGGAGGGACGATGACTGTATAAAAGGACTTGTTTGACCCTGTCCAAGTATGAGAGTTCTTCCATGGAGAAGCCATGCTGGAAGTTTCATACTTTTGATGTTGAGGTGGCATGTGCTGCCACAGTGCTGCCAGGAGATGGATAGGTCGATAAGGGAAGCAAGGCTGTCTTGACCAGGCTGGGGCTACTGAGATTATAATGGCCTAATTGGATGGGATCTTGCTGATTACTCTCGCAATAAGCGGGATTGGTGGAAGAGCATAGAGTATGGAAGCTGTCCAGTGAATGGTGAAGCCATCCCTTGTGATCTCTTGCCAAGACCTACTTGGGAGCAGAATCTGTGGCATTTGAAATTGCAAGGTGTTGCAAAGAGGTCTACAGTTGGGAAACCCCATTTGTGGAAGATTGAGAAGAGGATATTGGTATTAATCTCCCAGTTATGCTGATTCAAGAAATGTTTGCTCAGTTTGTCAGCTCTGCTGTTCTGTTGTAACAGTGTGTACATTGCTGTTGGAGTTACTTGATTTCTGATGCAACAGTTTCAGAATTTCAGTGCTTCAGCACATAGAGAATGTGATCAGGCACCCGCCTGCCAACTGACATAGAATACAGAAGGTGTGTTGTCTGTGTGGACACAGGTAGTTTTGCCTTTTATCAGGGGAAGGAAATGGGTGCAAGCCCTGTGAATGGCCTTGAGTTCTAGGATATTGGTGTGAAAGTGTGTCCCATGTTCCCTATATTGACACCATGTCACAGTGTCCCGCCCCAAGTGATGCATCTGTTGTTACAGTAATTGAAGGGTCTGGTTGGTAGAAGGGTACACTGATGAGCAGGTTGGCTGGAGATGTCCACCATTAGAGAGACTGCAGTAATAGTGGGGGAAGTACAAGGTGCTTTGAAAGGCTGTGTCAGATTGGTCTATACAGCAGACTTCTGATAATCCAGAACCTTTGGAACCTAGGTGGTGACGGCTTATCAAATATGCCAGACTATCAGGAGGTATTATAAACTGTTTATATATATGAAGTGTTTTTAATCCTTTTTATTGTACATGTTATATACATATACTGTAATGTTTTAGTTTTTTTAACCCTTTTTTATTCTTTTTATTGTACATACTGTAATGCCTAAATTTAGTCACAGAAGAAAAGAATAAATATACAGTACAGTACAGTACTCACCTTTATTGTTGTGAAGCCTTTGAATACAGAAAGCAGAGGATAATACGTACAGTAGTGTACAGTACTTGCTAAACAATCACTTCAACTACTAATTACCTATGACTTGTTTTTTGCCGATGCTCACTCCCTAGGCTCTTGCCATTTTGATGCCAGACTACCGGGAGTGCTGTACAATTGGATGCTGGCCTACTGGAGTTTTACCTTAGTTGGTTTCCAGCCAATGTTGTAGACAGCCCATGTGCAGCCTTGGGAACAGGACTACTAATGTTGTGGCAGCCATATGCCCCAATAATTGGATGAACATATGGACTGTGGAGAAGGGAGCCTGCCTGACCTGTTGAATGAGATCGGAGATTGCCTTGAATCTTTGTGGTAGTAGGTAGGCTCTTGCTGTGACAGAGTTTAGTAACACCATAATTAAATCCATCTTTTGTGTGGGTTGTACGGTGGATTTTTGTACATTGTGTACAAGTTTCCCCTGTCAACCACCTGTGTGTCCCGGCGCTTCCTGGAGGTTTCTTGTTGTGCCTCAGGGACTCACGGTGGCCCCTGAACCGCCCAGGTCTGTCCAGAGGCACGGGCCTCCACTTAACGAGCCCCCTCTCATCATAGGCAAGTTCCGAACTGGGAGGATAAAGCCAGCCCCCTTGCAGGCCTTTGCCTGCTTCAGCAAGGTAACCCTCTGGGGAAGGGCAGGGGGAGTCCAGATCCGCCCTCCACCTTGGACTCTGGCGCAGGGTCCCTAGGAGGGCAAGAGGTAGCAGGCAGGGCCTTCACCCCCGCCCCAGTGTAGCAACCTCACCCTGGGCCACTTCACCCACCCTTTCCCCGTGGTACTTTCTTGCTCTGCTCTGCTCCAGCCTTCTCCACGGTGCAACTTCCAGTTCCTTCCCCACTGCTACCAGTCAGGGAGCTTTTTATAGGAAGTCCAGAGCCTCAGCCGACCATGGGTGCTGATTAGACTAAGCTGTGGCTGACTCCTAACGAGGCCCCAGCTGGCTGTCCTAATTAGGCTTACTCAGGGAACAGAAAAGCATTAGCCCACCAACCAGCATATCTGCCTTCTAGCAGGCTCCTGCAGCCTACAGGCAGCAGTCTGACACAATTGATAAGCAGGCCAACTTGGGAAAACCATTCCCTAGTAAAAGTTGTCATGACGGTAGCCTGTTGATAGATAGGGCCCTTGATTAGACCATCACTGAGGCAGGGGAAGATGACAACTTATGTCTTCTGAGAAATGCCATGACTAAGGCAAGTGTCTTTGAAAATACTCTAGGGATCATAGAGAAGCTGAAGAGGAGGACTCTGTAATGATAATGATCTTGGCCCACAACAAATCTCAGAAATCTTCCACGGGACAGATGGATAGTTACATGGAAATATGCCTCTTGAAGTTCAAGGGCTGAGAACCAGTCCCCTTCATCCAGTGCTGGTATGATGGTTGCCAAGGTCACCATTCTGAATTTTGTGCTGCGAATGAACTTGTTCAGTTTCCTGAGATCTAGGATCAGTCTCTATCCCCCTGTTTTTTGGCTGTGAAGAAATAATTGGAGTAGAAACCCTTCCCCCCCGCCCAGTGTTCTTTGGGGAGGGGTTCTGTTGCCCCTAAGGTGAGCAACTTTAGCACCTCTGCTTGTAATAGGGGCGTCCCTGAAAAGGGACAGGATAGAGGATTGGATACGGGCTATGGATGTGCAGAGGATGGTATAACCTGATCTAATCATTTCTGGGACCCATTTGACTGTGGTAAATATGTGCCCATTGTTGGTAAAATGATCTCAGGCAGTGGTAGAAGGTGACCTTGGAGTACACTGGAGCTGTGGGGTGGTCGCTCAGACCGGCAGCCAAAATCTCAAATTTGTTGTTTGTGAGAGGTGGAGTGATTTTTCTGTGTTGCTTGGGCCTGTTATCACATGGCTCCTGTTGCTGCCTGTAGTGGTTATAGTTACAGTCCCTAAGCTTATGGTAGGGAATATATTGATATTTCTTATTGGATGGGGTCTACATCCCCAAAGTACAAAGTATCTTGCGAGAATCCTTCACTGAGTGCAGGATATCGTCTGTATTATTAGCAAATAGTTGCCTTCTGTCAAAGGGGAGATCCTCCACCCTTGCATGTAGTTCCCTTGGGATCCTGATCACTGTAGACACATGACCCTGCACAACACAATGGCTGTGGCTGTAGCCCTGGCCATGGTGTCTGTAACATCCGTAGCGGCCTGGTGAGCTATTTTTGCTATTGATAAAACCACCTTAATAATACATTGGATAAGAAGTCATTTGTTGGCAGGGAGGTTTTGTAATTTGGTGTAACTGGCATGGTCGTAATTGGCCAGAAAGGCTCTATAATTTGATATGTGGAACTGGAATGTAGCAGAAGAGTACACTCTATGGCCAAAGGTGTCCGGCAGTTTGTGATTCTTTTGTCATTGGGCGTAGATTGAAATTGTGTGTTCTTAGTCTTGTGAGTCACAGAATCCCCCACCAGTGAGTTTGGCTGTGGTTGAGCAAAGAGAAAGTCCATGTCTTTTGCAGGGACAAAATATTTTCTGTCTCCTCTGCTGTTTGTGGGTGGAGCAGAAGCTGGATTTTGCCGCTGAGCATCTGAAGGTTCAAAGATAGCTTTGTTGATGGCTAAAGCTATCTTCAAGGATGCTGTGGGTTGCAATATTGTGAATAATCTACATTCCTTGTCTTGAACCTCTTGTAACGTGATGTCTTGTGATTGGGCTATCAGCTAAAATAATTCTTGAAATTGTTTCAGATCATCTTCTGGTGGAGAAAGTGAGATTTCGTATGCTGCCTCATCCTTCCTGGGTCTATGTCCATGTGAGGAGCTCTCTGAATCTGAGTGAGGTAAGTCATCATGCTCATTAGAACTTGCCCGAGAGATTACTGAGGGCCGGTGAGCAGGCGAGGAGCACACAGATTGTGGATAAGTGCCTGGTGGTGTACTGCTGTTGAGATTTAGAGGCTGTGCATCTTGAATGGTAGACGTAGGAAGAATGTGGTCAGTTGCCCTTCCATGCATCCCAGGGGCCCCACTGAGGTGGGAACTGATGTGGGGGATACATCCACATTGGCTGGGCCACATGGGATGCTGCTGAATGGAATGCCTGATGAAAGCTTGCTCCTATGCCCGCTACCGCAATCAGATCTTGAGGATAGCAGTATAGGCGACTGAGGGCATAGGAGCAAGCTTTCATCAGGCATTCCATTCAGCAGCATCCCATGTGGTCCAACCAACTTGGATATATCCCCCATATCAGTTCCCAACTCAGTGGTCCTTGTGCTGTGGAGTGTGGTGAACAAGTTGCTGCTCTTGTGTCAGGATGAGAAGATTTTTGTAGGTGCCATGTTTTGTTGTTCGGGCACAGAGGGAGAGCTCACAGGAGCTGCTGGTGGAGGCATATGTGGCTTCTGTGAAGCTGATACCTCAATAACACCAATCAGTGTAGTGAGTTTACCTTCTGCCTTGGTTCTCCTGGCTGACACTGATTTGCGTTTTTCTGCAGTGCCAGACACTGATGGCACCAGGGAAGGAGAGGTTTCTGGGCAGCACTGATGATCAGAAAGAAAGGTTACTCACCGTAGTAACGGTGGTTCTTCGAGATGTGTCCCCGTGGGTGCTCCACATTAGGTGTCGGGCTCGCCCGGTGCCGCAGATCGGATCTTCCAAGCAGTTTCTGCCGGACCGCGCATGCGCCGGTGCGCGCCACTCCCCCGCGCGCTCCCGGCCACGTGCGCGATCCGGTCCCCGCCAGTTCCTTGACCAACCGCCTCGGATGCTCCTGCAAAACACTACACAGAGATCCGGAGCGGGGAGGATGGGCGGGTAGTGGAGCACCCACGGGGACACATCTCGAAGAACCACCGTTACTACGGTGAGTAACCTTTCTTTCTTCTTCGAGTGTCCCCGTGGGTGCTCCACATTAGGTGACTACCCAGCAGTAACCCAAGATAGGAGGTGGGTAATCGGATTATGTGCAGCTTGTCCCCGAGAGGACCGCTGTCGAAGACGGGTATCCTCTTGGAATACCCTGTGAAGGGCGTAATGTTTGGCGAAGGTGTCACAGGATGACCAGGTCGCCACTCTGCAAATGTCTTTTAGCGCAACGCCCTTGAAAAAGGGCTGTTGATGCTGCCACCGCCCTAGTGGAATGAGCCCTGGGCATGGCCAGGAAAGGAGTCTTTTTGAGTTTGTAGCACATTTTTATGCAAGATACGATGTGCTTCGAGATTCTCTGCGAAGAGAGACATTCTCCTTTTGATTTGGGAGCGATAGAGACTAGGAGTCTATCCGTTCTCTGGAAGGACTTGGTCCTGTCTATATAGAAAGCTAGCGCCTCCTCACGTCCAGGAGGTGTAGGCGCACCTCTTTGTTAGAGTTATGAGGCTTTGGATAAAACGAGGGTAAACAATAGGTTCGTTAGTATGAAACTCAGAAAGAAACTTTAGGAACAAAGGCTGGATGCAGCCGTATGGTTACCACCTCCTTGGAAAAAACAGCGCAGGGTGGCATTGCCATAACTGCCGCAAGCTCGCTCACCCTGCGAGCTGACGTGATTGCGAGAAGAAAGATCGTCTTTATCATAAGGAGGCAGAGGGAAACCGTGGCCAAAGGCTCGAACGGTGGTCCCCTTTTCGCATTAAGCACCAGGTCCAAGTTCCACGAAAGTGGAAGCGGTTTCCGAGGGGGGTATAGGTTTACCAGCCCTTTAAGGAACCTGGCAACCATGGGATGGGCGAACACCATGTGCCCTGTCCCTCCGTGTCTGAATGCCAAAAAGGCGGCAAGGTGGACCTTAACGAGGATAGCGAGAGTCCTCCTCTCTTGAGGTCCAGTAAATACTCTAATATTACAGCCATAGGCACTGAAAAGGGGGGCTAGCTGTTTGGTAGAACACCACGCCGTAAAGCGAGTCCACTTCTCCTTGTAGGTCTTCCTGGTGGAAGTCCTCCTGCTACTTTCTAGGGCGTGCTGCATTTCCTCCGTACATGTGCTCTCTAGGGAGCTGAGCCATGGATCAACCATGTTTGTAGTCGCAGGCCTTGGGGGTGCGGATGCACTATGGACCCCTGGGCTTGCGTGAGCAGATCCGGCGCCACCGGAAGGGGCATCGGTGGCCGGTCCGACATGCGCAGGAGTAGGGGGAACCATTGCTGTCGATCCCATGTTGGGACTATCGGGATCATTCAGGCTCCTTCCCTCCTGGCTTTCTGCAACACTGTGTGGATGAGCACTGTGGGAGGGAAAGCGTAAAGCAGGGGGCCCCTCCATGAGATCGCGAAGGCGTCCCTCAGGGACCCCCATCCCAGTCCTGCCCTGGAGCAGAATCGTGGGCACTTCTTGTTGTGCTGAGTAGCAAACAGGTCTATCTGGGGAAAAAACCCCATGCATGAAAAAAATCGGTTGCAGCAGATCGGGACGGATCTGCCACTCGTGCGTGAGTGCGAAACGCGTGCTCAGCTGGTCTGCCTTCACATTGTGAGCGCCTGGGAAGTACGAGGCTTTCAAGGTTATATTGTTGGCGATGCAGCAGTTTCACGACTGGACTGCTTCTGCACATAAGGCACGGGACCGAGCTCCTCCTTGCCGATTTATATAAAACATGGTGGAGGTATTGTCTATACTGATCCCGACTACATTGCCTTTTATATGGTCTCGAAAGTGTCTGCAGGCATTGAACACTGCTCTGAGCTCCAGTATATTTGTGTGCAGTGACTGCTCCGTGGAGGACCACAGCCCTTGCGTCACCTCTTCGCCCATGTGTGCTCCCCACCCTATGAGGGAGGCGTCTGTAGTAAGAAAAAACCAGTATGTGTGGTTGGTGGAAGGGTACCCCTGTTAGCAGGTTTTCGGGGTTTACCCACCATTGCAGGGATTTGCGCACCTCTGTTGTGGGCGACGCCACCCTGTGAACAGTGTGTGCTGCTGGGTTGTATACGCTCGCCAGCCAGTGCTGCATGCTGAGCATGTGTAACCTGGTGTTCTGTTGTACGAACGCCGCTGCTGCCATGTGGCCCAGCAGCTGTAAGCACGTTAGAACCAGCACCGTAGGGCTGAAGGTGAAGACTTGCACGAGGGAGCCGACGGCCCAAAAGGGAGTCTCTGGTAGATACGCCCTCGCTGTAATAGAATTTATGTGTGCCCCTACGAACTCTATGTCCTGCGTGGGGTCTATCTTTCATTTTGTCAGATTGATAACCAGGCCAAGCGAGAGAACGTGCCTGTTGTGACGCATATTATGCGTAGTACCTCCTTCGAGGCCCCTTTGAGTAGGCAGTCATCCGGATACTGGAATATAAATACCCCCTGTCTGTGCAGGTAGGCTGACACCACTGCCAAGGGCTTGGTGAAGACTCTGGGGGCCGAGGAGAGTCCAAACGGTAGGACCTTGTATTGAAAATGTTCTTTGCCTACCATGAGAAACCAGAGGAATCGTAGGTGAGCCGGATGAATAGTTATGTGAAAATACGCGTCTTATAAGTTGAGGGCTGCGAACCAATCTCCATCGTCTAGTGCCGTAAGGATGGAGGCGATTGTGATCATCCGAAAGCGTTGCTTGCGCAGGTACCGGTTGAGGCCTCGAAAATCTAAGATGGACCTCCCGCCTCCTGTCTTTTCCCCGTGAGGAAGTACCTGGAGTAGAACCCTCTCCCTTGCAGTTGCTCCGGCATTCTTTTCACTGCCCCTATGAGCATGAGATGGTCTACCTCCTGCTTGAGCCTCGCCACGTGGGAGGCCTCCTGGAGGTGGGGCCTGGGTGGAGGTCATGGCGGTGGGAGCGACTGGAAGGGGATGGCGTACCCCGTGGCTATGATCTCCAGCACCCATTTGTCTGTGGTGATCCTTCGCCACTGGTTATAGAATGGTCGGAGGCGATGGTGGAATAACCGCTTCGGATGACCTTGCGACGGTAGCGATGGCGCAGCCCTGGATCTGTGTGTCAAACTTGTGGCCTTTGGCCCTGCCCCGAGGACGCACGGCTGTGTTGGGAACGACGCCTGGGAGTTCTGTACTGCTGGTGCTGTTGATGTCGCCCTTGCTCGTAACCCCTGTGGTACTGGGGACGCTGTTGCTGAGTCCGCAACATCCAGGGCGATCTGAACTCCCGTCCTCGAGGCCGCATAGCCTTCTCGCATGATGGCCTTGAGCACTGGTTTCTTGCCCTCTGGAAGCGAGTCCATGAGGGAGGCTAACCTAATGTGGTTATCGAAATTATGGTTCGCTAGATGCACTGCGTAATTTGCCATTCGCAACAGTAGAGTGGAGGAGGAGTAGACCTTTCTGCCCAACAGCTCTAGCTTTTTGGCATGTTTGTCTGTTCCCCCACATTGCGACTACTCCACCACCAAGGAATTTGGTTGTGGGTGGCTGAACAGGAACTCCGTGCCCTTTGTCGGCACGAAGTTTTTTTTTTTTTTTTTTTTTGCTCTCTTGTGGACAGGCGGAATAGTCACAGGAGTCTGCCATATCGTAGTGGCAGACTCCAAAATTGCGTCATTAAGCGGTATTGCTATTTTGGAGGAGTCCGGAGGTCTCAGATTTTTGAGGAGCTTATGGTGTTTCTCTTGCACCTTAGCTGTCTGGATGCCTTGCGTGAAGGCCACCCTCGTAAAACAGCTCTTGGAACTGTTTGAGATTGTCCGGAGGATGGACGTCCCCCGGGGCCGTAGCCTCATCCGGGGAGGAGAGCGAGGAACCACTGGGATACGTCTCTGTGGACCCTTCCGGTTCCTGCTGGTGACGGTACACCCTGAAACTAGAGGTTTGCGAGGGAAAATCTCGGGGTTCCATAACCAGTCCCCCCTGAGATGCTTGAGTCTCTGTCCCCGGTCGCAATTGCCCTCGGGGGTACGAGATCGTTTGTGGGGATCTTTCCCTGGTAGATAGCCGATGGTGTCTATGCCCCGCGTGGTAGGGGCGACCATGGCAGTATAGGCACTGTTCTTGGGAAGGTGACCTAGACCACTCCCTTGGTGCATACCCTCTGCGTCTGGGGGAGGGCTGGAGAGAGCAATTTCGCATAATAGTCCAGCGGTTCAAACCCCAGGAAGGGTGAAGGTGTTCCCAGCCAGGGTGAGGCTGGTTGCAAAAAATGGAGAAGGGGACTCCGGGTAGGCTAGGGGGGACCCCTGCCTTCTGGTTGGAGTCTGTAACATAAGCGGAGGGCTGTGAGAAAGCAGCTCCACAGCCCTGTCCGGAGAGGGGCTGCAACACCTCCTCTTGTGTGCAGCCTTCCCCCTCCCTTGAGGAGGTAACTCCGCCCCCTGACTTACAGGGGATCCCGGCCCCGTGTGCACCGAGCTCAGCACCCTTGAGGGCGGTGCCGCAGGTGCGGTGTGCTCCGGTGCCTGCAGGCTACGTGCCTGCGTGCTCTGCACCGCCGGTTCCCCAGGGGTCGGTGCCGCTGCCTGCGGTGCCGCCGGTACTGGCGCTTGTTTAGCCGCCGCCCTGCCTGCGGTGCGGGTCGGCTGGCTGATTATCAGAGGCTGAGCCGCTTCCACGTGGCTTTCCGTGCCGCCGCCGATCAGCTGTTGCTGCGGCTGGGGGCTGCTCGCTCCTCCTGTCCCGCTCGCTATTGTTGCCGGCAGGGATCGGGCTGGGGAGACTTTCCTCCGTTTCTGCCTGATGGAGTGAGGGAGGCAGCTTTCCTTTTATGGGCCCCGGAGGGTCCCTCCTGCTGCAGCCGCTCCGGCACATCTGGCTGGAGGGCCTTATCCAAAGCAGCATTTTAAGCCGCATCTCCCTGTCTCTCCTTAATCGCCTCTGGGCAGGACTCACATTTTTCAAAGCCTGAAGAGGACATTGTTGGTGAGTCTTTTAGTTGTTAAGCGGGTACTTAGCACCTTCCCTGTGCTGTTTTCCCCATCCGACGGCCTGCCCCAGCAGGAGGGCTGATGGCCCGATGCTCCTGGCCTCCGGCGCTTGTTACTGGGACTGGATTGAAGCTGTCCCGCTTGTAGTTTGTTTGTTGCTTTTGTTTTTTTGTTTTTTTGCAAAAATAACAACCGGCTAACTTGCAGTAGCCTAAGTACTTGAAAAACTTTAAAGCAAAGCAGTTAAAGCCATTGAATACGCTACTTGGCCTTAGCCTAGTTCGGATTCCGTCTGCAGCCGACGGCGGTTAAGAGGAACTGGCGGGGACCGGATCGCGCACGTGGCCGGGAGCGCGCGGGGGAGTGGCGCGCACCGGCGCATGCGCGGTCCGGCAGAAACTGCTTGGAAGATCCGATCTGCGGCGCCGGGCGAGCCCGACACCTAATGTGGAGCACCCACAGGGACACTCGAAGAAGAAGCATGCCATGGAAGCCTTTGCAGTTTGAGAGCCTTTGTGGGGTGATGAAGCTGCCCTATCAGAGGGCTTTTGCAGCACCCTCATCTCCTCTGGTTTTTCCCTTGATGGTTGAAGAGGCTTTTCCCAGAATATGGTTTTAAGCTGCATTTTGCCATCATGTCTGGCCCTAGCCATCACATTCACGCAATGAGAGCACTTGTGAATTGCATGAGACTCCCCTAGCCATTTGATACATGAGGCATGGCCATCAGAGGTAGGCACTGAGTCTGCATGAGTCACATCTTTTAAATCTGGGGGAAACAGACATGCTGAAAAGAAAAAAGCAGCTGCCCCTTTTTTTTTCCCCATAGCAAGCACTGAAATAAGGTAAAACAAGTAAAAGTATAAGGTGAAAGCCTAAAACTAATGATAAAATTATTCTTTTCCTGTCAGGAAGAAGAGTGCTGCTCTGAGCTCTGTCTTGCTGTACAGAAGTCTCCGATCTCCGGCACAGGAACACACTGAGACCTGAGTGGCGTACCCACACCAACACCACTTGATGGAGAAGTTCTACATCTGGGGGGATGGGGAGGAGAGAATCTCAAAAGAAGCCTCTTTTCCAGCTCTTTCCAACCCCCAAAAAACAGAACGTAGGTAAATATACATACAGCAAACATTCTCAGAAATCCGCTAGCTGCAGAACTCACTGAGTCAGTCAGTCAGTGAGTATGGCTCTGGTTCAAGGGCTGCAGGATACAACCCTTAGCTACCAAGGCATGTGCGTCTCTTGCTTGCCACAGATAAGCAAGCAGTCCTATAAAAGCCTGCCCAAATCACTCTCTGATTCATAGCCCCTACCTAAGCCCACCCTGGAGATACAACTTCCATCCCTTTTGAAATGCTGTATCCCCAAAGGTGCTCTATGTGAGGGATAACGGCAGACTTGAACTGTATGATATCAGTTTGAGGGGGTGAAGGGCAACAGTTTGAGCCCCAACTATATACCAAAACTACTAATTATGGTAAAATGTTGATGTCTGATTCTTGTGAGGGACACCATATCTTATGAAGCTCATCGTTCAAAAAACCCCACGTTTTAGCAACTAACCCCACTCTGGCCTCAAACCCTAATGAGGCACAGCAAATTTTACGATAGTTTGAGCATGCATGTAAGCTATAATGCATTTAGAAAAATCACCTGTTAAACAGTAAACTAATCTCAATGTCATCTACAGTGGTGTGTAGCACCCCACTCTCATATAAACTTAAGATTCCAAGTTAAGTTTTCAACAAGTAAAGACTGTGGTTAGTACCTCATGAAGGCATTGAGAACTCACCCACAACAAAGATGCTAACAGTTAACAGACTGAGATAGGAATCTTCTGCACAGTTGAAGTACCCCTTTCTTTCTGATGGGTCAGTAAGCCTATTGGTAGGAAACAGAGAAAGAGAAGAAAAACACGCAAGGTACAGTTTGTTTCCTACTAAGATGAAGTTGTGGATAATTCCTCTCTCTCTCTTCAGATGCACGGTTCTTTGTATCCCCTGTGAAGCTGTCTCAGTGCAACAGACAGATCAGGTAACTAAACCATTAAGAAACGACTCCCATTTTAGTATGCTAGGAATATAGCAGTATGGCACAGAGAACAAGTGACTAACCATCAGTGTCTCATTCCACTGAGAATGACAGCATAAAGACGACCCACAAGACCATAGTCTTCCCTCACACTATTTTCGTAATCATGATAACAAAGGAAACAAGACTGAGTGGGGCCCTGACAACAGGCTTCACATAGGTAAGTGGGTGTTATAAAGACGACTGTGATCAATTGTTTTCCATGCCCACTGAAGGCAGAACACAAAAATAACAGGCTTAATCTGCGGCAAAAGATACTGAAGTTAAATAATAGTAAAAACTTCTAACTCTAAAGATAAACACTGAAATAGGCCTCCAAGGAAGGATGTGGAAGCCCCATCATGGGATGTTTTTAAGAATAAGTTGAGCAAACACCTGTGAGGGACGATTTAGGTGCAGGGACTGGACTTGGTGCTTTGCATTTCCATAATTTCATTCAGCATATAATATTTTATTTTATTTTAATAGGAGCTGGAAGTAGAGGTAGACAGCCACAGGGTGTGCTTCTTCTCTACTTAATGGCAAGACCTGCACCCAAAGAAGGAACCAAAACCAAGTAATTCCCATAACAGAAGCAGAACTTCTGGGGACTTAAAATAGCCACTAATTCTCTCACACTTAGCACCTCACCACAACTGAGAAATGTCTTCACTGCAGAGTTAAGTTGGAAGATTGGCACCAGGTCTGAGCATTAGTCTGTCCTTATGGGTACATGGGGAAAATAAGAGGAAGGCATTAATTATACCCGTGTGGGCCTGATGAATACCCAAGTCCAAAGCAAAGCATTTCAGGGAACTTTCCCTCAGTCTGAAGACATCACAGAGGTGATTTACTCCACTGTAAGTGAACTCCAGTGTTCTAATGATGCTGAAATACAACATGAACCATCATCTTCAGATCCTGATAATGCACTAGTTTCTTAAGACTTATATCTTTGAAGACAGGTTATCCTAAAATGTTACAATTTTACCAGCAACAATCACAAAGTAGTTTTGAAACAAAAGCTGCAGCATCCTGGAAAGCTAGAATGGTTTAGATGTCTGGAAAACTGGACTGGAAAGAGTTTAAAGCTAGTTTCATTTGGAATTACATTGAAATTATCACATGCATAGCTCCTGATTAGTTCCTCTAAACTAGTTCCATACTAAATGTTTAAAGAAATCACACATTTATGCATTAACACACTAAGACCAGGTCTACACTAGACCTGAAAGTTGACCTTAGATATGCAATTCCCTCTACAACAATTGTACAGCTGGAATTGACTAATCTTTCATTGACTTATCAAGCCCGTCCTCCCATTGACCTCCCTTATTCCTTGCAATAATGAGGAGTACCAGGGCGACTGCTGAGCCCTGACAGATCGATTTCATGTGTCCCCATGTGAAATCGAACCCCGCATTGATCTGCCGGTGAGTATAGATGTACCCACAGTTTTCAAAGCTTCAGTCTCTGACTCTATCAATAATGTACTCTGATGTGACTGATGTAAATACCTACCCACTAAATTCAGACTGAGGCCAACATGACATTTTTTTTAAAAAGTAACAGGACTCTGGGTTTATAATAAAACACATTGGTGCAAATTAGAACTTTCATTCTGTGACAGTATATTTTATTTTCTTTATGGAAAAATGCTTAGGAATATGAATATGCCTTACTTGAATATGCATTATGCCAAATTTTGCATGTAATGTATTATTCTAAAAGTTATAATCTGCAGAATGTGTATATTCTATTTACGTGCATGTATTATTCCTGTACAGTTTGCACCTCCCTCATCTGGCACTCTTGGGACATGACTGGTCCTGAACAAGGGAGTTTCCCTGCTCCAGCTACCCAGTCTGCTGCTCCTACCTGGTGCCAGCTCCTCTACCCCCAACACCCCCACAAATGATGCTGGGGGCCCCCTTACCACCTGCCCAGACCTCAGCCCCCCAGTACAAAAAGGATGTGGATGTGCCGGAGCAGGTTCAGCGGAGGATAACAAAAATGATTAAGGGGCTGGAGCACAAGACCTATGAGGAGAGGCTGAGGGATTTGGGCTTGTTTAGCTTACAGAAGAGAAGACTGAGGGGTGATTTAATAGCAGCCTTCAATTGCCTGAAGGGGAGCTCTAAAGAGGAGGGTGAGAAACTGTTCTCAGTGGTGTCAGATGGCAGAACAAGGAGAAATGGTCAGAAGTTGAAGAGGGAGAGGTGTAGGTTAGCTATTAGGAAAAACTACTTCACCAGGAGGGTGGGGAAGCATTGGAATGCATTGCTTAGAGAAGGGGTGGATTCTCCATTCCTCAAGGTTTTTAAGTCCTGGCTTGAGAAGGCTGGGATGACTTAGTGGGGGTTGATCCTGCTTGAAGCAGGGGGTTGGACTAGATGACCTCCTGAGGTCCCTTCCAGCCCTGATTCTTCGATTCTATGATTCACTATGGCCCATATCCTGCAAGTTTTATTGTGAAATTCCTACTGACATTGTTAAGAGATTTGCTAGAATAAAGACTGAGTAAAAATTACAGAATTCTTCTCTATGCACTGAGTTTCACTGTAATACATACAATCATCCAAAATATATACAAATACAAATATTTCCAAACAGATTTTATCTGGCCCTGAAAAATCAATATAACTAATGGGGAAGATGCAGTCCTGTAGCACCTCAATGAGTAAACAATTTTATTTATTAAGTAATGAGCTTTTGTGGGTTACACCCACTAATATTAAAAGGCTCATAACATTAAATTTCAAATCTGATATAAACACAAAAACAAAACACATGTCATCTCTTTGGTCAAAGGAAATACTGAAAATATTGATGCTTTCCTTCATGACCCTTCAAAAATAAAATAAAAGATCCCTCGGTGTAAGAATAGTTTATATTGGTTTTCTGGACAAGCTCCCAGAAGATGGATGGTCAGCATTATTTCAGAAAGCAATAAGGATAGTAAAGCACTATTAACTTTGCCAACAAGAAATAAGCAATGCATACAAGTGAATCAAATTTCCTATTGCAAGTGTAGTTAGTAGCTTTCACTTTCAAGCTAACTACCAGCTCAAGACAATGCAAGTACAGTGGGGATTTCCACAAAAGGAGATTATGCTCTGTGCAGAACATTTAAAACTCTTTTTAATCAGGAACACCCTTTAACCAAAACTTGATTATTTCCCTTATGCAAGTAAATTATTCAATAAACATCAACTATCCAAATATCTTTGATATTTCCAAAACATTTCAGCCAAACAAAGCTGTAGTACATATGCTGTACAAAGAAACTGATTCTGAAGACTGAAGTACTGTATTATAAAAGCAAACCTGCTGAAAGATGTTAGAATTCTGTCAGCTGACAAATTTGGTTGAGAAACATGATCTGTCTTTACACAAATTAACAAAACGTTTAATATAAGTAGAAACCAATATTAGAACCCCAAGAGGGCTTCACTACGTCACAATTTCCTGACTATGCAGGAAGGTTTCTATTTTAGCAAAGTAAAGCTGTACAGACAGAAGCAAGTCTCAACTTTCTGCAGATCTGAGGACACAAAAGAAGCATCACTGAAGTAACTTTATAGTGCATAAACGTAAGTAATTTTTGATTAATTATTTTTATGTGGAGATTAAAAGTAACCTAGGTGTCAATATTTATTGTTAAGACTAACTTCCTTCTTGAAAAAAAAAATATATTTCTTTACAACTGATAAAAGTAAGCTTAATTCCTAGGCAGGACTATAAATAACAGCTGCACAATGTGGCTGTAAATTCAAGCAAACAGATTTAGCTTTTTTGACATCATATCTAGTCACACACACAAGATGTTTGCTTTGTATTTTAACAATTAATTGAATCCTTCCCATAATAGCATCAATATTGATTTTTACCAAGGTAGTTTATATAGTAAAATGATTCACTTGTGTTGAATGGGAAAGTATGCTGAACTTTGCCGGTTACCTCAAAAAAACACGGAAATTACAGAAACTCTAAGACGACATCTGTTGGAGGGGCAATAAATGTTAATAAAAGAAAAAGTATATATCAACAACCTAAAAACAACCTTATTCCCAAAGTAGTTCATTACTTTATAAAAAACAAAAACAAAAAAAGTGTTCTAGCTTTCAGTCAAAAATCAGGAAGAACAAATTCTGTCTTTGCCCCATAAACAGCATTCAAGTGATCTTTTCATGTTTACTATTAGTGCAAACACAACCCACAATTTTAAAAAACATATTTAAAATGAATGACCATAAACGTATGGATCAGCAACAGAAAAATATTTTCATCTTACCCTAAAAACCTCCACCAATCATTCAATCAGATCACTTGGACATGTGAAAACTTTAAGATCATTTGATAAAAACATTTGTTCAATTTGAACAATTATTTTGATCACTAAATATAGTAACTGAGGCAAAGTTCTCATCTTAGATGCTCACAATGAAAATCTCTACATACTAATCTCTCTCATTGGTATTAATGGATATCCATGCACACAGCAATGGCCTGAGTTCAATCCCAGTTGCATCAAACCTTCCTCCCACCCCAAAATACCCAAGTATTTCTTACCTGTGTAGCATCTACATGCCAGATTCTTAACTGACACCAATTTTAAACCAAATTAGGTTGGGAATTAGGTTTTCAACAACTTTAAAAAAAAAAATCCTGTTCCAGTAAGTTCCCTCATTTACGGGTCTCAGAATGGCACATCTAATAAACTGACTAGACCCTATAAATAAGCTACAGGCCACCAGCAACATGGACTGTGGATGACTAGATTTATGCATATGCTTCTACTGAACACTGATATCATTATATTTGTAAAATTGTTGTAGGATTTCAGAAGTAAAGCTTTATACCACAAGTACGTAGTCTTTACAGAGAGAAATTAAAAACCCAAAAAGAGAGAGAAGGAACGAAGATGCTGTGAGGATACATACTCCCTAAAAATGTTCTCGAGGTAAAAAAAAAATGACTCCATTGGTTATGGTGACAAATGTGACTGTTGCTGGAAGTCACTGTTGCTTTGGGCACTCAGTTTCCAAATATTTCCCATAACATTGATTCATACATATACTTATGAAATTTTATTAATGGAATTTTTGTTACATCTCTTTCATTGTAAATTCTTAGGAAAAGAATACCTTTATGAAAACATGATCAAAAGTGAACTGACCATTAGATAAGATTTCATCACTATGGTGCAAATTAACATAATCACACTTTTCAGATGTGTCCTATCCTCTGTGGATATGCCTTAGTATCTTTCAAAAATATCATTTCTAATTTGACCCAGTGGGCTGATCACCTCAGGCATTTCTGATTCTCCCTCCAAATCTCCTTCCTTATCACTTCTACGCACTACCTAATTTTTCTATTTCAATAGTCCATTTTACTTTTTTGTCCTCACACTGACATTTCACTTCAATCACCTAAATCATCCTCAGCGAATCAACATTTTGCACAAATGTGTAAAAATCACTGAAACGAAGACTATAGGATTAGACATTTATGTGTATCATGAAATAAAGCAGAGTTCCAGTGTAAAGAACAACAACAAAATATAAGAGATCTAAACCCTTGCATTTCAAGGCAGAACAAAAAAGCAGTCTAGTAGCACTTTAAAGACTAACAACATAATTTATTAGGTGATGAGCTTTCATGGGACAGACCCACTTCTTCAGATCATAGCCATACCAGAACAGACTCGATATTCTCTGTGTCGTAAATATCGAGTCTGTTCTGGTAAGGCTATGATCAGAAGAAGTGGGTCTGTCCCACGAAAGCTCATCAGCTAATCAATTATTTTGTCAGTCTTTAAAGTGCTACTGGACTGCTTTTTTGTTTTGATAGTATATACAGTAGCACGGCTCTCTCTCTGTTACATTTCAAGACAAAAGCTAACTTTCAGGGGGACTTAAGTCACGTCATTAGAGTTCCCTCTAATTTTTTCCATCCATGGGCAGAATAAATTTTGTTATGTGTACCAATGCATGTGTGGATGTGCTCCACCAATAAAAATACATGCTGGCCACTGCGGACATTCTGCTAATCAGCTGGCCAGCACCTGAATCTCTACTGGACAACCACCCAACTGCTCACCTTACAGGGAACTCTGAATGCCATTATTGTTCAATACAGGCATGCTAACCTCAAAAGCATCTGGTAATGGTCATTTTCAGACAAAGTACAGGACTAACCAAATCACTGGTCTAATTTGGACATGCTGTATTACCAATTAAAGTAGATGACAGACATCAAAAATTAAAAAAATACAGGAGTAACAATGAACTATGACAGCAACAAAGGGTCCTGTGGCACCTTATAGACTAACAGAAAAGTTTTGAGCATGAGCTTTTGTGAGAAAGCTCATGAAAGCTCATGCTCAAAACTTTTCTGTTAGTCTATAAGGTGCCACAGGACCCTTTGTTGCTGTTACAGATCCAGACTAACACGGCTACCCCTCCGATAATGAGCTATGCTGACCTTTAAATGTTTTCTTCACTTACAACCCTAAAATGGCAAATGTCCTTTCATCACTTACAAGCCTAAAATGTCCACTGATACCCCTTAGAAACTATTTTTCAGCTGCTTGGGAAAACCAGGAGCAGTCTCAGTCAGGCAATGAGAACTATTCAGTTATTGTGCGTTAAAGAGATCTCTCACACACATTCTTGTACACACACTCATACATCTGACAAAGCAGGTTTCTGCCCATGAAAGCTTATGCTCCATAATATTGTGGACGAACTGACATTGTGGACAAACTGACATTTATATTCAAATTCGGAACATTAACACATGGTTTAAATCGTGATGGGAACTTTTTGAGTCACTATAGGGGCTCGTCTGCATATTTGACACAATCTAATTCTTGATCTTCCCCCCCACCCCTCCACTCTCTGATTTGCTCACCTTGATTATCTTTTTCTGATTTGTCCTCCTTGCTTACTGTTTTTGGTTCTCTGTGTCTTAAATATTGAGTCTGTTCTGGTCTGGATATGGTCTGAAGAAGTGGGTCTGGCCCACAAAAGCTCACCTAATAAACTATTTTGCTAGTCTTTAAAGTGCTACTTGACCGCTTTTTGTTTTGATAGTGAATAGACTAGCACAGCTTACTCTCTGTTACTATCCATAATATTGGTTAGTCTATAGGTGCCACAGAACTTCTTGCTGTTTTACATACACAGGGGAAGAAGTGCCAGGAGGCTGGGTCGAGGGGTGAATAATAAAGAACCTTCACCTTGCCACACAAAGCAGCCTGGAGGCTACAGGAACGCGAGAACACATTCTTCTTTCTTCTCAGGGGTGAGAAGCTGGGGGAGGGGTACAGTAGTACCGGCACACTGACAACCACCTAAGGCTAAGCAAGTCACAGAGAAAACCACTGCTACAAACTAGGGCAGAAAAAGAGGTAAAACTCCTTGATCTCTTTCACCAACTTAGGTAGCAGGATGAAAATTCAGTCTTCAAACACTCATAACCAAGAGGCTAATACAAAAAATGCCAAATCTTTGCCCAGCAGCTATGCATCTTACAAGGCTACTCCTGTGAAAAATGTAGTTTATTTTCCTATTTTGCTATTAAAATAAAAATTATAAATCTAGTCCTCCCTTTAGCATGCATCTGCCAACTTTTTTCAAACCCTGGACACAGATACTATGATTACTGTCTAAATAACTTACGTAAGATACTTTTTTCTTTTCTTCTTGCCTTTAGTATGAAACACTGTACACGGATTCCATTGGATTCCACTGCAGTTTCTTTGTAGCCAAAATTTACAGCTGGCACTTTTCCTCTTGCATGGGAACTATATGTTTACTGACCATGTCTACACTAAAGTCATTGGGTTTTATTCTTTTTATTAACCTTTATTTTTAAAACAAATATACTTTCAAGGATTATTTCCTTTAGAAAAGGCTACTTACAAAATTTAAGTGGAAGAGTTCTATTTAATCTCAACTATTTAAAACAGCAAATTTCAGATACTGTAAACTCATTAGGGCAGGAACTCTCTTTTTCCTGTGTCTGTATAGTACTTCGCATACTCATTGGCAATCTGTGGGCAGCATGCATCCTGTTAGGGTAAGCCACTACGGACCACTAGTCAGGTTGTTTACTTTATGTCTGCAGGTACAGCCACCTTCAGCTCCCACTAGCCACAGTTTGCTACTTCCAGCCAATAGGAGCTGTGGGAAGCAGTGCGGGCCACAGGGACTTGCTGACTGACACTTCCTGAAGCTCCCACGAATGGTGAGACACAACAAGTGGAAGCAGCAGGTGGTTATACCTGGGATGCAAGGTAAATAACCTACCTGCTGGACTCACTGCAGGTTACCCTGACATGCTATGTGCAGCTCACAGGTTGCTCGCTACTAGCTTAGCACAATGGGATTCTGGCCCCTATTTGGGACTGCTACGCGCTACAATACTGCAAACAAAACATCAAATATAACAACATGCAGCAATCCCTAATCTTCTCATTACATTTTGGAATTTCTTTAATGAGACACATTTTTAATTAATTAAAAAACCCTGAAACTATATTTTAATTGTTAAAAAACCTGTCACTCCCTACAAGTTGATAATACGTATAATCGCTTGGGGGCAGACATTACAACAATAGAGTGAGCACAGCTTGTTTTGGTAGTTACCATAATCTATTCCTATTTCTTGACTGAAATTATTTTTATTTTTTAAAAGAACCGTGATTAAGAAATAACAATAACCTGTTTTGTTTTTATTCAGATTTCCAAGTCTCATTTTATTGTAGTTTCATTTCTCATTGTTTATATTTGTTTTTAGGGATCATGATTTAAGAGGAGAAAAAAATATGACTCAGTATAATCAGAGTCAAAATATTATCCCGGGAAACTTGCACCCAGAAGAATACAGGATCTCATCGCTGGTCTTCTATAGCTTTATATTCGTAATTGGATTGCTAGTGAACATCACTGCACTATGGGTCTTCAGCTGCACCACCAAGAAAAGAACAACTATAACAGTTTACATGATGAATGTCGCATTACTTGACTTAATTTTTATATTGTTCTTACCTTTTCGAATAATATATTATGCAAAAGTAGTTTGGCCATTTGGAGACATGTTCTGTCGGATTCTTGGGGCTTTCACTGTGTTTTATCCAAGCATTGCTCTGTGGCTGCTTGCTTTTATAAGTGTTGATAGATATATGGCCATTGTCCAGCCCAAACATGTCAAAGAACTTAAGAATACAAAGAAAGCTCTTCTAGCTTGCATTGGCATCTGGATAATGACTCTTGCATCAACTTCCCCTCTGCTATTTTTACGTTCAGATCCAGATAAAGACTCAAATTTTATTACCTGCATAAAGATGCTTGATATCATCCATCTAAAGGAAGTCAATATGTTAAATTTTACTCGTTTGACTTTTTTCTTCTTGATTCCCCTGTTTGTCATGATCGGATGCTATTTAGTCATTATTTACCATTTTGTCCATGGCAGGACTTCCAAACTGAAACCCAAGGCTAAGGAAAGATCTATAAAAATTATAGTTACTCTGATTGTGCAAGTGCTTGTTTGCTTTGTGCCCTTCCACATCTGTTTTGCCTTCCTGATGCTGCAAGATGAAGACAAGAGTTACAATCCATGGGCAGCGTTTACCACCTTTCTCATGAATCTCAGCACCTGCTTAGATGTTATCCTGTACTACATAGTTTCTAAACAATTTCAGGCTAGAGTCATCAGTGTCATGCTTTATCGCAACTATCTTCGAAGTGTGCGCAGGAAGAGCTTCCGATCTGGGAGTGTAAGGTCACTAAGTAATATAAACAGTGAAATGATATAAAAACACCAGAAGATGTTTATAATATGGCCAAGTGACTTTCACTAAAATTTGACTGACTTGGTTGCGGTCAAGAATGCTCTGGAATTGGCAGTATTGGGACACATTAAATCTGTGATAGCAGAATTGTGGGACAAACGGAATACCAATTGTGTGACAAATGAAATATCAATTAGTTAAAATACTAATATTTCATCTGTGTGTCTTACATTTTTACAGTAAATCCAGGAAAACTGAGATATTTATGACCTACAAGCTGGGTAAAGTAGACACACAAATATACTGTACATGATGTATTCCCGCTCAATCAAATGTGAATATTTCCAGGTGTAAAAAAGTCAATGTCCATGCTAGTGTACATGCAATTTAAATAAAACACAGGTAGCTCTGCAGAATTTCAGTGTGACCACTATCTAATACATCTGCTTACATTAAGATTTTATATTTAGATGTCAGATTGTACATGAAATCCAAGTATCTATTATATTCCTAAATTCAACTTTTTCCAGAACAAAAAACAGGAACTGAAGAGAAAGCTTCTTTACATTTATTTACATTTGGTTTACATAAAATCTCTATGCAGCAGTATTGTGAGGCACTAAAATTAATGAAATTCTATAATAAATAAAAAAGTTCTCTGAATAGTAGATGAGAAATTATTCAATTTGTTAATTATTTCCTGTAAGTATAATATATTTGGAATACCCAAACATTTAAACAGCTAGCATATATTTTGTTCTGATATAAGGAATTTAGTTTATACAGACATACAAATAGTGTATGTTCTATCCCTAAACTTTTTGAATTCATCCACATTACAAATCCCTTCTAACAGCTAATTTTCAACAGTCTAACAAAAACCACATAGTTTAATTAGCCTAACTACAGTATAACTTCCCACATTATTATGAGAGGTCTAATGTTTTTCCATTGGATACACTAAGGATCAGAAACTGAAAGCTCTTGGCCATGGCCACACTAGCACCCGCCTTTCAAAAGGGAGATGCTAATGAGCCACTTCTGCCATGCTTATGCAGTGCCACTTTGAAAGTGCCACTTTCATAACACATGCTGCTGATCTAGACAGGAGCCTTCCAAGAGGACCCCCCTGGATTTCAAAAGCCCCTTCTTCCCAAAACCAAATGGGAAGAAAAGGCTTTCAAAGTGCAGAGGTCCTTTTGAAAGGCTCCTGTCTACACTGGCAGCGTGCGTTTCGAAAGCAGCACTTTCAAAACATGCGCGGCCGCCATTATACTAATAAAGTGCTGCATAAGCATGGCAGCACCTCATTAGCATCTGCAGAAGTGGCTCATTAGCATTCCCCTTTCGAAAAGCGGGTGCTAGTGCAGTCACAGCCCTTACATTTGACATAAGAAAACAGTGACTATAAAAGCTTTTCTTAATACCAATGAGCACACAGCATATGGAAACCCATGACTGTGATGTTGACCATATTAAAGCATAAACCTAAATACAAATACTCAGTTAATCACCTAGCTTTCTGAGTTCCGTTTATTATACAAATCACAATAGCAGCTTATTTGAAACTGAATTCCTGAAGAATCATAAGTTTAAACACTTCATTCTTCAAATATGAAATGCAATACACCTACACATAACATCCTATAAAACGTGAACTCCTGAAGTACCTTCCAATATGAAATGCATATAGTTTTGCATGTTTTAAAAACTGAGTTACAGTAAGATTAGTCTTGTGCGTTAAGTGTTAAGTATGCTCCTGAAAAGATCATGAAACCAAAACAAATATTTGCGAACACCGTACTGGAGAAAGCTTAAAAGATGCCAGCACTGCAAGATAATTCCTTTCAGTTTCTTCAAGACAGGCAAAAAGACAATGTTGTGGGATTGAAAGTCAACACAAAGTATAAGTACAATACTTAAAATATTACAACTCTACTACAGGTCATGCTTGGAAAATAATGGTATACGAACAAATATTCACGCCAAGGACATTTACATTTTATGTCAAAAAAGATAAACTGGAGTTGAAGGTTTACATTAGTAGGTTATTTTAATCAAATCTGTACTAAGTAGTCCCTTGAAACTGTATTAGACAAAGCCAAGCCCATTAAGAACTACTTACAAGCCAGAAGGCAAGCTGCTGATGGTGATGCCAAATGCATACTGTACAACTTCTACAAGGATAAGATCAAACAAAGCTGACAGCATCCAGGAACCCAATAAAAAGGACTGAAAAGGAAAAAAACAAAACAGATGGGTCCCAAACATTAATTAATTAACCAGAACTAGCTAATTCTGAAAGATTAAACGTAAAGGTCTGGAGTCAGAAGCGCTAATTGTTAAAGTTGAAAAAGTCCGTGTTAGCCCAGGTTGAACCTGTCTAGTCCAGCACCCTCTCACCTATGAACATCCATAATGCAGCATGATTTTAGTTAGCTGGATGACCACTTCAGTATGGCCAAGTTTCCTGTGGTCCCATAAAGTTTGTTTACAGCCACCAGTCCTGGCTCTCAGCGTTCTGTGCTATTGTTTAGCTCTAATTTACCCTTAAATGTCTTCTAAAAGCAGTAGAAGTGTTCGTAATGCTGCTAGGCAGTACTGACTGCCAATGTTCCAGCAAATACTCACCTTTGGCACTGGTCAGGTCCCGAGAGCGCCGAACTAGAGAGGTTCAACCTGTAGTTCAAGTAACCTAAGTAACCTAAATTTATTTCATGGACATTTCAGTACAATTTCAAAACACAAGTTTACCAGACAATTCTTTCTGATTTTAAAAGAACTATAATGAATTGGAGTTTTTAATAAAATTCCTTTCAAAGATGGCATAAAACTTGCTGTATCCTACCAACAATTTTTCTTAAATTGAGACATTAGTTTATTAAATGAAAAAGCTAAATATGTTCTTGATATAATCTTTACAATCACAGATGCCATTTAAAAATTGGTTAGCCTACATAATATCAAATAATGTATCTATTCACAAAGACAACAAGAAATAAATATCTGACAATAATGTGAGACGAGAGGATGTAGCAATCTTTGTGGGTACTACAAATGATACAAGTAGCACTTACTGAAAATTTTCGGCTGCCATATCTTCTTTCAAATATCCTAAAGTTATAAATGAGCAAGCTACTGCAGAATGCATCTTTCAGATCAAGACATACTGTTCTCCCAAATACAAGTCTCCAAATCTAGAATATAAAAGCACCAAGATATTTAATTCTGTTCCATCCTTCATGGACATTTTTCATATATCTGTAATCATTTTTCAAAAGCAATCAGTAGATACTAATATAAACATAAAATATTTCCAAAGTAAATTTTTTCAGTCATCTTACTATTCAAACCAAATCTGCTCATCTTTGATAGCTCACATTTACAAATACTAACACAGGATCTTTTCCACAGATAATGGAAGTGAAAAAAATCAAATATAAAGTCATTTGAGACAGTCTATACCAGTGTTCCTTAAACTTTCTGAGAACACAGAACAACAAATAATATTTTTTATGCAGAACGCCTTTAAAATTTTCTTCAAAAAATTGTTGTCATACAAAAAAAGACCAAACAAACAGCAACAGCAAAATCAAAATGAAGTAATTTAATTAGGTATCACAGTAATGAAGAAGTAGCATTTTATTTGGTTTTAATAACAGAAAATATACACCTGGGTCAGCAACCTTTCCATGGTGGAATGCCAAAATTTGACCTTTGACCTCTACGAACACTGCAAGTGCCAGTGATATTTTTTAAAGTCACGAATAGTCCCCCTTCCAACAACTTCATTAAGATGCAGAGTTTTGCCATTTAGCTGTGGCTGGTGGCAGGAGAGAGTGCCCTGGCATGCAGAAGCAGGGCAGGCATGTGCTGGGGAAAGCAGCTTAGGAAAAGTAACTGGGCGACCCTGGGGAAGCAGGACCTCCAAACACCTCACTGGAATTAACTGCCTGCCAGAAGGATGGTGGCAGTAATTAGCAAGGAGGCAAGACAAGGCAGAAAAGAAAAGCAAGAGGGCTCAGCCCCCATCCCAGGCAGTGGGCAGAGGTAGGGGCAGATGGACTAAAAAATCCCTGTCTCAAGGCAAATGGTGGGAGGGGCAGAGGGGCTCAGTCCCTTTCCCAGAGGGGCAGATGGACAATTATGGGGGGTCATAGAGGCTCAATACCTATTTCTGGAGGGGGAGACAGCAGGCATGAGGGAGGAGAAGGGCTCATTACCTGTCTCTGGGAGACAGGGAGAGATGGCAGAGCTGTGGGGATCAGACGGGCTCAGTCCCTCTCCCTGGAGAAGGGAGGTCAGATGCCAGAGTTGGGGCTGGGGGCAGAGGGGTCAGTCTCCATCCGCAGAGAAGAGGGCAGATAGCTGGGGGAGGGATTCTTCATTCCATAGCATGTCCAGGACTGGGCCTCCAGCCTGGCTTTGCACTCCAGTTAGGGCCCCACGGCTGGGGCTTTGGCCCCGTGCTGCTGTAGGGGTCCCACAGTAGGGTCTCCGGCTGAATACTGCTGCAGAGGCTCCGCGGCTGGAGCTCCAGCTGAGAACTGCTGCAGAGGCCCCATGGCTGAGGATCCAGCCCCATGCCATGGTGGAGGCTCTGTAGCAGTGGCTTGGCCTCAGGACCATGCTCCAGTCTTCTCCCCTGCTGCATGGGGGGTAGGGACAGGGCAGAGCTCCTGCCAGTGTGCCATCCAAGGTGGCTGGTGTGCCATGAATGGCACATGTGCCGGGGGTTGCCAACCCCTAATATATTCCAAACACTTGCAGCACACTTGTGAGTTGTTCACGGAGAACAGCTTAAGAAACATTGGTCTATGGGCAGCATAAAGAAATTTAAGGGCACGCTCTTTTTGACTTTTTAGTTTACACCTTTTAGAATCTGAAGACTAACACATTTTGGAAAGAGAGTAAGAGTCATGCAAAGATATGCAAAGACATGCAGCCTCCAAAAATGAAGAGCATTTTACAGTAATATTATTTAAATACAGAATATTGTATTGAAAATTAATATTGATATTAGAAGGCTCTTTAATTAAGCAGTCAGTGACATTACAAGATTCAATGCCTGGAAGCTGATGGCAACCAAGTTCAAACTAAAAATAAGTTGCAAATTTTTAACAGGGAGGGTAATTAACCAATGGAACAGACTACTCAAGTATATGGCAAATCTCCACTCATTTGGAGTATTTACAATGAGATTTTGTGTCTTTCTAAAAATGATCCTCAAGTTATTGGGCTAGATGCATACATCTCTTGCTAAATTCTACATCCTATATTATGCAGGTCAGGCTAGATGATAACAATAGTCCCTTTTGCCACAAAACATATCTATGAACACAACAAAATTGTTCCTAGCCACATCAAAAGATCATAGGCTATTAAACGTGTCTGGCCATGTCTAAACTAGGCTATATCTACAAAGCACTGCAAGATCAAAATAAGCTACATAATTTGCACTATGCGAACTGCGTATCTTCCTTCCAGTAGATTTTGAAATAGGCTATTTTGGCACATGGGAGTGTCATATCAGCATGTGGTGCTGTTTAGATATAAAACCCTACTACGAGGCATCCCTGTACTCCTCGAGCGATCAGGTGTACATGGTTGCCAGAATAACGTGTTTCGAGACAATGGGCACATTGCTTAGACATGGGCAGCTAAATCAGGATATCTTCATATCCCGAAATAGCACCTACCAGGTAGACATAGCCCTAGTGAGTTTTTAGTGGCACTGCTGTACAGATGCCACTGTGCTGCTCTAAGATCACTCGTGTAACCATTCCATGCCGATGGGAGTAGAACTCTCCCAATGACTCAGTAAAGCCCTCAACAAACAGCAGCAGCTATGTTGGCAGGCAAAGCTCTCCTGACACGCTACCCCTTATGCCAGCGAAACTTAACATTGCTCACAGGGTGTTACTTCACACCCGTAGGTGACACAAGCGCTGCTAGCATAAATGGCAGCGTAGACATGGCCATAATTCATATTCAAGTTGTACAAGACTCACATTTCTCCTCTGCTAAAAGAGAGATGATGAAATAATATCAGAATCCCAGCAAAAGGAAATGATTGTTACTCTGATGGTTTGTTTTAGCAGAAGTGAAAAAAGCTACCATGGCTAGTGACATGGTTAAAATGGGAGTAGGAATGGTAATAGACTGGTGATTTAATGGTTTGCCTCCAAGTGAAGTTAGCATGGAATAGCTAGGCACTACCCAAGCGGACTCACTTATTCTGCACTAAAGTGCCTTTGTGCATATTAGCTAAACAGCTGTGCTTTAAATTCATGCCCTATCTTATTATTAACTTCCCAAGAAAACAAGCCCAGAGTCCAAGACAATGGTGGGGGGAGAGAAAACCACAGGAGAAATAGACTGTGAAATCATGAAAGACAGTGTTAATATTTCCCCTCTCTCCTTCTACACATAAATGAATTAAAATTTACCTGAAAATCCTTTTTTACAGCATGTAGGTTATATGTGAAGAACTTCTGATAATGTTGGAAGAGCAAAGTCAAAAGAATCGACAGGACACTTGGGACTAGTAAAAGACTCTTTGACAGAGGTGCTTTATCTTTAAAAAAAAAATAAAACAACATAAACTTCAAAGCGAGAGACCTCACATTTAAAAATCAACTTAATAAAACAAGTGAAAGAGAACATAGCACTGGAAAGTTCAGATGATGTCACAATAACCTACAAATGTTGATAGGAAATAATATCAAAGGGAAACAGAAAGACTGAATTGGTCCAAACCAAAAGACCTACTGATACAATTTGAGAATGGTGTTACAATCATGTTTAGTAAACAAGAAGTGCGCAGAACAGTAAAGAAATACAACAAAACTGGCTGTCCAGAAACCAGTCCTAAATAGGGCTAATAATGAGTGAAAGAGCTATCCCACTTATCGTTCCTTTTTTGAATCATCAAAGAAAGAGATCTCCATTCCAAACAGAAGCTCACCCAATAAACTATTTTGCTAGTCTTTAAAGTGTTACTTGACTGCTTTTTGTTTTCAAAGAAAGAGACTTTGGGAGAAAATGTGGCTACTAGAGTGAGCTTCACCATCACAGTTACCACTCTGGGCTTTCTTAATCCTTCTGAAAGATGTTCTTCCTGGACCCAGGCCAAATAGAAGAGCCACAATACACCCCTTCTATACCAGCTCCATCTCTATCCCAAACTCCACTTCTCTCTCTTCCACACCCCACATATCCTCTTCTTCCACCAGCTAATTTATTTCCTTTCCTATCTCTCTCCTTTTGTCTTCTAATTAGTAAGACTGTACTTTAGCTGCCCAACACTGTATAGTTTGAAACCTATGGCCAGGAGAGACAGCTAAAAACAATTTCCTAAATAGCTCGAAGCAGGAATGAGTTTGTCGTGCCTCTGAGTGGTTGAAAAGGTCATGTCACGTCTGAGTGGCATGAAAAGGTCAGGTTTGTTTTTTCCAGTAGTAAGGCTGCAAGTAAAAGTCAACACCAGACACCAAAGCTGCACTCTCTCTCTGAGGGTCTCTTCCTGAGTCTGCAAAAATAATCTAGGCTGAAAGTGAGTGATTGAGAAAGCTAGTCAGCAAAAGTGACCATGTAAGCCAACACAGGTAAACTAAAGTAAAGGGACATTAACATAGCAAGTCTGAGATGGTTTGCATTTAGAGGATGCAACGTTTGATTGTAGGCAGCTCCTGTTTGTTATGCCTGACCTAACCTCAGGCTTTCCTCTAGCAAAGAGGATTTGCTCAATTTTATCTAAGAGCAGTGTTTCCCAAACTGTGTTCCACGGAATACTGGTATTCCACATAATGTGAATAGGTGTTCCATGAAACACTGTTGATACTAGCAAAGCTTTCCCTTCTGAAATTGTGTGTGTATCAAAAATACTAAGGTATATGAATAGTATTTGATTGTAGATATATTAATACTTAGACGCATTCGTAATATTATAGTACTTGTTGTGAAACTCAATGCCGAAACAATCAGAGTTGATTTGGACTGTTTCGGTATTTGTCATGTTCAGACACATCACGTGATGTTGCATCTAATATGAGGATTCAACTCTCCAGCATCATTCCTAATATTACATGGACATGTGACCAAAAGATGCAAAAAACACGTTTCACATTAAAGAAACTGTCAAATGTAGCTTATTCTTACTTTCCGGTAGTTTTCTGTAAAAATAACGAGTGTATAAAAACAACTTAAAATATTTTTCCATACCTAATTTAGTTTGCATTTCTTTTTCATAAAAATATTTTGCAACCTTTAAAGAAGGACAGTCCTTTTTATGAACAATGTTGTCACTTCTGTTTTTGTACAAGAGAACACCACTAACCATCCTTCTTTCAGCTGTTGTACTGTTTTGTTTTGGGTTTGTACGTAACTTTTATACTGAAATATAGGATTGCTAACCATCCTCCCTTCAGAAGGACATTAGTTAATCATTCAGATGATTTGCTCTTGTTATTTTTGCTCTTTGTAAAATAAAAGGCATCTAAAAAGCCTAATTCTTTTAAATCAATTCTTGAGTATTATGTGCAGCAGTATTTCAGTGTGAAACCCTCCACATACACACACCCCACACACACCCCCAGCACATATGTGTTCCATGAATACATTAGAAATCCAAAAGTGTTCTGTGGTCAAATTAGTTTGGGAAACACTGTGTGTCTTTGCTCATGAAAGCTTTAGCTCCAAAAAAAAATCTGTTAGTACGTGCCACAGGACTTCTCATTGTTTTTGCAACATGTATTGTGACTTCTCATTTTGGTTTCTAGAGGCTTAAAATTAGCCCTCTCCACATTTTGGAAGGACATAAGGTACCAGTAGGCACTTTATGTCAAGGAAAGTTTAGGGTACATAATTTCCTTGATTTTAATGTTTCTCGATACCTTCCCAAGTATTACAGTCTAGCTCTCCACATCCGCTGTTGCTGGCTCCTTGGCAAGGATTACCCCAATCTCTGAATGCACTTGCTGTCAGGCCATCTCTTCCCTGACTTTACATCATCTTGTCTCCCATTTCTCTGCATGTTTGCTACACATTACTTCTTCCTCCTCAACCATCCTCCCCAGGAAGAGATAGGTGACAGCAAAGCATGTGAAGATTGAAGAGCTGTAGGAGCATGCACGAACCAGTACAAAGTCAACGGGGACATTTTTGGTGGGCAGGGAGGGGACAGACATGGAGAGTTATGGATGAAGAAGTCATCCTAACCAACTCCTGCTGGGCGACTTTGACTCCCTCCAACCTACGCAGACTTCTCATTGCTCTGACACCTCCTGTTTTAACTTCAACTGCTAAGACTCCCTCAGCTACCTTGACTCCTCTAACATTATCCATCATTCCATTGATCTGACCTTCCCCCATACCACTTTGGGCCCTCCATACACACACCAGCTCCACAGTCCTACCTGCTGCAGGTAAGCTTGTAAGGGCCATGGGACTGCTAGGCATGTCTGTACCAGCTGTAGGTAGGAAGGAACATGAGAACAGAGTACGATCCCTAATCTGTATCAGGGCCTAACGTCCAGGAACATATCTATCTATCTATCTATATATATGGAGATACAATCTCATAGAGCTGAATGGGACCTTGGGAGATCATTGAGCCCAGTCCCCTGCCCTCTTGGCAGAATCAAGCACCATTCCCCCACCCTTTTTTTTTTTTAAACCTATTTGTCCCAGATCCCTAAACGGCCCCCTCAAGGACTGAACTTACAACCATGGGTTTAGCAGATCAACACGCAAACCACGGAGCTATCCCTTCCTCTGGTGAAGCTAGAATCAACATATCAGGATTGACTTTGTTCCCTGAAGTAGATCGGGGTTCTTCAGGGTCATTCCAACATCCCTTATTCCACACAACAGCATGGAGTACCAGGCTCGATGGCTGAGCCCAGATATCCATTCTGCCGCATCTTCACTGATGTGGCAAAATTGATCTCCAGAAGGTCGATTGCAGCACATCAAATCCCCCCACAAGACATACCTTAAGTATTTTACCATCAAATGAGTACCCCTTTGAATGTGCTATAGAAGTAACTTTTAGGATGTGTTTATTCTCTGCATGAAGTGTGAGAAATATTTTTACTAATGCTCTGCATTTAGGTTTCACTTCAGACTTTTCAAAACTTACCATAGAGGAAACAAGCATTCAGTTATTTTTACAGATGTCCCAAAGTGAAAAAAACCACAGTAGCAATCAACCCATAAACGTGACAGTCACAGACGGGGCAGTCACATGAATAACAGTAACCTCAGTTCTCTGTAAAGTCCTCAAAATGTCATCATCCGCTGGCCCAAATACAAATACTTCCTAATTAACTATTTTGCAAGCTTGCTGAAAATGTTAGGGAACCAGCTAAATACTTATATACCCTGCCATTCAGCAGCATATGGGTTTATAACCAAATATCCTTGCTATAGAACAGGCCGATTGGAACACTTTCTGTGGAAGACCTTGCCATGACATGCACACCTCCCCAAAGCTATGTCTATACCAGACATAGAAGTTGACCACCAATATGCAATTTTAGCTACACCAATTGGTGTAGCTAAAATTGATTTACCAGTGGTCGACTTCAATGTCTATCTACATGGAAGAAGGTCAACAGGAACATTTCTCCCATCAACCTTCCTTAATTCTTGCTGTTCATAAGGAGTTCCAGGGTCGACTTTGACCCCAGGAAGTGCCATTTTGTGAATGCACGAACAAAACCCAGGGAGATCAACTATGAGTGGGTCGATCTTCCATTACAGAGTGGCTGTAGCCTAAGTTTCCCTTCTGCAGTCAACAGAAATAATGCACTTCCTTAGGGCTCATTTATTACAAAGTTCCATAAAGATATATCACAACAAAAATCCTACAACCATAGCCCAGGTTTTCATCAACACATTCCAAACTGTGTGTGCAACATACAACCCAAGAATCCCCCATGACACCCTGACTCTCTCTCGTAAAGCTCTCTCCTGCCCTTGGACAGGGACAGCTATCACAGCCCTTCCAACTCTGATTTTCCCAGCAGTAACTCCCTCATCCTCTCTGCTGGGAGATCATCCCTGCCTAGGGAGCATCTTTCTCACTACCATTCCTCTGGATCCAGCTCTCCAACCTGCACTGACAGCCTGACATCTGCACTGACAACCTGCTCTCCAACCCTCTACTTTCTTGAGCCCTATGGCCCTTGGCTCCAGCTCCCTAGTTTACAGAGCCAGCTTGCATCTCCCTCTGCTAATCCTTCCACCTTCAGACCTCTCCAGCCCCATGACATGGGGATGTAAGTGGGCAAACTGCTCATGCTGTTCTGCCTTAGGCCTTGTCCTCAGATCCAAACATACACTCTTCTAGTTAATTCCTCCCATCCACACTCACCTGAAGGCACCGCCCCCGCCCCAGCTCAGAGGTCTTGAAGCACGATAGCACTCTCTTAGTCCCACTCAAATGACAATTTGTTTAAACACTGGGTCAGAGTGGCATTGTACACATGCTTACACTGAGAGGAGGAAGGAGGAATTGCAAACAAATATTTGGTAGGATCACTAAACATATGCTACTTGGAAATCAATGGACTCTTCAGAGAGCATCTTTACTACTTTTTTCAAGCTACAAGATAAATTTCTGCTTCTCCTCTCTGCCAACTGCAACTTCAATGCAACACAAAAAAATCTATATTAATATTCCAGAAGATAGTCATACACCATATAGTTCAATAAACTCCATGTCTCTACTGCATAATGGAATTTATTTTTAAAAAATTTAGTTGCTACTGCCTTTAATAGTCATTTCTATCAATCTTTATATTTAAACTGTGAAAATGCTTGCACGGTTACAATGAATCACACAGAAATTATCACATCTTACTCACTGAAAGTTCCATCCTGTTCTAAATATGCCCAAACAGTGCAAGTTTAATTAGCTACAATACGCTTGGGATTCTAATTAGGATTGTGGGAGAAATAGAAAGCACTGCAAGTTTTTCTCAGGATGAATCCATTTCTCTAGTATCCCTAAAATAAAATAAAAACTCTGAAAGTATTCCATTAAAATTCAGCGGTCTTGTGCTTAACTGGAGTTTCTCACATAGATGTTAGTGTTTCACTGCCTTCATCAACGGTTTCTTTTGTTTTTGGTAAAAAGATTTTGTTTTATGATCATCGTTAATGAGTGTGTGTTTGTGGGCTTTTTAAATATAAATTTGTTTTTGTTCCAGAATTCAAATAAAAGCATATTATTAAATACTGAAATCTCCTGCAAACAAAAATCCCCAAACACCAAACAGCTCTACTGCCAAGTCCTTCTAGCCTGGAAAACACAAGACTGGGATAATGAGAAGTCCTGTGGTACCTTAAAGACTAACAGAGTTTTTGAAGCATAAGCTTTTGTGGGCAAAGGTCCACTTCATCAGATACAGACTAATGCAGACGAACTAACATGGCTACCACTCTGATATAAGACCAGGATGTAACCTAGAAGTCTGCTACCACAGTGCAGGTTAACAATCAGGTAACTATGCTATTCCCCACCTTTATAGTTCACAACCTTTTTCTTAAAAAAAAAAAAAAAAATTGCAACTGTGTCATTTCTCACTGTATGCATTTGCCAACACTATAATGAATCAGTCATCAAAATATGCTATAAAGTGGTGATATCAGTAGCACCAGTATTCTTGTAGTGTGACTGCTCAATGCCTGGAGCTAAGCAACCGGGAGCAGGAGTTACTTTCTGAACTGGGGTATTTCAGTTAGCCATGTCATGTTTTGTGACAGCTGTAGTGTTAGTTTTTGCAGGGTCATCCGGAATTTTGTCTTTTATGTTTCATTCCCTCCCATAAATAATAGCAGGACACTTCTGCTGGCTTGAACAAATTCTGAAAAGCCATTAATCAACTCTGAATAATTTCAGTTCTGATCTGGATCCTGAAGCCACATGCCTGTCTGAACGGTGGAGTACTTCTTTCATCCATTGTGCCTCAACAAAGCTCTTTTACAGTTTTCATGAGGGGTTAAGGCCCTGAGACTTAGGTCAGTACCAAAAATTACTAGAAAGACAGATATTCCAACCATTTCATTTCAGAAACGTTGGAATATCCCATTCCTGAAATGAAATACGAAACTGACATTCTTGAACATTTCATAGATGTTAGTCACTGAACAGCAGTGCTGAAACTGACAGAAATGTCAATTCCACCACTGACAGGCTTCCTTAACCCTAGCAGCTCCCAGAGTCTCTATTCCAAACGGGGATCCCAGGAGCTGCAGATGCAGTGCAGGGATTCTGCCAATCCTCCCAGGTTGGCAGAGTTTCTGTGATGGTGTGAGGAGCCTGCCAGCTAGAGGCATAGATCCTGGAACACTGACATGTTTCCAAAAGAAACTTGCCTGCGTTTTTTGGCAAGAGCTTTCAAGAATTTGTAACAGATATGGCAAAACATTTTACTATAACTATGGATACAATTTTGTCACGGAAAATTAGGCCAAATTCACAGAACAGTCATGGAATAAATGTGCAAAATCTAGTTAAAGTCAGGGTGACCAAAAATGTGTAACAATTTCATAATGAAATGTCACAGTATAATGGAGAAGCACTGCAACTGATGCATAAGCTGGGTGGCCCACTGGGATGAGTCAGAGAATGGAGGTAATGCTCCTCTCCCTAATCCTGTCTCCTGGAGCTGAAGCAAAAGCCAAAGAATACATAGATCTCTCAAACTTACAGAATCCATTACTTCCATGAAAAATCCATAACTATAACAAACAGGCCAATTTTTCATCTATACTGTTTCATTGGAAAATTTCTAACCTGCTCTACTTGGGAGTACAGAAGCAATAGATTTGGGTCCGGAAGTGGTGATCTTCTGTAACCACTCTTAAAAAGATACTGCCCAACTTGGAAGCAAGTCCCCTCCCATTTATCCCTAGTTTAGAAAGACATGACTACAGCCAAACCTACAAAGTGGGAGAATTAAATTGGTAAGGAGCTGATGGGGGAATCATTCAAATAAAGCAGAACCCTCAGCATTTTGTTTTTAAAGAAAATTTTTTCAACGGAAAATGCAACAGAGCTAAGCTCAGCCAACACAGAAAACTCATGTAGCCCTCCTCTTCTTTGTCTCCAACCACAGAAGAGATCATTTTCTTATTATTAGCATACACCACAGGAAACAGGGGGTCTAATATGTTCCACAGGTCTAACATGCTCCACACTAGCTTCCTGGAGCTACTGAACAAAATATGAAGTAATATTAAACCAAACAACAAGCTGATGTTTTAGGTTTAGGGGGATTTTTATCATATGTGTAACAGCCTGTCAGTATTCACACTACATTACAGCTTTGTGTGTGTGTTGTACAAGTAGACAAGTACAATGGTCTATTCCTGCAGTGTGGATTTCTGCAGCCTGGTAGCATACATGTCACACATGAGCATTACAGGGTCACTCAGGGATAAGTGCGCGTGACACTCAAAGGCCATAGGATGTGAAATTCAATATAGATAAGAACTAATTATGAGTGTCATTCCCATGAACATATTCAATGGTTGGAATTAAACACAAAGGTAAAATATACTCCTTTAAAGCACAGACAATCAACAATCCACAAGGTGAGTCTTCAATTTAGATTTAAAACAATTAACTTTGACAGACATATGACATCTTCATTTGTTTTAAATAGATATTAAATTCCTCACTTGATATTCTGATTAAATTATTCTATATGACCAGGGGTTCTGTTTGGAAAAAATTGTTTTAGCATGCTATTTTCCTACAATCTAACTCTCTTCATGCTCTCCCCGTGATTTACAGCACAATTTTATCTGACATGTAGTTAAACTCTTTGCTTAGAAAAAGCAGAGGCTGCCTGTGACCTTGGAGGAATGGGGTGGGGAGGCAGTGTTAGGATAAAGGTTAGGATAAAGGTCACAGGAAGTAAGCCTGAATGAGCCATTGATTTGGGACTTTGATCTACATATTATGCAAAAATAAGATGGCAGAGGATTCTTTGGCTGTATTTTCACTTTTGAGCTTCACGTAAGCTGCTTCACCCATATTGTATGGTGTCTCCAGATAGTATGGATGGAATTAGATCTTTACAAATGCAGTCTCCTGTTATTTATTCTATTATGCTCTAAATTATTTGAGGGGGAAAAAAGATTTAACATACAAGAAACATACACATTAGTGTTTTAATCCAAAAGAAATCACTCAGTCATTTAATGTTACAGATGGAGAGAACAGCTACAATAACCACTTCATAAGCTAATTACACTGACAAGCTTCACTGATTATCTTCCTGTCACTAACAGAAAAATGAGTAAGAAACTGTAGCACAGAGGAACCACTTAAGCTCATAGGGGAGCACATATGAAATATATTTAAGTTGTTATTAAATTATACATTATTTGTACAGATTCTAACATGGTTTAAAAAGAACATGTGAATGAGCTATATTTGAGTATGTCATAGGGTGACACTGGCTCTTTTCAGAGGAAAGACTAATCAGCTGACTCACCCAGGCTGGACTATAGGAGAAGGCTCTTGGGCAAGTCACATCTGATAGGAAAAGGGCACAGAGCAGATATAAACCTTTTGCTCCCTGGAAACAGGAAGACAGGCTAAAAGCCAGGAGGCCTGGGTTGTGGGAGTAGGAGCAACAGAAGCCAAAAGTTCTATGGGAGTGGCTCAAAAAGTCCCCACAGAGGGGAGACAGTGGGAACCTATTGAGAGAAAAGGATCTCCAGGAAGACAGCACTGGGAGACAAAGCTCAGTTAATACACTATTATGAGAGAACTTTTAACAGGCCCTACAGCAGAAAGAATAAAGAGAAATAATAGGCAAAGTCATATGAAGAGCAGGAGGATCTGTGTTTGCGAGGCGTTTTAGTTTACCTGTGTTTTGGGGTGCGGGCGGGAGTGCCTGGAAAAGACTTTGAGAGTAGCAGTGTGTCCTCTGTGAGGAAGAGCCAGAACCTTATAGTACGCTAGAACATTTTCTAGACTAGAAAATTGATTGTAAAAAACTGGTAGAATAAGTTCTCTAAGCCAAATAGAACAGCTATGTTACAAACCTGTTATAACCTTAGTCTTTTTATGGCCATATGTATACTTAGAACGAAAACAAAACAAAAAACAGAAATCATAACCCTTTACTAGACAAAGTTCCAACACCTTCTGGCATTTTTTACCACTGTGAATATACCACAACCTATTAGATCCTTATTTCACTATACAGAGTACAGCTGAAGGCTCTCCTTTGCTCTCTGTGACTTGCAACAGCTACATTTTCAATACCCTAAACGAGTAATAGATCAGCAGGAGAGAAAAATTCCCCCACACCCAGCAATGCCAGTTTACTGAGCCCACATATTCTGTACTTCAAATCAAATGCAATAATAATTTGTTCACACGGAGGGTCTCTCTTCACTACAAAATCTGAGTGAGGTTTAGCATGGTTGTAAAGAATCTAGTTAGACGAGACGGTCATCATCATCATTTGTCCTGGTCTTCAATGGGCATAATATTATAATCCACATTGTATCTACTAACGGAATGCTTTACTATCATTTTTAAATGCAAGCAGTCTGGTAGCATTTTAAAGACTAACAAATTTATTAGCTCATGAGCTTTCATGGGTGAGACTGACTTCTCCAAACGCAACATCTAAAAAAGTGGGTCTTACCCATGAAAGCTCATGACCTAATACAGGAGTGTCCAACACACAGCCCGCAAGCCAGAATTCAGCCCACAGAGCCTGCAGCAGTGCCATTTTTAAAAAGTAGTTGGGCAGCTCTAAGCTGCATGTGACTCTTCAAGGATATACCTTGACTTCAGTAAAGCTTTTGATACAGTCTGTCACAACATTCTTGCCCATAAGTTAAGGAAGTATGAATTGGATACAAGGACTATAAAATGGACAGAAAGCTGGCTTGACAGTTGGGCCCAACGGGTAGTGGTCAATGGCTCAGTATCTGGATGGCAGTCGGTTTCAAGTGGAGTGCCCCAGTGCTCAGTTCTGGGGCCAGTGTTGTTCAACATCTTTATTAATGACCTGGATGAGAAACTGGATTGCACCCTCAGCAAATTTGCTGATGACACTAAGCTAGGGGGAGAGGTAGATATGTTGGAGGGTAGAGATAGGATCCAGAGTGACCTGGATAAATTGGAGGATTGGGCCAAAAGAAATCTGATGTGGTTCAACAAGGAGACGCGTAGAGTCCTGCACTTGGGACAGAAGAACGCCAAGCACTGCTATGGGCTGGGGACTGAGCAGCTAAACAGCAGTACAGCAGAAAGGGACACAGGGATTATAGTGGATTAAAGACTAGATATGAGCAAAGAGTATGCCCTTGTAGCCAAGAAGGCCAATGGTATATTGGGGTACATTAGAAGGAGCATTTTGAGCAGATCTAGAGAGGTTGTTATTCCCCCTCTATTCTGCACTGGTGAGGCCACATCTGGAGCACTGTGTCCAGTTTTGGGCTCCCCAGTGCAGAAAGGATGTGGATGTGCGGGAGCAGGTTCAGCAGAGGGCAACGAAAATGATTAAGGCGCTGGGTCACATGACCTATGAGGAGAAGCTGAGGGATTTGGGCTTAATTTAGTTTGCAGAACAGAAGACTGAGGGGTGAGTTAATAACAGCCTTCAACTTCTTGAAGGGGTGCTCTAAAAAGAATGGAGAGAAACTGTTCTCAGTGGTGACAGATTGCAGAACAAGGGGTAAAGGTCTGAAGTTACAGAAGGAGAGGTGTAGGTTGGATATTAGGAAAAACTGCTTCACCAAGAGGGTGGTGAAGCACTGGAATGTGTTGCCTAGGGAGGTGGCAGAATCTCCTTCTCCAGAGGTTTTTAAGTTCTGGCTTGACATGGTCATGGCTGGGATGACTTAGTTGGGGTTGATCCTGCTTGGGGCAGAGGGCTGGATTCGATGACCTCTTGAGGTCCCTTCCAGTTCTGTGATTCTATGATTTATGGCTCCCGCCTCTGCAGCCTCACTCCTCCTCCAGCTCCCATACAGTGCAGCAGGGAGAGAGAGAAGAGGTAGGGGGTAGACATGTTGGAGATGCATGTGAGTCTTTGAGCAGTAAAATGCTCAGAACCACGAGAGCACTGTGTGCCGCTCTGCACGTGTCAATCCCCAACGCTTAGAGTGAAAGGAGATGCGTATGGCAGCAGCAATGGTGCAAGCGGCAACCGCAGCAGTGGTGAGTCGCAGCATTCAATTATAGTTGGGGGGGTGGTTGGGGCTGGCTATGGGGGCGGTATTGGGTTACTGCAGAGGGACTGGTGATGCGTAGCTCTGGAGGAGGAGGACGGACTGAGTTAATCATAGAATCATATAACACTAGGACTGGAAGGGACCTCAAGAAGCCATCAAGTCCAGCCCCCTGGCCCAATGGCAGGAACAAGTACTGTCTAAACCATCCCTGACAGACATCTATCTAACCTGTTCTTAAATATCTCTAGCGATGGAGATTCCACAACCTCCCTTGGCAATTTATTCCACTGTTTGACCACCCTGACAGTTAAGAACTTTTTCCTAATGTCCAACCTAAACCTCCCTTGCTGCAGTTTAAGTCCGTTGCCTCTTGTTCTATTCTCAGAGGCCAAAAAGAACAAGTTTTCTCTCTCCTTCTTATGACACCCTTTTAGATACCTGAAAACCGCCATCATGTCGCCCCTCAATCTTCTCTCTTCCAAACTAACCAAGCCCAATTCTTTCAGCCTTTCGTCATAGGTCACATTCTCTAGACCTTTAATCATTCTTGTCGCTCTTTTCTGGACCCTCTCTAATTTCTCCACATCTTTCTTGAACTGCAGTGCCCACAACTGGACACAATACTCCAGCTGAGGCCTAACCAGCACAGACTAGAGCGGAAGAATGACTTCTCTTGTCTTGTTCACCACACACCTGTTAATGCATCCCAGAATCATATTTGCTTTTTTTGCAACAGCATCACACTGTTGACTATATTTAGCTTGTGGTCCACTATAACCCCTAGATATCTTTCTGCTGTAGTCATTCCTAGACAGTCTCTCCCCATTCTGTATGTGTGAAACTGATTGCTCCTTCCCAAGTGGAGCACTTTGCATTTGTCGTTATTAAACTTCATCCTGTTTACCTCAGGCCATTTCTCCAATTTATCCAGATCGTTTTGAATTATGACTCTATCCTCCAAAGCAGTTGCGACCCCTCCCAACTTGGTACCATCTGCAAACATAATAAGTGTACTTTCTATGCCAATACCTAAATCGTTGAAGAAGATTTGGAACAGAACTGGTCCTAAAACAGACCCCTGCGGAACCCCACTTGTTATACTTTTCCAGCAGGATTGAGAACCATTAATAACTACTCTCTGAGTACGATTATCCAGTCAGTTATGCACCCACTTTATAGTAGCCTCATCTAAATTGTATTTGCCTAGTTTTTTTTATAAGAATATCATGTGAGACTGTACCAAATGCTTCACTAGAACATAAGAACGGCCATACTGGCTCAGACCAAAGGTCCATCTAGCCCAGTATCCCATCTGCCGACAGTAGCCAATGCCTGGTTCCCCAGAGGAGGTGAACCGAAGACAATGATCAGGTGATTTGTCTCCTGCCATCCATCTCCCGCCTTTGACAAAAGGCTAGGCACCATACCTTACCCCTTGCTAATAGCCATCTATGGACCTAACCTCCAAATATTTATCGAGCTCTTTTTTAAACTCTGTTAGAGTGCTGGCCTTCACAGCGTCCTCTGGAAAGGAGTTCCACAGGTTGACTGTGCGCTGTGTGAAGAAAAACTTTCTTTTATTAGTTTTGAACCTGCTTCCCATTAATTTCATTTGGTGTCCTCTAGTTCTTATATTATGGGAACAAGCAAATAACTTTTCTATATTCACTTTCTCCACACCATTCATGATTTTATATACCTCTATCATATCGCCCCTCAGTCTCCTCTCTTCTAGACTGAGAAGTCCCAGTCTCTCTAGCCTCTCCTCATAGGGGACGCATTCCAAATCCTTAATCATTTTAGTTGCCCTTTTCCGAACCTTTTCTAATGCCAATATATCTTTTTTGAGGTGAGGAGACCACATCTGCATGCAGTACTCAAGATGTGGGCGTACCATATTTTTATATAGGGGAAGTATGATATTCTTCGTCTTATTCTCTATCCCTTTTTTAATAATTCCTAACATCCTATGTCCCTTACTGACTGTTGCTGCACACTGCATGGATGTTTGCAGAGAACCATCCACTATAATTCCAAGATCGCTTTCCTGATCTGTTGTAGCTAAATTTGCCCCCATCATATTATATGTATAATTAGGGTTATTTTTCCCAATGTGCATTACCTTACACTTACCCACATTAAATTTCATTTGCCATTTTGCTGACCAACCACTCAGTTTGCTGAGATCTTTTTGAAGTTCTTCACAGTCTGCTTTGGTTTTGACTATCCTGAACAGTTTGGTGTCATCTGCAAATTTTGCCACCTCACTGCTTACCCCTTTCTCTAGATCACTGATGACTAAGTTGAATAAGACTGATACAAGGACTGACCCTTGGGGAATGCCACTAGTTACCCCCTTCCATTGTGAAAATTTACCATTTATTCCTACCCTTTGTTTCCTGTCTTTTAACCAGTTCCCAATCCATGAAAGGATCTTTCCTCCTATCCCATGACCACCTAATTTACATAAGAGCCTTTAGTGAGGAACAGTGTCAAAGGCTTTCTGGAAATCTAAGTATACTACGTCTACTGGATCCCCACGTCCGCGTGCTCGTTAACACCTTCAAAGAACGCTAATAGATTAGTGAGACACGACTTCCCTTTACAGAAACCATGTTGACTTTTGCTCAACAAATCATGTTCTTCTATGTGTCTGACAATTTTATTCTTTACTATTGGTTCTACTAATTTGCCCGGTACTGACATTAGACTTACCGATCTGTAATTGCTAGGGTCTCCTTTAGAGCCCTTTTTAAATATTGGCATTATATTACCTGTCTTCCAATCATTGGGTACCGAAGCTGATTTAAAGGATAGGTTACAAACCACGGTTAGTAATTCCACAATTTCACATTTGAGTTCCTTCAGAACCCTTGGGTGACTACCATCTGGTCCTGGAGACTTGTGACTGTTTAGAGGGGGTTTTGGAACTAATTGATAAGCTAATGACACTTCAGTCTGGGACAGTTCCTCAGATTTGTCACCTATAAAGGACAGCTCAGATTTGGGAATCTCTCTAACATCCTCAGCCGTGAAGACTGAAGCAAAGAAATCATTTAGTTTTTCTGCAATGGCATTATCTTCCTTGACTGCTCCTTTTATGTCTCTATCGTCCAGGGGCCCCACTGCTTTTTTAGCAGGCTTCCTGCTTCTAATGTACTTAAAAAACATTTTACTATTGTTTTTTGAATTTATGGTTAACTGTTCCTCAAAATCTTTTTTGGCTTTTCTTATTACATTTTTACATTTAATTTGTCAGTGTTTATATTCCTTTCTATTTTCATCACTAGGATTTGACATCTACTTTTTAAAAGATGCCTTTTTATCTCTCACTGCCTCTTTTACATGGTTGTTAAGCCATGGTGGCTCTTTTTTAGGTCTCTTACTGGTTACGTCTACACTAGCCAAAAACTTCGAAATGGCCAAGCAAATGGCCATTTCTAAGTCTACTAATGAAGCGCTGAAATACATATTCAGCGCCTCACTAGAATGTGGATGGCCGCAGCACTTCAAAATCGACACGGCTCACCACCACGCGGCTCGTCCAGATGGGGCTCCTTTTCTAAAGGACCCCAGCTACTTCGAAGTCCCCTTATTCCTATCTGCTCATAGGAATAAGGGGACTTCGAAGTAGCCGGGGTCCTTTCAAAAAGGAGCCCTGTCTGGACGAGACGCGCGGCGGCGAGCCGTGGCAATTTTGAAGTACTGCGGCTGTCCGCATTCTAGTGAGGCGCTGAATATGTATTTCAGTGCTTCATTAGTAAACTTCTGCATGGCCATTTCAAAGTTTTTGGCTAGTGTAGACACAGCCACTGTGTTTTTTAATTTGGGGGTATACATTTAAGTTGGGCCTCTAATATGGTGTCTTTAAAAAGTTTCCATGCAGCTTGCAGGGATTTTACTCTAGTTACTCTACCTTTTAATTTCTGTTTAACTAACCTCCTCATTTTTGTGCAATTCCACTTTTTGAAATTAAACACCAGAGTGTTGGACTGTTGCGGTGTTCTTCCCAACACAGGAATATTAAATGTTATTATGTTATGGTCACTATTTCCAAGCGGTCCTGTAATAGTTACCTCTTGGACCACATCCTGTGTTCCACTCAGTACTAAATCAAGAATTGCCTCTCCTCTTGTGGATTCCTGTACCAGCTGCTCCAAGAAGCAGTCATTTAAGGCATCAAGAAATTTTCTCTCTGAATCCCTTCCTGAGGTGACAGTACCCAGTCAATATGGGGATAATTGAAATCCCCTAATATTACTGAGTTTTTTATTTTGATAGCCTCTTAGCATTTCAGCATCACTATCACTGTCCTGGTCAGGTGGTCAATAATATATCCCTAGTGTTATATTCCCATCAGAGGAAGGAATTGCTACCCATAGTGATTCTATGGAACATTTTGATTCATTTAGGATTTTTATTTCATTTGATTCTATATTATCTTTCACAGTACCACTCCGCCACCCGCTTGACCCATTCTGTCCTTCTGATATATTTTATATGCCGGTATGATCGTGTCCCACTGATTGTCCTTATTCCACCAGGTTTCCGTGATGCCTATTATGTCAATCTCCTCCTTTGATATGAGGTACTCTAATTCAACCATCTCATTAGACAGACTTGTAGCATTTGTGTAAAAGCTCTATAAAAAACTACCACTATTCATATGCCTGCCCTTCCCTGACATATTGGATTGTTTTATATGTGATTTTTTCTCATCTGATCTGGCCCATACTTAATCATCTCCCTTCTTCTCTTTCTGACTGAATTCTAGAGAACCTCTATCAATGTAGTCTCACCTAAGAGAAGTCTCCGTCCGATCCACGTGCTTCTCTGCACCAATCAGTGATCTCTTACTTTAAACACTGCTCTACGACCTTTTTAACGCCAGCAGTCCGGATCCACCTTGGTTTAGGTGGAGCCCATCCTTCCTGTATAGGCTCCCCTTACCCCAAAAGTGTCTCCATTTCCTAATAAATCTAAACCCTTCTTCCCTACACCATCATCTTATCCACCCATTGAGACTGAAGTTCTGCCTGCCTACCTGGCCCTGCGTGTGGAACTGGAAGCATTTCTGAGAATGCCACCATAGAGGTCCTGGATTTCTGTCTCCTTCCTAGCAACCTAAATTTGGCCTCCAGAACATCTCTCCTACCCTTCCCTATGTCATTGGTACCTACATGTACCACGACCACCAGCTCCTCCCCACCACTGCATATATCTGTCCAGATGCCTCGAAAGATCCGCAACCTTCGCACCAGGCAAGCAAGTCACCATACGGTTCTCCCAGTCATCACAAACCCAACTATCTATATTTCTAATGATCGAATCACCTACTACTAACACCTGCTTCTTCCTAACAACTGGCGTTCCCTCCCCCGGAGTGGTATCCTCAGCACGAGAGGATACCATAGCACCCTCTGGAAGGAGGGTCCCAACTATGGGATGGTTTCCCTCTGCTCCCATTGACTGCTCTCCTTCCCTGAGCCTTTCATGCTCCTTAACAGCATCGGGGCTGTCAGATTGGAGGTGGGACAGCCCTACTATGTCCCAGAAAGCCTCATCAGCATAGCTCTCTGCCTCCCTTAGCTCCTCCAGGTCAGCCACCCTGGTCTCCAAAGCCCTCACTCCATCTCTGAGGGCCAGGAGCTCCTTGCATCGAGTGCACACATACCTCACCCGCCCACAGGGTAGGTAATCATACATATCACACTTGACATAATAAACAGGATAGGCCCCACTCTGCTGCTGGTCTTCTACCTCCATTTCCTAAATATACCATATCTACCACTTCTCCCCTATCGACAAGGCTCGTTATCCTGTCAAAGGAAGCTATCAGATTGGTCTGACACAATTTGTTCTTTACAAATCCATGCTGGCTGTCCCCTATCACCTTACCACCTTCTAAGTGCTTGCAGATGGTTTCTTTAATTACCTGCTCCATTATCTTCCCTGGCACAGAAGTTAAGCTGACTGGCCTGTAGTTTCCTGGGTTATTCCTATTCCCCTTTTTTTAGAGGGGCACGATATTTGCCCTTTTCCAGTCTTCTGGAATCTCTCCTGTCTCCCATGATTTTCCAGAGATGACAGATAAAGGCTCAGATATCTCCTCTATCAGGTCCTTGAGTATTCTAGGATGCATTTCATCAGGCCCTGGTGACTTGAATACATCTAATTTTTCTAAGTGATTTTTAAACTTGTTCTTTTTTTTATTTCAACTTCTAACCCTACCCTTTTCCCACGAGCATTCACTACGTTGGGCATTCCTTCATCAGACTTCTCAGTGAAGACCGAAACAAAAGTCATTAAGCATCTCTGCCATTTCCAAGTTCCCTGTTACTGTTTTTCCCTCCTCACTGAGCAATGGCCCTACCCTGTCCCTGGTATTCCTCTTGTTTCTAATGTATTTATAAAAAGCCTTCTTGTTTCCCTTTATGCCTATAGCTAGTTTGAGCTCATTTTGTGCCTTAGTCTTTCTAATCTTGCTCCTGCATTCTTGTGGTGTTTGCCTATTTTCATCCTTTGCAATTTCTCCTTGTTTCCATTTTTTATATCATTCCTTTTTCATTTTGAGATCATGCAAGATCTCGTGGTTAAGCCAAGGCGGTCTTCTGCGATATTTTCTATCTTTCCTACGCAGCGGGATAGCTTGCTTTTGGGCCCTTATTAATGTCCCTTTGAAAAACTGCCAACTCTCCTCAGCTGTTTTTCCCCTCAGTTTTGCTTCCCATCGGACCTTACCTACCAGCTCTCTGAGTATATCAAAATCTGCTCTCCTGAAATCCATTATCTCTCTTTTGCTCTTTTCCCTTCTTTCCTTCCTTAGAATTGTGAACATTATGATTTCATGATCACTTTCACCCAAGCTGCCTTCCACTTTCAAGTTCTCTACCATTTCCTCCCTATTTGTTAAAATCAAATCTATAACAGCTTCCTCCCAGTAGCTTTTTCAACCTTTTGGAAATAAAAAATTGTCTCCAATGCAATCCAAGAACTTACTGGATAGTCTGTGCCCTTCCGTATTAGTTTCCCAACATATATCCAGATAGCTGAAGTCCCCTATCGCCACCAAATCCGGGGCCCTGCATGACTTTGTTAGTTGTTTAAAAAAAGCCTCATCCACCTCTTCCACCTGGGTAGGTGGCCTGTAGTAGACTCCTAGCAGGACATCACCCTTGTTTTTCATCCCTCTTAGTTTAACCCAGAGACTCTCAACACATCCATCTCCACCTCAGTCCATGTGTATATTTTTATATATAACGCAACACCTCCCGCCTTTCTTCCCTGTCTATCCTTCCTAAGCAGGCTGTACCCTTCAATACCAACATTCCAATCACGTGTATTATCCCACCAAGTTTCCGTGACGCCAACGATGTCATAGCTGTATTTATTTATTAGCACTTCCAGTTCTTCCTGCTTACTACCCATACTTCTTGCATTTGTATATAGGCATCTAAGATATTGATTTGATCTTGCCTCCCTGTTTTGCCGTGACCCTCTTTTTACTCTGACATTGTTGCCCATGGTGTGTTCGGAGTGGGGGGTGCCTGCCTCTGGAGGAGGAGAAGGGGGAATTGGGTTAAAGCGAAGGGCTGTGTGTGCTTGGATCTAGGGGAGGGAAGAGGGTTAAAAAGTGGAGGGCTGGGGCTGCCTGGTTCTGGAGGTTTGGGGAGGGAAGGTTAAGGATTTTGCATGTCTGAAAATGATGGGTACTGGGGATACGTACAATTTTTTTAAAGGGGTACATTACAAAAGAAAATACGTTTGAGATACACTGCAGCAGAACTCAACTGAATTGTTTTGACAGCCAGCAGAAATCTTTTACATAGAAGAATAAATGGACACAAAACAGAAATCAGGAATGGTAACATACAAAAACCTGTAGGAGAAGAATTCAATCCCCCTGGACACTCAGTAACAGATTTGAAAGCAGCAATCCTACAACAAAAAAACTTCAAAAACAGACTCCAAAGAGGAACTGTAGAGCTACAATTGTTTGCAAGTTAGACACCATCAACCCAGGATTGAACAGAGACTGGGGGTGGCTGGCCAATTACAAAAGCAGTTTCTCCTCTCTTGGGTCGTGTCTACACTAGCCAAAAACTTTGAAATGGCCATGCAAATGGCCATTTCGAAGTTTACTAATGAAGCGCTGAAATATACATTCAGCGCCTCATTAGCACGCGGGCGGCCGCAGCACTTCGAAATTGACGCGGCTCATCCAGATGGGGCTCCTTTTCGAAAGGACCCTGGCTACTTCGAAGTCCCCTTATTCCCATCTGCTCATAGGAATAAGGGGACTTCGAAGTAGCCAGGGTCCTTTCGAAAGGAGCCCTGTCTGGACGAGCCGCGCAGTGGCGAGCCGCGTCAATTTCAAAGTGCCGCGGCCGCCCACATGCTAATGAGGTTCTGAATATGTATTTTGGCGCTTCATTAGTAAACTTCGAAAGGGCCATTTGCATGGCCATTTCGAAGTTTTTGGCTAGTGTAGACGTAGCCTTGGTGTTTACACATCCACATGAGCTACTAATAATGGGCCACATCCTCCCTGACTGAATTGACCTGGTTTCTCCTCTCTTAATGTTCACAACTCCATATTAGCTGCTGATAATGGGCCACATTCTCTGTGATTGAACTGACCTTGTCAACTCTGGCCCTTTTCTTGACTGGTACTCCCTCCTTTTCATGAGCCTATACATTTAGACCCTCCTCTGGAGTGCCCACTCATGCATCAGACAAAGCAGGTCTTTGCCCACAAAAGCTTATGCTCCAAAATATCTGTTAGTCTATAAGGTGCCACAGGACTTCTTGTTGTTTTTGAAGATACAGGCTAACTCCAGTAGCCCTCCGATATTTAACTCTTTATTGGTGGACTCCTACACTCATGTACAGTCAGCTACAAGACCTAAAACAGCAGATACTATTTTACTGGAAGAAGCTGTAGAACCAATTGTACAGAGTGCAGTCAAAGGCAGAGTAAAACAGAGATCCGCCCTTCTAATCTTACAACTTTTAACAAACGTATATTAGTTTATTTACAGATAGAAGCATGATTTATGGGTTTTTTTATAGCCAAGAGTCCTTTCTAGCTCAAAAATGGTTACAAAAGTAAAGGAGCAGCCCCGGAGCACTTTAAAGACTAGCAAAATAATTGTTAGTCTTTAAAGTGCTCCAGGACTGCATCTTTGTTTTCTGAAGATACAGACTAACACAGCAACCTCTCTGCTGCAAAAATAGTTTGTCACCAGCTTGGAAGACCTCTACAGCTCCAGGCCAAGCCACGATTCGCCCAGGGACTTAGGATCACCTCCCTACTAGAGGGGCGCTCGTTCTCCTTGCACGAGGGGTGAAAATGAAACGGAGAAGTGGATTAGCACAATGTGTAGTACTGGGGGGGGGGGGGGGGGGAGCTCCTTCCACAGATGTGAGGGAGGGGCAAAGGGGGCGGCGCCCAGAGGGAAGCCTGGCTCCAGTGGCCGCGGCAGGGCGCATAGGTCCCCAGGCAGAAGCGGCCCAGAAGCTCCCGCCTCCCCGGGGCTAGGGGCGCCCCCCCCCAGCGCGGGCACGGCCACACCCCCACAGAGGGGAGCCCCGGCGGGCGAGGGGGCACTCGGGCTGGGCGCTGCCGATACTTACACAGGCCGCTGGAGCCGGTGCCGGGGAACATGGTCCCCGCGGGGGGGGAGGGGCGGCGCCCGAGAAGCCCCCGGCGGCCGGAGCCAGCCTGGGCGGTGCTCGGGGAGAAGAGGTAAGGCGGCCGGGATGGGCCAAAGCGCACCGTCCGTGATCCCCTGCGCCCCCTGCCGGCAGCGCCGCCTCCCTGCAGGCCGCCGGGTCCAGGTTCGGAGGCCGGTTTCTGGGGATGAAGCTGCTGAAACGGCCCTGCTGGAGCGCGGCCCGCGCCCGGCTTTGATTGGGCGGGGGCGGCTGATCTCAGAGGCGTGGGGCAGCGAGCTGGGCCTGTTTCTAGTGTATGAGACCAGGGGTGAGCGAAATGCGCTAAGCGGGGCGTAGCATGATCAGCCTCTGGGCCTCAGGCTCCTCCAGCTCGTGGACATGTTTAAATCCAGTAACAGAGAGAAAGCCCGGCTGGTCTATGTGCTGTCAAAACAAAGAATCAGTCCGGCAGCGCTTTAAAGGCTAACAACATAATAAAAGCTACTGGACGGCTCTTTTGTTCTGGTTATGTCCAGTGATGGTATCTCCACAAGAGAAATGTGGACAAAGCTGGCAACGGGGCTTGTTGCAAGGAAAAGTTCCAGCACTGGTATTATTGAGGTACAGTCTGTGTTTGCTGGTGAGAATCCTCATGAGGTTGGGAGGTTGTCTGTAGGAGAGAACAGGCCTGGCACCTAGGGCCTTCTGGAGTGTGGCATCCTGATTAAGGTTGGGTTGTAGGTCTTTAATGATGCATTGTGGTAGTTTGAGTTGGGGGCTGTACGTAATGACCAGTGGTGTTCCGTTGTTGGTTTTTATGGGCCTATCTTGAAGTAGCTGGTTTCTGGGTATTCCTCTGGCTCTGTTGATTTTTTTTTTTTTTTACTTCTCCTAGTGGATAACTCGGGTTTATGAATATTTGGTAGAGCTCTTGTAGTTTTTGGTCTCTTGTCAGTAGGATCAGAGCAGATGCGATTGTACCTAAGGGCTTGACTGTAAACAATGGATCTAGTTGTATGTGCAGGATGGAAGTTAAAAGCGTGTAGCAAAGTATAGGGATCAGTGAGTTTCTGATAGAGTGTGGTACTGATCAGGCCATCCTTGATTTGTACTGTAGTGTCCAGGAAATGTATCTCTCACGTGGAGTAGTCGAGGCATAAGTTGATGGTGGGATGCAGATTGTTACACTCTCTGTGGAATTCTTCTAGAGTCTCTATACCATGGGTCTAAATCATAAAGATGTAATCGATGTATCGTAAGTAGAGGAGGGGTAATAGGTGACGAGAGCTGAGGAATCATTGTTCCAGGTCAGCCATAAATATATTAGCATATTGTGGGGCCATGCGGGTGCCTATAGCAGTTCCACTAATCTGGAGGTATAAATTGTCCCCAAATCAGAAATAATTGTGGGTGAGAACAAAGTTACAGAGGTCAGACACTAGATTGGCTGTGGTGATATTCCTGATCGCTTGTAATCCATTTTTGTGTGGAATGCACTATATTTCTGTAAGGAAACGGTCCACAAAATTATAGCATATGTGTGCTAAGTTTTCTCTTGAACAAAGTGTGCTTCTTACACCTACTATCTAGAGCAAAAAAACATGACATAATTGAGGAATATGATATTTTTCACACGTGTGTGCCAAAACATATTTTAAAGAATCAGTAAGATGTTTACAGAATTACACAATAATCTTCAATAATGGTAAATAGGATAAAAGGCAACTCATGACATTGTGGTTGCCTTTAGCTTTTGAGACAGCACCATTGACCATTGTGAAGGAGTTTGGTGTGTTAACTGGAAGCTTACCAGTACCACTGCTAATTCTATTTAATTTTGCCTGTAGATTATAATAAATAAGGCCCCGATCAACAAATCAGTTAAATACTTGCTTACATCCACGACTGTTCAACAAAGTACATGCTTAAATCCTTCAGAGAAAGTATTGATTTCCATCCAAATTCCTGAACTGAATGTTAAAAATCACTTACCACATATTAAAACTGTTTGATGAAAGCAAGATTTTCTCCACTTGCTCACCTTGTAAGAGCAACAGTCTAAGGGAACCTCCAAAACTGTGCCTGTAAGGTAGAAGAGCATTTTTCTGCTACCACAACTGTAAACCCCAAACTGCCAAAGCATTGTGGGGATGTGAAAGCGGGGGGAGGTATACTGATTGAACCAGCTGGCTGGAAGTCTTTTGGCTATACATCTATAATTCTAGTTTGGCTAGTTCTACCCCCACACTGTTCACAGGTAGACCTAAAGATGGGTTTATAGTTATTCTATGAGACGCCACCTTGGTAGATACTGAGATGCTGTGGTTAGGCCCAGAGCGAATGCCTCTATGAGCTGGAATCAGACACAAGACAGCAGTGAGCAGACAGATGGTAGGAGGGGCAGCAGATGGACAGATGGTGCGGCTGGCCAGTAGGAGGAGCAGCAGTGGAAGGACGGATGGATGGATGGCATGACTGGCAGCCGGGCGGTAGGAAGAGCAGCGGGTGGACAGCAGGTGTGACCGGCAGCTGGCCAGTACGAGAAGCAGCGTACAGACAGACAGCGCGACCGGTGGACAGCTGGTGGAGCAGCTGGCAGGGAGCAAGCGAAACGCCAGACCAGCGTAAAGGGGGCATTGCCTCAGGTTCAGGGAGGAAATGCATCAGGGTGATGTGTCAGGGCCTGCACGGACTGGACAGAGTTTAAGTGAGGCATTTGAAGGGGGTACAAAGAAAGTTTGGATGTGTGGATTGGCTGGTTACAATATTGGACTGGTGAGCCTGAGAGGCAAAGGACACTGCTCAATCCATTTGAGTTGGGACATTTACTTGAGGTTTGGTTATGAACTTTAAAAGCTGCAGGACGCAGAGACCATAGAGGCCCGCTGGGGTCGCTTAGAGCGTCTTTGCTCTCTGGCAGGCCGCCGCCATGGTGGACCACTTCTTCCAGAAGAAGCGGTCCCCGAGCGTTTATACATGCTTTCTTCCAGGAGGCTGTTCCTGGTTCTGCAGCGGAGCATGGAATCCAGAGGGTGAGGTGCCTTCTTCTGGATTCCTTCCAGAAGAGCACCTTATGTGTGTAGATGCTTCGTGGATCTTCTGGAAGACGGCGCTGGTCTTCTGGAAGATCCTGCATGTGTAGAAGCAACCTATGTATGTAAAGGCATTTTATACCAGCATATCTATTTCCATATGGGAAAGGAGTAACAATATTGGTATGTTGTCTTTACAGTGGTGTAACTATGTCCACTATAGGACTTTTTAAACTATGACTGTTTCAGTAAAGATTAAATAGCTAGGTAGATCTCCCTAACCAATATACAAATAAAAATGTCAAGTGTAAATAAATCCATAGTTGTAATGTATCCTGGTGATGGGAAATTATTAAAAACATAGCTAGATACTCTCCCTCTCTCTCTTGAGTTTTTCAGAGTACTTGTATTATCGATAATCACATTAATTAAGCAGATATTCCACACTATTTAAGAGTAAAATATTGTCCACTTTGGAATTAAATTAGGCAGCTGAAATTATTGGACTTAACACTTCTCTTGGAACTGATCCCAGAATAGGAAATCTAGCACTTATCTTCTAAGCTACTCAATAGAAGCTTAAAAGGCTTTGCCTCTGCCTAAGTGTCAGTTTAAATTTCAGCATTTATGTATTGTATTTAGCTAGTGTGAACAATTTGGTAGGTTCAGGACAACCATCCTAATTGCCTTATCTGCAAAAAATGTAATTAGAAATTGCACTTTTAAGTCTTCTGATGTGGATAACTGAACACGTTCTAGCTTATTTTCCCTTAACATATGCACATATTTTTGAACCAAGCATAAATATTAGGGAATCTGAGTTCTAAGGGCCAGAAGCTACTCTTGGTATATAACATGGAGAATTTTTTTAAAAGAGTAAAATGAGGTGGAAATGCCTCCAGGGTCTCCATGCTAAGTACTACTACCACATAACTGGAGTTCTGTAGGGGGGATGGAACATTTGTGCAGATGATTGCAGTGAACAGCTGTCTTGAATCCCACAATTCCCTCCAAGAACAGCAGATTTCTGAGACAAAATCCATGCCAGAGGTAATGCTTCAAAAAGCATCATCACCTCCCACTACAGTTTCAATCACTCATCCTCAGTTGGAAAAGGTGTGAGGGAGAAAGCATGTACTGTACACCTACAGGGCAGAAACTCACAGTAAATCAGCTCGCTGCCAGGAAGTTGTAGGAAATTTAGGGAAAAGCATGAGAGACTGGTCCTACATGGATGTTCACTGGGTTGGAGTCAAGGCCAAAAATTCTGATCACTTGCCTACAGACAGCTAAGTCTTCAAACTGTGCTGCCCATCAAGCTCCTTGTCTACACTAGCCAAAAACTTCGAAATGTCCATGCAAATGGCCATTTCGAAGTTTACTAATGAAGCGCTGAAATACATATTCAGCACCTCATTAGCATGCGGGCGGCCGCAGCACTTCGAAATTGACACGGCTCGCCGCCGCGCATCTCATCCAGACAGGGCTGCTTTTCTAAAGGACCCTGGCCACTTCAAAGTCCCCTTACTCCCATCTGCTCATAGGAATAAGGGGACTTCGAAGTAGCCAGGGTCCTTTCGAAAAGGAGCCCCATCTGGACGAGCCGCGTCAATTTCGAAGTGCCACAACTGCCCGCATGCTAATGAGGCGCTGAATATGCATTTCAGTGCTTCATTAATAAATTTCGAAATGGTCATTTGCATGGCCATTTCGAAGTTTTTGGCTAGTATAGACGTAGCCAAGGAAATATAGTTGTTACCACGTCTGAGTTGTGATACCATTCTCTTGCAGAAACCAAAGGGAGATTTAATTGTTTCTGCGATTGGTGTTCAGACTAAAATACTAATGCAAAATCTTAACTGTGGTCTCACGTCAGTTATCTTGAGAGATCAGTACATCTGACTGAAACTCATTCCATACATTTGGAGACTATTTTGCCTTACTAGGAGGTCAATGTCCATTCTCCTCTAAAGGGTTCGTTTTGCCTATAAAAGCTCATGACCGAATAAATTCGTTAGTGTAAGTGCCACAAGGCTGCATGTTATTTGTGGAGCTACAGACTAACACTGCTACCCCTCTGAGAGTAGGAAGTCAATGTTTGCTGAAGTTGTGGTAGATATTGTTCTTAAGTATCTGTTGGAGATGAAAGCATTGTGGAGCCCTGTAAGGTATTTTATCTAGTGTTGTGGGAAACATGGGGGAAGAAAAGTGTGCAAAAGTCTTTCCCCTTAAGTTCTGATGTTTGTACTTGTAGCATTCTACATTGAGGCATTGTGCCCTGCTACAATCTTTAGTGTCACTAAACATAGGTTTGTTCATTAGTTTCCTAATTATATTTATAAAGCTTTAGTATATCTCCCCAGTCAGGGAGAAAGGGAGCTGTGCATGCCTGGGAGTCAGATGGAGAAGTGTACTGCTACATCCCCTCCTCACTTTACCAGCCCTCTTGAAATGTATGAGAGGGTGTGACCTGCCTCAGTAAATTCTTGGCTGTATGACATGACATTTTATTACCATTCAAAACAAGAGCTGCGAGAACATCCCTCCAGGGTAAGCAAGAACAACAGAACCTCTCAGTTGGATGGAACATCACTCACTTCCTGAAATGCTGTGTAGTCTCTCATGGACATCCAGAAATGGAATACAGCCAGGAGAAGTTTAAATTTGCGTGCTTTGCTGTAGCCTAAGTTGTATTTCCCAGATTAGGATCTTTGGACACAGTTAAATAATTGCTTACCAGTGTTAAAGGCAGAACCAGAGAAGAGTTTATTAACACAAAGAACAAACAGCCAGCAGCAAAAGATTATAAACAGCTCAGAAGTTTGCTTACAAAGGCTCGAAGTCCAGGCACCACTAATTCCCTTAGCAGACTATGGATGTAACATTAACATTACTTTCAGAAGGATGAACACTGGAACATAGATGGTCTGGCATGTCTTTCTGGTCTGCCTCGATTCCCTATGCAGTGTGGACTTTCTACTGTGGTAAAGGGTGGTTCACAGGAGGAACTCAGATCAGGTGTGATGGTCCTAAGATAAGCTGTGATTGTGATCTTGCCTCTCAAAGACTGCACAGATTGAAAGGACACAGGCTGCCTCTGAGGCAGACAGCACTCACTGGCTGGCATCCATCTCATCCCACACTGATGTCAGTGAAACACCATGTGCGATACAGCAGCACCTCCAACACCACTGGGAAGTATCCACACAGCAAGCTTCCACACAGCCATCTCTACTCACTTCTCCTCTGTCCGAGCAAATCTCATTTTAGTTTTGCTGCTCTTCAGGGCTGCATTTGAAAGTTCTGCAGCTACAACTCATCATCCCATAACTGTATAATGATGAAATCTCACCCATCCAGGCTTGTTTCTTGGGCTCCCAAACAGTGCTCCGTCCTGATCAGCTGCTGCATGACTGCCAGCAGCAACCAGGAATCGTTTCATACTTTGGCTTGTAAGTGGACTCCTTGAAGAACATCTCAGTGTTCTGTCTGGCAGCTCCCACCACAGGTCTGGAAATGCTGCAGGATAAGGCACAAGCTGTTTGTAATGCTCACAACACAAATGCACAGCCACCATAAGCCATAGGGCAAGGTGGCGGGGGGCAGGTCCATGCCCCCAAAAGGAGTGGGGCCAAGGGCAATAAGCCCTTAGCACCATCCAGACTCTTTCCTTCTTCCCCCAGCCTTTAAAGCCACATGGAGTGGCACTCCAGCAGCAACTCAAAGGGGCCCAGGGCTTCAGCCACTGTGACTGCTGCAGTAGCATTGCCAGGGGCCATGAGTGCTGGTCCACTTTGAATCTCTGGGCACCAATGCCGTTGCCCCTTCTCCCCCCACCATATTCTCCTCATAAGTGGGCCTGCACACAGCTGAGCAGTGCCATGCTTCTTGGCCTATGGCATACATGTGGTTAAGCCAGCCATTGGGAAAAAATGTGAAAAAGATGAGATGTTTGCTATTGGAATTGGGGGGAAGAAAACAGGGAGAAAACTGCATCAAGAGAAGTCAAAGCCATTTTCTCACTCCCATCCCTCCCCTTGTGACAACGTTTTGGTCATTTGTGGACCCTTCCCAAACCCAACCCCCCAAACCCTGGGCTGCATTGTGGGATAGTTACCCACCCTGCACTGCTCTGTGCACTGGTGCAAGTGCTGCTAAGGTGGATGCACTCAAAGGGCACAGTGATCCATGCCTGATTGACATAATTACTCCAGCAATCAAGTCAACTTGACCTTGTAGTGTAGAAATGCCTATAGTGATTAATGTGTACAGCAGTGGAAAACATTGGATTTGTCACGTTAGAGATTCGGCTTTGTGTCTGCAGGGCAGTACAATAAATTCTCTGCTACCTCATTTTAAAAAGAGGGGGAGAATGTTCATCACTTCTTCCTGTCTCCTATGTTTGGAATTCATGGTTGTAGTTAATAATAAGGATAGTGAATTGTATGGGAATTTAAACAGCACTTAGAACACATCAGACTTGACATCCAAATCTGCCATTTCCAAGCTCTTTCTCTCTCTGCCTCCCCCAGAACGGAGTGACACTTTCACACTACAAAGATTTGTCATCAGATTAAAATTGGTGGGTTCAGCTTGAAGTGAGAAATGACTGAAATGTGAGACATGTACTGTTTTGCACCATAAGTTACAAATCTATCATCATTTTTTATTACAAAACATATTTTTAAGTGTTCCATTATTGCTGAAAAGTTATAGAAGTCTTTCTAGACTCTCCAGATATGCAACTGATATACTAGGAATCAAAACACAGGGAACAACATAATGGCTCAAGGACATGTCTGAGAGGGTGCTTCTACACTTGCATTCCTCTTTTGAATGAGGCAAATTGAAAATGCAAATGAGGCATAAATTTGCATATTTTACCTCATTTGCATATTCCAATTTCAAAAGAGCTTCCTTCGAAAGAAGAAAGCCAGTGTAGATGCTGCTGTTTTGAAAGTAAAACCGTCTTCAAAAGAATCCTTCTTCCCTTTATTTCAGCACCTCATTAGCATGCCACCAGCCATGGCACTTTGAAATTGCCGCATTTTGCTCCTGTACAGCTCGTCTACACGGGAGGGTCCTTTTCGAAAGGATCCCTGTGTAGACGAGCTGCGCAGGAGTGAGACGTGGCAATTTTGAAGTGCTGCGGCCAGCGGCATGCCAATGAGGCAGTGAATGTTAATTTCAGCGCTTCATTAGTATTCTTCAGTCTGGCCACTAGCATGGCCATTTCAGAGTTTTGGTAAGTGTAGGCACAGCCTTAATGTGATTTTCTGCATACATGGTTATGGGCTTGGTTTCAAGTTTATTGGGGAATACCTATATTCTGCCGCTGCAGTTCTAGAGAATAAAGAGACTCATATTTCCACCTAAAGCAATATGTTCTGAAAAACAAGTGGCCACGTAGTTAAAAGCTTTGATGACGCTGCACGTGCAATATCTTTTGTTGTGGATCTAATGGAATTTCAATGTATTTTTAAGTGGCAAATACTGATGAAGAGCACTCTTGATCTTGCTTAATCTGTGTGCAAAATGATCCAGCAGCCTGTCAGTATGTGCATTGTTGTAGTGGACCACTATTTTTTAATGATTAGACCACTGTATGATCCCCAGAATACTTTATCCCTTTCTGGAGTCTTTTTCTTATATTCCCCAAAACTACTTAAATGACTTACTTAGTAGAGCAATCAAAATCAGACATAAGATACAGAAGTGCCACCACACACTGTTACTAAAACTTTGCTTATTTAGTCATATTTGCTATATAGGCTACGTCTACACTTGGGCAAAACTTCGAAATGGCCATGCTAATGGCCAAATAGGAGAATACTAATGAGGTACTGAAATGAATATTCAGCGCCTCATTTGCATGCCGCCAGCCGCGGCTCTTCGAAAATGCTGCATTTTGCTCGTGCATGGCTTGTCTATATGGGGGTCCGACCCTGCAAACATCAAAATCCTGTTATTTCCTTTCAAAAAGGATCTCCGTGTAGACGAGCTGCACACAAGTGAAGCGTGGCCACAGCTGGCGGGAAGCTAATGAGGCGCTGAATATTCATTTCAGTGCCTCATTAGTATTCTCCAATTTGGCCATTAGCATGGCCATTTCGAAGTTTTGCCCAAGTGTAGACATGGCCATAATAAAACAAATCAATTGGAATTTATTGTACTGACTGTACATTGCAGTGTATAGTATGTAGCACAATATAAACAAATCGTTGTATGAAATCTTAATTTTTACTGACTTCACTAGCCTGTTGTAAAACTGGGCAAACCACTAGACATAACATACTTGTCTAATCTATACTGTTTAGCTAAAAAGAGAGCAACTCCAACTTCTCGTTAGGGATCAGAGACTAGCAATCTAAATTTATTCCCATTGGTACCCTCCTGATCTAGCCGCCAAATTACCAATGGCAGCTATTAGAAAACCAAAGCAAATAATGGTACAGTTTAGTCTTTGGTGTATATTAAAAATTACATTTGTATCTGCTAGATTTTTGAGATCTTCTTCCTGTATTTTGTAAGTGTTTGGTTGTTCTAATAGCTAATTGTATACAGCATAACTTTCCATGAAAGCTCACCTTTGGTTCTTCTCCCCCTTCATTGATAAAAGAAGATGCCAGGATTATCACCTGTAGCCTAGAATGCCAGCGTGATGCAATGAAAACAGCTACAAGCATGACTGACAAATCTGTTTGGTTAGAATATTACCACATTCAGTCATCTCTATTACCATCCGATTTTCAAGTTTTCAACCATTTTGATTTTACCAAGTGTGACCAAGTGGGAGTTTTGTTGGATTTTCCAGGGGGTTGCATTGCATGCAGAGCGGGTGGGACTCACTGTTCTGGATGTTACTGGTTTAACGAGGTGAGCAGAGAGGGAGTTTGTTGCTACAGGAGCCAGCACAGACCTAGGGACTCTGGCCAGTGGCCTGAAAAATGGAGAGCCCTGTGACTGGTGACTGGGAGACCCAGCTTGGACAGCACAACCAGTTCTGGCCAGTGGGAGAACAATGGGCTGCAAAGAGAGGAGAATGGTGACCCAACCAGCTGATTCCAGCCAGAAAGGAACAAAAACAGATGAAAGTCAGAGAAGAAAGGGGTCCTGATAGCTCTGTTTACCTGGGCAGAACACCAAGGACAGGGGAAATGCTGTTGCGGAAGGATATCCAAGGCTTGGTCGGAAGGACGGGCATTCTGGACTGGGAAGAGGGAGCAGACAGATCCCACCTGGATGCAGGGGAGACTTGGACATCCTTTGCTGAGGAAAGCCAGGAATCCTGAGATTCCTGTGCTGTGTTCATATGATCAATAAACCCTCCCATTTTATGCAGGCTGAGAGTTGCTCCAGCCTAGAGAACAGGATGGTATTATTCCCTCTGGGAATGCCAGCCTTAGAGATCCAGAGCAAGTGGGCTTCCTGATGTGGGCCCCTGGTGAGAAAAAGGCTCAGAGAGGTATAGTGCCAGGAAGAGGAAGGGCTTTACCCCCTTGAGAAAGAGTGGATCCCCAAGAAGGGCTGGCACATTGAAGGCAGTTCTCCAGGGGACTGTGCAGGCCACATGTGGGCATGACCTGTGAGTAAGTGACACAAAGTATATCGATGAAAAGAACAGTTCCAGTATGGCATGCCAACAGCCCTAGACTATCATAGGTAAGTCAACCAATCATCTACAGCTAATTTACATGCGATAATTTCATTGGTTGTATGAGGGAGATCGTGAATTACACGGCCCAGAAGCCACATCCTTGCAATGCTACAGGTTTTCAGATATTAATTGTATAAAGCTATTCAATTGTAGTTCCTACTTGGAAAATGGGATTACAGTTCTCATTCTCCCCTTGTTTGCATAGTCATAGTTCCAACAGATCCAAAGTGTTATATGGTTTAGGAAACCATTATTATTGTGTGCTATTAGTGGTTTTTCTTTTCATTTCGAGGGTGAAGCAGTAGGAGATTATTTTTTTCTGTCTGTAATTCTCACATGGCTATTTGATCGTTAAGTTTACCGAGACAGTCATTTCCATAATCTTCAGTGGATACTGAGGTCGTTCAGCATTGCACCAGAGGCCTGTATCACATGGCGTGATTGGATATATATATAAAAATTTGTTTCAGTTTTTTTAAAAGTTAACAATCCTCTTGAAGAGGTCATAGATAAATGGTATACTTTATGGAGGGTGTGCTTAATAGAATTGTTCCTATGGGATTTAGAAGAGAGGTACAAGTGTCTCTAGCAAATGAACAGTCATGGGGTTTCTGTTTTCTCTAGAACATTTAAAAAGACCTAATTAAACTAAATGCAAAAAACCTATAATAAAGCATAACATTTAGAAGACAATACAGTGACAAGTAATTTGTGACAAGTGGCATCATGGATTAGTCAAGAACAAGTCATGTCAGATCAACCTAATTTCCTTCTCTGACAGGTTACTGATCTCCTGGATGGGAGCTTAAGAGAAGTAATGGGATTAAACTTCAGGTAGGGAAATTGAGGTTAGATATTAGGAAAAACTTCGTTAGCTATAAAGGTAGTTAAACACAGGAACAGTTACCAAGGGAGGTTGTGGAATCCCTGTCCCTGGAGGATTTTATGAATAGCTTAGATAAACACCTGCCAGGGATGGTGTAGATATGACAGATAACCTCCTCACACTCCTTTCAGTCATGAAGTTCCATGATTAATGTTATATGGTGACAAGGTGGTGAACAGGAACTGCTGAGCAACTGTCACTCCAGCTCCAGTTAAAGGAGGTGAACTGGTGCTAACTAGAGGAAACTGAGCCTAATTGGCAGAGGTGGGACACCTACCAGCCTGATTGGCCAGGCATTCTATACAGGATCAGAGGAAGGAAGCAAAAGGGGATAGCAGCCGGAAGTTGGAATGAAATGAGCTGCTCTCCCTGTCTGGCTGCAAGAAAGAGTAGCCTGTTAGGCTGGAACCCCTAATGAGGTGTGGTAGGTGTGTACTGTGAAAATGAACTGCTCCAGAGCCTGCTACGCCAGAAGGTCTGAGTGATTTTTTGGAGCAGAGCAGGGGCAAAACCAAATGGGGGCCCTGCCTTGCTTTGTTACACACAGTTAAAAATCGAAAGCAGGAAATGAAAGAAGTTAAGAATCCTAAAACATCCATCAAGCACTAGACACAACACATCTTGATTTTAGTAAAGCTTTTGAAATCCCAATATGACATTCTCATACATAAATTAGGGAAATGAGGTCCCCATGAATTTACTAGAGGATGGATTCCTAACTGAGTGGCCAACCATACTCAGAGTAGTTCACAGTCCTACTGGGAGGATTTATCAAGTGTAATCTATTGCATTCAGTATTTTAATACTTGGAGTTGGAGTGAAAAATACACAAATGAAATTTGCTGATGACCCCACATGGGAAGGGATTGCAAGCACTTTGGAAAAAAGGAATAGAATTCAAAATAACCTTGATAAATTGATCAGAAAACTACTAAATTCAATAAAGACAAGTGTAAAGTGCTGCACATGGAGAAACCAAACAATTGCACAAATACAAAGTGGGTAACGAATGATTAGGCAGCCATTTTTTCTGGAAAGGAGTTAGGGGTTATAGCAGATAATAAGTTGACTATGAGCCAACAATGTAACACAACTGTGAAAAAAGTAAAATATAATTCTGGACTATATTAATAGGAATATCACATGTAAGACACAAGTCAATTATTATAATGTACTTGGAACTGGCAAGACCGCAGATACGTACTGTGTCCAGTTTTGAATGCCACAAATAAGGAAGTGGAAGACAAATCAGAGGGAGTCCAAAGGAGAGCAGCAAAAGTGATGAAAGGTTTTGAAAACCTGAGCTATGAGGAAGTTTTTTAAAAGGGGCATGTTTAGTCCTGAGAAAAGATGACTCAGAGGTAACCTGAAACCAGTCTTCAAATATGTTTAAGGCTGTTATAAAGAGAATGTTGATTTTTATGTCCACTAAAGATGCAACAAGAGGTAATGGTCTTAGTCTGCATCAAGGGAGATTTGGGTTAGATATTAGGAGACACATTCCCATTGTAATTATGGATAAGCACTGGAACAGGTAGCAAGACAGACTGTAGAATCCCTTTCACTGGAGTTTTTTTCAGGACAGATTAGATAAACCCCTGCCAGGGACAGCATACATGAGCTAAATGATATCCTGAAGTTTTTTTCTGCCTTACAGTTTTGTGATTAACATTGCACAGTTAAAAAAATAAAAATCAGGAAATACAAAAGTTAGGAGTCCTAAAGCATTCATTTTGTCATGTTGAATGTACATACTATTTTCTGTTCCTATTTTTCTTGTTCAACATATAGTCAGTGTGGATATCTGCAGTTCATTTTTGCAGATACAGATGCATACGCAGATACAAACTGTGTATCTGCTCCAAAAAAGTTTAACAGTCGAGCCTTGAGAAAGAATTTCCCAAGCATCTAGATCAGGGATGGTGAAACTTCAGGTTGGCCTCCTCTTCAAAGTGAAAAATAATCAACCTGAAACATAAACTTAAACAAGAGTTGTCTAAACGCACCTCACAGCATATCTGAAGCCTTTTGATTTATGATTGGTGAGTCTTCTACCCCCAGCTTCTACCTGCTGCTGACTTCCCACCAATTTCCAGTAGACAGATGAATGAATGAAATGAATGATGAATGAATGAATGGACACTGACACCAGATTTTTAAAATGCTCTCACAACAGACTTAAATGCTCAGAGAAAATGTAAACTTGGAGGGGTTTTATTAATATTCAATCAATTTTATGAAATCACTGCAATTCCTGTGCAGTGGTTCATCATATCAGTCAGAGGTCTTACCACAAAATTTTGTTCATATACAAAATTGGACCCGGGGTATACATAACACAGCACATAACTTACAGTGAGCCAGATGAAATTTATTGATCTTTAATTTTGTATTGCCTCACTTTTATTGCAACAGTGCGTTATGATGGTTGCTTTCACTTGTTTTGTGTGGTCTTTTCCTAAAAATCCAAATTTAGAAAATAGTGTATGGCACAGCACCTTTTTTCTTTCACCATACTTCGCCCTTCCCTGTCTGGTTGTGGCAGTTCTGAGGCAAATTAGCCCCACTCTGAGCAGTGTTTGCCTTTCTCTTTCGAAGTCCTTTAGTCATATTTTCAGGGTAGGCGTAGGGGTCAGTATAAGGTCAAACAAAGAGGAAACAGTCTCACAAGCTCAAAAAGAAAGAAGGGTACCTTTCCCCGTAGCCTTGCTGGGGCAGGCTGTTGTTCTGTTGTTGGCCCCAAGGTGTCTGTCCTTTCCCCAGGAGAGACATTGAGGTTTGGATGTTTTTGCTATGAGAAGAACAGCCTCTCGCCATAGAGAAGCTTATTTCCCTGCTGTTCCTAACCTTACAGCAACTTTTTTCTTCTCCCCATAGGAGAGGTTTTTTAAATCCTCTGAGAGCCCTTAATTGGATTCTGCTTTCTGTAGTTGACCTGAGTTAAACCCTTCCCAGTCTGTAGGCAAAAGGATCTTTAACATTCTAAAGCTAACCTATCAAGTCTCCACGATCCTCGGGCTGGTGTGGAGCTGCTGCTGAGGGAAGACAACTTGCCTTTAGTTTTGTCTGGGACTGACTCTCCCTCCTACCTTGCCAGCTGGCATAGGCAGTGAGGTGCTTCTTGTTGAGGCAAGCTCCCCAACCTGTGGCACCCGCCTATACTCCATCCCGTCCCCTGCCCGTTCCCCACTGTCCCAATGTCTCCCTCTTCTTTCTCTGCTCACCCATTCCAGCCAAACCCCTGACCCTAAATGCAGCAGATGACGTTTTGGGGGAAAACGCTTCTGAAATTTCTTTCTAAAGAAAATGGAGCGTGCCAGGTTGTGAAGACTGCATATGCAGAAAAAATGTCAGCCACAGGTTTTTTGATACACCTTGACGTTTGTCAGAGTTTTATGTGCAAAAAATTTGTGGGAGGGGCAAGTGAGTTTTCCTGCTGAATACATCATTAAATATTATGGAATATATGATACAGTCCTTTTCTGTTTTACATTTTCTTCATCAGTATTTCTAAGAAAATTTTATGTTTTAAATATACTTTAAAGCCATCATAAAACTATAATTGCAAATATTTAAACTCACTGAAACAAAGACATTATTTTAAATTAATTAGTTAGAACTGTTCAGTGTGTTCATAAGAAAGTTCATTGCTTTTAGAAAAAGGGAACACTAATATATTTTGTGTGATTTTTATGAGAAGACATGTTTATGAAATTTCCCTTTATGTTTATCTTAAAATATGTTTCCAAAGATTTTAGACATATCAAAGGATTTTATATCTAGTTAGGTATTGATTCTGATGGAAAGTTCTCTTAAAACTACTTCTTCAAGTAGTCAGAAGTAAAAGGGAAACTCATTTGTCCAGCTATCTAGAATAAAAAGGAATGTTGTCTGTTTCAGGGCTGTCTTCAACAAAGAGGTGAGAGGAGGGTAGGGATGGATGGAAAGGACAGGAAGACTTCAGAAGCAAGTTTTTGTACTATAGTACTTAAAAATTGTTTTAGATAAGGGTGGTTGTTTGAAGAATTTATTTTAAAAAACTGTCTGAAGATCCAAGCATTAAATGCTAAAGTTGAACACTTAGATTGTGCAACCATGTGTGTACGAAAGGATTTTTAGAGATGTAGTTTTATAAGCTTCAGCCACAAACCCATGACATACTTACAGCAAATCTTAAACTAAGGTACTTTAGACATAGTAATGCACAATTGTTTTTGTCAGTAAATTCATGGTTGGCACATGCCTATTAAATGCTTTAATTATCAATTAAGCCAAGTCTACACTAGCCTGCTATGTCGAAAAAGCCAGCACCACATCAGAGTAGCGCGTGTCGCATCTGCACATGTCACATGCTACTTTGAAGTTGGAATCGACGTTAGGCACCGCAGACATCGAAACCGCTATTCGAACCAGAAAATAAGAAGAGGGCGCTATTTTAACATCTAACTTTGAAAAAGGACATGTGCAGACGCTCTGCGTCCTGCTACTTCGAAAGAGCAGGGTCTGCCATGGCAGCAATCAGCTGGGATGTGGAGACGTGCTGCCCAGCCTCTTCAGGGCTCTGTGGTCTGTGTGTGCAGCAGCTCTTAAAGCCGCAGGGACCAGGAAACCCCATGGCAGGAAGCTGAGAGCATGCAGGCAGCAGCCATCACAGGTGGTGCCCCTGTATGCCTCAGGGTGACCCCCAGCAGTCCCCTGCTGGAGACGGAGAGCAGCCAGGCATGGGAGCAGTCCCAGGGTCCCTCCTCTGAGCAACCCCAGGGCTCTCAAGGGTCCAGCTGTGGGAGGAAGAAGTGTGGCCCCTCCTGGAGTGAGGCAGAGCTCCAGGACTTTCTGGGTCTCTGGCAGGAGGAGGAGGAGGTGCTCCAGGTTATGGGGAACAAACACCAGAAAGCAGCAGCCTTTACCCAGCTGGCCAAGGGCCTGACCACCTGGGGGTCACCATGCCCACACTCCTGACCAAGTCATCAGTAAGGTGAAGGAGATGCGACAGGGTTACGCCCAGGCTCAGGACTCAGCCAGCCAGTTGGGGGCCGCCCCCCGCATTTGCCCCTATTACCAGGAGCTCAGGGCTATCCTGGGCCCCCGGGACACCTCTTCCCAGCCGGCTGTCCTCAACACTTCAGCCAAGAAGCCCCAGCCAGTCGAGGAGCAGGAGCCAGGACCATTGGCCAGCCCTGCATCACTAGGGCTGGAGATGGGGCAGGGCACCAAAGCAGCAGAATGGTCCAGCGAGCAGGGGGAGCTGGTGATGGACCTCCCCCACTGCACCTCCAGCTGGGCATCAGTCAGACGGCCATCCCCCGACCTCTGCGGTGGACCCTCAGGTATGTACCCAACAGGGTCCACAACCCAGATAGTGGGGCTCAGGCACCACACACAACTGGGGCCCCCCATGACCCCGCAGACCCCAGCCTGCCAAGGCCCAGCTGGACCGTGGCCCCGGGACAGCAGCATGGCCACCAGCGCCCTTCAGCATCCGCTCCCGCAGACAGTGCCACACCCTGGTGCCACCCACAGGGCCACCACACCCATGGATGGGGGACAGGGAACGGGGACCTGGCGCCCATGGGGAGACAGTGGGCGTGGGCCATGGGGCAGGGGTCAGTACTCATGTCCTTTTCCTCTTTTCCCTCCTGTTTCTGCAGCCACAGCACCTGAGGGGCAGGAGAGTCTCACTGTGTCTGTCGTCCCAGACAGACCCCCAGAGCTGAGGTATAGCGACCGCCCAGAGCCCCCACCACTGCCTGGATGGGCTCGGTCACACCGGAGCCTGAGGCAGGTAGCTGAGGACCCCCACCTCACTGCCTCCATCTGGCACCAGGTGGAGCTGGCTGAGCGCCAGCTCCATTTTGCGGAGCAGGAGGCCACCTGGTCCCAGGCAACCTGGGGGGAATTCATGGCCACCTTTAAGGACACGGCAGCCTTGTACTGGGAACTCCTGGCCTGGCTGCTCCCACCTGCTGCCCCCCATTGCTGCTTCTCCCACTGTGGCCCTACCTGCCAGTCCCCCAGGAGAGTTCCCCACTGGCCCAGACCCCTGGCCTGAGGTCAATCCCTGGTCTTACCTTCCTGTCCTCCCTGCCCCCACCCAGCCTCTCCAGGGACTCTGGACGGGGGGTGAAGGTATGGGACCCAGAGCCATTGAGGGTCGCAGCCCTCCACCCCTGCCCCCAAGTGATGGCTCATTCCTGGGCCACCTAGTTCCCCCTGCCTCTGTATACAGTTAGCCCCACCTCCTGTAAATAGTAAGCCCTACTGTTCGTTAGAAAGAAAAAGAGTATTACATGTAGTTCTTGTAGTTTTTAATACACAGTTTTATTTTTCCCAGGCCACTGTGTGCTCGGTGCGGGGGAACAGGTGGGGGGAGTGTGCAGGAGGTTGGCAGGGGTGTGCAGGAGGCCTGCCGGGGATGGCTGGGCGGTGCTCACTGGGGCCCCAGTCAAAGTACTGGCTGAGGGCCTCCTGGATGCAGATCTTCCCATGGTGGGCCTGGTGGCTAAGGGCAGTGGCTGGCTGGGAGTAGCCCATGTCGGCCTCAACAGCCCACCCCTGCACAAAGGCCTACCTCTGGCTCCCTACAGTATTGTGTAGAGTGCAGCTGGTACCCACCACGTGGGGGACGTTGAGGACACCAACTTCCAGGCAGGCAAGGAGGCAGCATCACCACCTCTTCAAGTGGCCAAAGGTACACTCAACCACCTGATAGGCGTAGTTGAGCTGGCCATTGAAGAGCTTCTGGCTGGGGTGTGAGGTGGCCCATATAGGGCTGCATGAGCCAGGGCTGGAGTGAGTATGCGGTGTTGGCCACCGGGTGGAGGGGCACCATGGTGTCCCCCAGCAGAATCTCCATCTGGGGGATGTAGGTCCCCACCTCTAGCTGGCGGCACAGGCCTGAGTTCCGGAAGACCTGTGAATTGTGGGCATAGCCGGGCCAGCCCACATGTATGTCCTGGAACCAATCCCAGCTGTCCACCGTGGCCTGCAGGACCACAGAATGGTAGCCCTTCCAGTTTATGAATTGTCCTCCGCTGTGCTCTGGGGCACAGATAGGTATGTGGGTCCCATTGAGGGCCCCAAAGCAATTTGGGAACCCCAGTGCACCGAAGCCCACGATGGCCATGTCCAGGTCCCCGATGTGGACAGCCCTCTCAAGGACCATGGCATTTAGTGTGAGGACCGCCTGCGGAGAGGGTACATAGGCACCCGTGAGGGTGTGCAAAGTGTGCCTGTCCCCCCCAGTCCCACGCCAGCTCCCTACCCTGGGCCCCACGGTGGGTGAGTGCCCAGGCCTCCTTACCTCCATGATGATGGCCCCAACTGTGGCCTTGCCCACACTGAATTGGTGTCCCATGGAGCAGTAGCTGTCTGGAGTTGGCCAGCTTCCACACAGTTATTTGCAACCCTCTTCTTCATGGGGAAGGCACGCCATATCTGGGCGTCTTGGTGTCTCAGGCTGAGGAGCAGCCATTGGCACGGCTCCAAGAAGGTCTACCACTGCATCTGAAAATTCTGGAGCCACCAGTCATTGTCCCACTCCCCCATGATCAGTTGCTCCCACCACTTGGAGCTGGTGGAGTGGCTCCAGAGCCACGGAGCATACGGGGAGGGGGGTGGGCCAGGAGGACCTGCTGTCAGGAGCATCCCCTTCTATCCTGGGGGGGATCCCTTGCCAGGAGCTTCCGAGTGGTCACCCGGGCTGAGGCTAGCAGAGCACCCACTTTGCTGGAGGCAGCCAGCAAGGTGTCGAGCTGCTGCTGCTCCATGGTCTTTCCTGCAGGCACTGTGTCTGCGGGGCTTGTGGCAGGTCTGCAGACTTTGTGCTGTGCAGGCCAAGTGTGTTTGGGAGGGAGTCTTTAAAGGAGCAGCTTGCTGTGGCCCCAGAAGGGCTTTTTTGCCTTGCGACCCCGTCTGCAGCCTTTCTTGGCCCTTTCTTTCAAAAGAGGCCGCTGGTACGTGTAGACACTCTCCTTTGACATCCTGGGTGGCCCCTTTCAATGTGCTATGGGACCCTTTCGATGGCGCTCGTCGACAGCGCCAGCCCTGGCCCCTTGGGTAGACGCGATGCGTCGAAAGAGCGCCTTTCGATCACTCTCTTTCAAAAGTAGCACCCTAGTGTAGATGTAGCTTTAATGGCTCTTTCACAGGTTCCAGCTGTACAAAACAACAGTCATGTGGCACTTTAAAGATTAACAAAGTGATTTATTAGGTGGGACAGACCCACTTTTTGCCCTAGCTTTCATGGGACAGATCTACTTCTTCAGATCTATAGAATTTTCCATTCTAACTATGTTATGCTAATAGAGCTGACAAGTTGGAATGCTTGTCACTTTTAAAAATAACAAGCAGTCCTGGAGCACCTTAAAAACTAACAAATTTATTAGGTCATGAGCTTTTGTGGGTAAGACCCACTTCTTCCGATTATAAACTTCAGATTTTCACTTTTATGTTAACAGAGACACTTTCATGGGAAGAGTCATTAGTCTGCAAGCTGCAATAGCCTGTTGCGTGAGCCTTCAGGAAAGGTTAGAATAAGGATAGGAAGAGGACAGAGACTGAGTGCAAAGACTCAAGGGAAGCTTTGCCTCTTATACCCACCACCCTTGCCAGCTGGTGGTCTCCCTGGTTGCTGCTGCTCTTTGCAGAGCGTTGCTGGCCTGCTTCTCAGTGGGAGAGTGAGGTGCCCTGCCTCTGCATTTGCTATCAACTGTGAGGTCTCTCCTGCCTGGCTTCCTGAGTGCTGGTTGTTGCTTCTGCTGCCTGGTGTCTGCTGCTGCCTTGCAGAGGGAAAGGAGGACCTTTGCTGCTGGGAGAGCATGAAGAGACATTGTGGAGTGGGCTTACTGTGACAAATTCCATCTTAGGACATATGCAACAAGAACAATGGCAGTCCCTCCACATGGCCAAGATTATAAAACAGAGGCCTAGGGGTTCCTCGATTTTGTCTTCATCCGGCTCATCATCTCTGTTACAAGCCTGCACCAAGTACTTTTCAAGTGGTGTGTGTATTTGAGTCCTTTACTGATTTAAACATTCTTTCTTTCTGTTTATGAATAAACCTTTAGATTTTAGATTTGAAAGGATTGGCTAACAGTGTAGTATTTGGGTAACATCTGAGTTATAAATTGACCTGGGAATGTAGTTGTACCTTTGGGATCAAAAGAACCTTTTTGATTTGATGAGATTGTTTTTCATACCCTCTCATTTGTATAAGGAGTGGTACTGGAGGTGACGCAGGAGAACTGGAATGTCTAAGGGAATTGCTTTTATGAGTTCTTGTTAGCCAGTGTGGTGAATAAAAGTGCTCTTTGGGAGTGGTTTGGTGTGCCTTATAGTGGAGGACCCCTGGTAACCCCCCCAGTAACCCTCTCTCTAAGCAATTCATCCTGAATTGACACTCTCAGGAGTGGCCGCAGAACCTTCATATATTACACCTGATGGGGCCATCGCATGCCTTTTCCTAGTTGCTGCAGAAAAGTCAATAAATTCACCTGTTCTTACTGGAAATATATTGCAGCATTTGTTTAGCTAATAAATCCCTCTTGACAATTGAAGTTTTATTTTGTAGCAGAGTTGACTATCAGTATAGAGTTTATATTATATATCTGCCTATGTATTTATCAACTGCACTAGTGGACAGATATTCATTAGATCACCATCTGAGAAGATGGCCGAATTTAATAAACTGTGCACAGAAATTTTTTTAGATTTTCATCTTGCCTTTGATTCAGTGCATCATCAGTTTGTGGGATCTCATAAGGTGATATGGCATCTTGGAAAGACAGGGCAAAAAGCAAACAGCCCTGGCTCACTGCACTGCAGTCAAATGTTATACCACAAATGGTTGTTTCATCCATTTAAAGATAAGATTTTGTCATCTCATGCCCAGAAGGGAAACAGGTAAGGAGTGTACCCTGAAAAGGACCAAATTTGTCCATACAAATTGGGGAAAATATTAAGAGAATTAAGTTATGAAGCAGATAGAACATTGAGGTATAAGGTAAGTCACCATTGGTGCAAACCTGTTTTAGAAATAAAAAAAAAAAATTCTGCCTGGTGGATATTTTTAGGCAGTGTTTTAAATCTGTCAATATATCACACTATCAAGGTATCTATCAAGGTAAATGGGGAAAGTGTCAAACACATAATGCCATCACTACCCCTAAGATCTCAAGGCCTGAACCAAAGCCGACTGACATCAGAAGAGAGTGCCATTGACTTCTCTGGACTTTGGAATAGGCCATTACTGTCCAAAAGCCAAAGTTAGCAGAGTACAGAATAAACAGATGGGAAACAGATATCATAGCAAGAATGATTCATGGAACAGATGGTTCCGCAGCAGACTTTTGAGAGAGGAGAGGGAGGATGCTTACTGAACATTAGGTAGGAGGATCTGTTTTTTCCAAGTATACAGTGATGAAATTAAAGACGGCATAGAGCCAAGGATAGGAACAGAGACAACAAGGGAGTAGTCATAAGAGAAGGCTGCATGGAATGTAAGGCATCATGCTGGGGAGAATAGAGGGGGTGACCAAGCAAGAGAGATAGGAAGGGTGGAGTTGTGCTCATTGTCATGTCTTGAATGTGATGCACTTAAAAGTGGAAGCATGCAAGGCTGTGGTACCGGAAGAGCAAGATGCTATTAATGAAATCCAGTGTGATTGGGCTGTGCACAACAGAATGGAAGAGACAGATTTCAGAAGACTCAAATAAACTAGCCATTTTCACTACTGTAATGTTCAAGCCTTTTAATTTACTCTCCTCCAGCAGAAGTGGGAATTCAGAATCAGACCCAAATTACTTAGTTAATTGCTCAGAGGAGTCTTTATCTGCAGAACAGGTACAGGCAGGCAGGAGCAGAGCAGTACGTGTTTCCCTGCCTTGCTTTGTCTGTCAGTCTCAGTCCTGAATCAGAAAGACTTACTGATGAGAAAATTGTTCAGCTATTTTGCAAGGTTGCAAACTTGCTTTTTTTATTGCAGGACTCATATCTTTTGATGTCTTCCTTAAAAGCCCCAGCTGCTGGCATCAAGAAATTACATGAATATCTCTTTCATTTTTAAAGAGAGTAAAATATCTAGCCCTGAAGCCCAAAAATGATTCATCTAAAAATCTGATTCCTTTTTACGGGGAGCCTGACTCATAATTTTTGAACATTTCCTATTGGCAATACTGAGCTGGGCCTGACTCCACCACCCTGTTCCTGCTGCAGTCACTTACACCAGTGAAGGAAGCGCAGGAGTGGATGCAAAACTCTACCATTCAGATTTAATTACGTGCTATACAAAGGTGTAGTCTGGAGAGATCAGTAGGGCATTGCCCCTCCAGGAGATACACAGTGTGGGGGTATCCTGAGGCACTTCCCCTCATTTCTGCATACACTGAGTTGCCCTGAAGGGCTTGCTCTGCTTGGCTTGCCAAGGAGGTAGGAGAGCTCTGTCCTTCCCATGAGCACAGCCCTCACTCCCCTCATCACAGAGCAGCTTTCACCTACTTTCAGTCCTTCTGCCTTGGCAGCTGGACACCACTTCCTGAGTCCTAGTGTCCACCTATTTACTGTACAACTGTGATGTCTGGTTAAAATGTGACCATATAGATCATTGTTGCAACCTCTGGTCTATATTTGCCACAAATATTGTACTAAATGTGGCTTGTAAGGTGGGAAGATTATGATTTGCTGGTTGTAATTATGTTGCAGCATGTGCACAATGTTGTATTTGAAGTTAGGAGCTTTGGCTATGTACCTGTATTTCAATGTTTTGTACTTCAGTGTGTTCACTTCTGAGTAGTATCAGTGAAGCAGTTGGCTAGAGTATGTGGGAAGGGACTATTGATGTTGAATGGCACATCAAGATATGCTCAGCTGACATTGGAGTATAAGAGACAACCATCTACACTGAATGAACTTTCCTGCAAACGTTCAAACTGGAGCATGGGTAATGGTTTCTGCTGCAAGTAAGCAAAATGAGGCATGGGTTTGTGATCTGCCCATGTGATTCCAACATGTTACTGTACTTTCCCACAATAAGAATAATGGGATTCCCTCCACATGACAGAAGTATAAAAGGCCCTGGAAAGTCTCCACTTTACCTCTTCCCTGCTCCAGCTTCTCTACTGCTTAAGGTTCTGAACCAAAGGTGCCGTTTCAGTAGGGCAGAGCAACCAGCAGCTCAGTGTACTGGGATGCTGCTTGCTCTTCTTCCCATTCCCCTCACTACCAGGGTGTGAGGAGAAAGTACACAGCTTGTGGGAAGTATGCCTGTGCCCCCTCGCCTCACTGGCTAGGAGTGATAGGCGTGCAAGCAATCTGTGTACTTTCTCCCTTTGTCCCCTGATAGTGAGGGGAATGGGAGGAAGAGCAAGCAGCATCCCGGTAAGCATGGCTAGTACTCCCCCCGCCTGCCCTCCCAAAATGGCAGTCCTTGCTCTGTAGCATGGACTTACACCACAGGAGCATTCTAACAAAGGGACCAAGGCCCATCCCATGATTTGGAAGTAATTGGAGATTTGACCTGAGCCAGCAGTTTGTTCCATGCATTACTCCAAGACTAAACCAAGAACTTTGCAACCGTTGTTCATATTTGATTCCTTTGATGAATTTCAATTCTCACCTTTCTTTTTATAAATAAATCTTTAGATCTGAGATGCTAAAGGATTGGCAGCAGCGTGGTGTTGGGTAAGATCTAAGTTATATATTAACCTAGGTGTGAGACTGGTATTTAGGGATTGGAAGAATTCTTTATTTGACGAGTCTGATTGTAATAGCCACTCATTTCTACAAGCAGTGTTCCTGGTGGTGATGCAAAGGGCCTGGATTTTCTGAGGGAACTGCTTTTCTGACTTCTTCTTAGCCAGTGTGGTGAAACAGAAGCTCTCTCTTTGACTGGTTTGGTGTGTTTTGTAAGTGGAGTACCACCAGTCTAGGGGCTGTTACTGGCCTTCTTCTCGGTTCATCCTGCGTTGGATACTCTCAGTAAAGTTCCATGAAAGCACACCATTTATAACAGCAAGTGCCTGCGGAGGTGGGTGGCAAAGCAAAGGGTAGGATAGGTAGGGGTGAGGGAGTAGGGGGTGAGATAGGGCAGGCGAAGAGAAGAGGATTCAGGAACGGGCAGGGAAAAGCAGGAGCCCAGCAGCTGCCCCAGTAGGGAGGTGGCTGTGGCAGCGTCAGAGCAGCAACTTCACTGAGCAGCCTATGCCAGAGCTCCCTATTAAGCCATCCCTTCCCCCCAGCACCAGCAGCTCAGGTCCCACTCCAGATGTGTGATTGGAAGAGCCGGTGAACCAAGGGAACTGGCTTCAGTGTGCACGTGTGTGTATGTCACACACTCGCTCCAAATATAGCAGTCAAATTACAACTGAGGGTACACTTCTTTGCAATGGCACAAATTGTCTGTATAAGGTGCAGAGCAATAGGAAAAAAAATCATCCTTGCTGTGTCTTATTGATCTCCCAGAGTAGTTAAACCTTAAGGATCAGCCAGCCAATACTGCTGTTGTCAGTGGGGTTTAGAACAGGTCAGAAGCCAGCTGACAACTGGTAACTGAAATGAATCAGAACAGTGTTATGCAATTGTGCCCTGTACTTTCAAGTAGGCAAGCCTGTGCCCACAGGTTCTTCTTTGGCACTGTTCTAAGTAAAGAAGAGCCACCACCTTCTCTGTGTTCACAAGTAATACCCAAAATAGCATTTGTCCTTTCCCTAGAGTTTCCAAATGAGGCAGAGATAAGATCCTGTCAACAGCATAAGCAATTAAATTAATCAGGCCAGACCACACAATATCCAGTTCAGGTTGGATAAAAGCACCAAGTTTACAAGAGATAAAATACATTAGATACCTGAAATGGAGACAGACTCTGGTTACACTGGTTTTTCTTTTCTCTGCTTCCTAACAGGCTCCATGATAGTTAAGAAAGGTTGCTTTAAGCCCATGTATTCTCTCTCAGCCAGTCAATATTGTATTTTACATCTATGGGAAACAATTCTGAGCCAGATTCTCAGCTGTTTTAAATCAGTGTATTGCCATCAAGTTAATCAGAGTTGCACCAGCTGAGAAGCTGGCCTTCTGCCTCCAAAAAGCAAGTACGGTGCTAGCTTCCTCTGGCCTTTTATATAAAAGCATTTCATTTATTAAATATATGAGTTTCTTATAATTGTGTCTTATGTTTTGCTTAAGCAGGTTGTCCTCCTGTGTGAGTATTAACACACAACTATCATTTCCTGTCCTTTAATAATTCATCCCCTGATTTATATCCTTATTCATATCCAGCTCATGTGTTATTTCATTTTCCCTGTCTACCTGGACACCACACCTTCCATAATTTTGTTCAGTATTGCATCTTCTAGGTTACATAGGAGCTTTCTTAACTCCTTTCTTGAGCAGAATTCATAAATATGCAGATAAAAAGCTCCTCCTTGGGCAAACTTGTATAGGACAAACTGGTGATGTTGCAATGAAAGGTGCAAATGGGTTAATAGACTCCATTCATAAGTAAAGATATTGAACCAATTAGAGGTGACAAATGTATAATTACATGTTTGGGAGGCAAACTCCTCTTCAGGAAGGTGCACAAAATTAGGAGTGAGGAAGTTGTGTGTGGTAAGCAATTGCCTGAGGGCATTGGTCATTCAGCGCTGCCTGGATCATGGTGCTGCCTGCCCCCGAAGCACTGCTTGGCGGCTCTGACTATGGCAGAGATGCATAGCAGCTGAAGAAGCAGCAGGAGCAGATTCCAGTATGTGTATGATTTAGCAATCCTTTGGGTGGTGCTGATAACACTTCCAGTGTTCCTGTGTTAGTTTTCATGTGAAATGTAAGATTACTAGGAGGTAATTAAATTGTTAAGAGGTACAGGAAAGACCTGATCTAGTAAACAATACTGTAATATGGAAGCTTCCGCTTGGGAATCCTCTCACATCTGGGTTAACCTCTGCAGTTTTCTGCCCCTATTTTACTCTTCTGTGGGGCTCATTAAGTCCCACCCTGTTCTCATTCAATCAGACTTTCTGGAATTCAGTGTCTTGATTTATAACATTCCAAAAAGCAAACACAAAAGTTCCACATAACCTTAATCTGAGCACAGTCCCTCCTCCGTGGCTCCCCAGGCACCTTCTCCGCTCGGTCTTCTTCCCCAAACCCAACCATCCTTCTTGAGAGACATCTTCAGAAGACCTTCTCTCCCTGCAGCTACACTCTACAGCTCCACTTCCTGTTCTACCTTCACTGAACACTTTTTATAACTAGATAGCCCAGGTAAAGCTCTGTCTGCCTAACTGGCTCAGCTGTGAGCACTTGCTCTAGCACAAAAGGTTTGATCTGTTTCTGTCATAGCACTCACCCTGTTACACCCTATGACAGCCTGGAAAGGAAGAGAACTTTTGTGTAGTACAAGGGGAACTGAACAAAAGGGATGGATCATCATATTCTCTCTGCCATAGGCTGGTGATTCTAGCTTGAGTCATCACAGTGACTATCAAAATTAGATGACCCAGTTTGCAGGCTCACTTGATGTACTGTTCTGCCACCACGAAGCGCTGAAGCATGGTTCTTTTTTCTTTCACAAAAGGTAATCTCTGTTCTCTAGCATCAATAATAAAGTCAAGGAAAGTATGGTATTAAAATAGTTTAATGCAGATTATGGGGATCTAGCCCAAGGGGACAAGGTCACTGTCTGTGGGATTGAAGTTCTTGTTCTCTGGGGATTTACAGCACCCAGAGAACTTAGAGGCATGCTCTCAACGTTCCCCACAGTCCCCGCTCCGCCCAGAAGTGTGATGGTGTCTGCCCTCTTCTTCATCCACCACAGGAGATATTGTTGCCCTTACATCCACCTCCCCAATGATGATATTCATGCATCTCACTAAGTGGGCTCCAGCCCACAAAAACTTATGCCCAAATAAATTGGTTAGCCTTTAAGGAGTCACAGGACTCCTTAGAGTTTCCAAGAGGGTTTGCCAGTCACCATTCAAATCTGGATCTGCTGAAACAGTCCCAGCACATGGAGAAATTCAGTCACCACCCAGCTGCTTACCAGAGTGGCCACAGGTGTTTCTACGATGGTGCACATCTGCACATGCTTTGGTGAGCATAACAGAATGTATTCTTCCCATTTATGGAAAAAACAATAGAAGGAACACTGTTGTGCACTATGAAAATAATCAAAAAAGAGTGACAAAACAAATGAAGACAAAAAAAAGCAAAACAGTCTGTGTTTGGGAAGGGCTGTTGGAATACAGTGGGGCGGGGGGGTAAACATAGATTAGATTTAATATCCAACAAGGGGAGACTTGCAGTGACTCCTGCCAATCTTTGCAAAAAAAGTGAGACTGTAACCGGGAGATGAAGTTTAAACACAAGTAGGTAAAAGCTGCCCTTTGACAGTGGGAGGAATCATCATGAAAAATGAAAGCTATAAGAAGTACTTTTGTGGTGAGGTGCACAAATCCCACAATGAAAGATAAAGATTAAAAACCAGCACTGGGCTTAGAAAGCCTCACCCAGCTGCCCTTCCTGGGCAAGCTCACAATGGACACTGAGCTCACAAGGGAGCAGCTCAGCTCAGTCTAGGTAGTCTGAGCAAGAGAGCAGTCACAGGGTGCAGTCTCCTTCCAAGAAGCTGGTGGGGCCCCATTGCCAAGCTGCTGCAGGCCCTTCAGTAACAATAAGCCCTGACTGAGCAAGGAAGACCTTCCAGATCATGACCAGAGAAGCGCCCAGGAGGAATTCAGAAGTAAACCAGTGGAACCAATAGAGAAACTGAAGCCAGGCAAGGAGCTAGCCCAGGGAGCAAGTATGGGGCACCTACTCCCAAGCCACATGTTTTGACTTACTGTGTCAGTTGGCTCTGGTGAAGGAGGGAGGGCCTGGGTTCCTGCAATCCTGCCCATGGACACTTGTCACTGAATGATTATGTCCATAGACCCTTGCCACCAGGTGGTACTGCTAAGTCTGGACACCAGGCCTCTGCCCTCCAATATGTGGTTAAGAATATGGACAATAGCTAGGTCCTGTTAAAAGGATCACCCCAGAAGACTGATTGAACTGACCTACACATGGTTTGTAGAAACAGAAATTTTTTTTAGATGGATGCTGAAGAATCAGTAACAGCCAGTGGTGCTCTAGAGACAGTTCTGTATAGTCTTCAAAAAGGACAACGATATAGACCAGGATGTAGGTAGTCTGACCTAGCAGTAAGTGCAGTTTTACCAATGTGTGGAGCTGGGCAATCCTCCAGTCAGGGCTCCTATGGGTGGTGCCTTGGCTGAGGCTATAGTCTTGTTAGTTTCTCAGCCCACCAGGTTTTAGCAGACACTGGGTGGAGGCCAGGGTGTGACAGCTGTCTGCAGACTCCCAGACCTGGCTTCAAACTCTGGGATGTCACATATGAGAGGTTATGAAAACAAATCTCATCTAATAAAAACATTCTTCCAATCCCCAAGGACCAGCTATGTTCCCAGGTCCATTTATAACTTAGAATCTTAGCCAAAAATCACATTGTTTTCAGTTCTTTAAAATCTAAAGGTTTATTCCTAAAAAGAAAATAAAGAAAAGGCAAGAGTTAAAATTGTTAAAGAAATCAAATTACATACAACAATTCCAAAGTTCTTGGTAGAGGCTCATAGCAGTGATGGAAGGAACTTCTGGCTTAAGTCAAGTCTCTGGAATACATCCACCTTGGATTGATTAGAGCTTCAGTTTGTAGCAAAGATCTTCCAGACATAAGAAGCAGTATTGTTAGCCGGTGGCCGGGTAATGTGCAGTGAGGTATTCCCCTGGGTCCTAAACAACCCAGTTTTTAACTGCTAGAGCAGGGAGCTCCTAGCACTCTCACCTATGGCCAGGCTGCGGTAACCAAACGGTTAAAGTTCTTTTTATTGTGCCAGCTGTGTTGCAGTGACAGAGAGTAACAGCAGTCAGGCTTAGATCTTAACTAGTTACAAGTTTATTAAGCTACAGTTATAAGCGTGCGGTTACAAAAGGCTATTGTCTACTTCTTATATGCTAGCAGAGTACAGGTGTTAACAGGTTACGTTACAATCCAATACAAAGATATCTGTTACCATCCTTGCGTCTCTCGATACCGGCATAGCCAAGCCGGATCGGTCACTCAATTGTGCGGAAAGACGAATATGAGGTTGGGCGTCCCCAGTTGCGGACCTCGGGAGGCAATCACCTGACCCGACCAGCAGGTAGTTGGGTGGAACGCACTCAGAGTCAGAGTGCTGCTGGGCCCATCTTTATACCCCTTAGATCACGTATTCTCTTTCTTATCTATGGTGCCAGATCGTACTGGTCTGTCTTTTGTGACACCAGTTTTTACAAGGGCAATTCTTACTTAATTTGCACTTGTAAGACAGGAGATAAGCAATTTGGGAGTACAGGACATTCTTTTACAAGGGCGGAGATTTCCCTTCTGGGATGGCTGTGTGGGTGCATCAAATCCATCAATGCCCGCTGGGGTGATTTCCTGAGGCCTCCTTTGTTGACAGTTAGCCTGCTAGCCCTCTATCTGTGTTTTCTGTTTCTCAGGGTCACGATGAGCCAGCACATCTGGGCCTCAGTGAGAGACATCAAAGACAGTGCTGTTTAACTGCTGTTCAGTGCCCTGTGTGCTCTGAGGCACCTTAGAGGGGAGGCAAAAGCTGGTCTGTAGTGGGGGGATTTTGTCTGGCTACAAGTATTTAAAACAAAACTAATGGGTTTCTACAGTATTTTATATCCTCTACCATGTGAAAGGCATCTCATTGTTTTTGTTGTGGGAAAAAAAAAAGTACACCCCAAAATTGTGTTTGGAGTCACCAGGGTAAGCCACCTGTCTGTCCATGACTCAGTTCTTTATAGGTAGAAGACATGCCTGTGCTAGTCTGAACACTCAAAGTAAGGCTCATCAGATGTGTATTGGCACCTCCTGAGACCCATTGTCATGCAAGTACTTCTAGTCACTTCACAATATATTGGCCAAGCCTCCTGTTGGTGTCTCCCAGAAGCAAATGAGATAATATTCAGCTAATATTTGGGGGCTGGCAGCTAGTCAGGGGCCTTGTAGCCATTCAGTTCAAAATTTCTGAAAGAAGCGTAGTGAGGAAGCTCTGCTCTGGAACCATCTCCCAGCTGGATCACTCTGTTTTACTGATCACAGGTGCTTCATGAGTGAGCTACTTAGTTTTAGTATCGTTCTAGTCATTGCCATGATACTGAAGCACCTGTCAGCTGAAGCAGGTTAGATTATCTCCACTATCAGGTCAGGATAAAGTGAATGAAGTGGCATTGCAGGTAGCTAAGATCCACTCAGAGGGCTTTACAGATCAAGTTCAACATCTTCAAGGACAACTAGAGCAAGAAGAAGGCAGTGAAGTCTTTGAAGCACCTATGGCCAACAATATTATCAGATGAGATGCCATTCATGCTGCTGACTAATCAAGTTTTGAGTATAGTCTCATGTATAGTGAGCTGCAATAACTCTATCTGGAAGGGTCAGTATGCTTGCTTAACTTTTAGCACAATATAGCCCTGATGAACTATTTGATTGTTCAATGAGTCCCATTGATTTCAGTGGACATATTCAGGAAATAAGAATAATACTTTTGATGACAGCAGAGAAAAGGAAAAATATTAGGCACACTATGTAAGTAATTGGGGTGCTCAGGATGACAGCAGCCCTAATAGTGATTGAATATATAAAAAGTAACCACTATACTATTGGCATCCACTGAGATGCATCCAAAAATATTGAAGGTTTTTGGGAGGGGCAAGGTTAGAAGATGAGCATTAAAACCAGATTTAAAAGGGCTGGTGTAGGTTCAATAAGCTTGAAGGAATTGATGTTCACATAATATGTATATCTAACTAGAAGCCTGGTACAACTTTCTGCGGTTGTACTTCTAACAAGATTTCCCTCAGGATTTGACTCACCATCCACCATAGTTAGATCCACCTTCCACATCCACCAGTATATACTATGAAAGCAAATTACTTTCCCTCAATATTTCTCTTACAAAATTATAAAAATATGTAGAAAAATAAATGTATAAATAAAACCATGTTGTCCACTTGTCACCTGATTAAAGAGGGTTAATAGTACCTACTATTTATATTAGAGATGACCTTTGGCTGCTGATGGGGAGCAGAGAGTTCAGAGAAAGGGCAGCTAGTGTCTTTGGGGAACACATGGGCTTATGGTTTACATAGGACAACTTTGTACATTTCTGTGGATCAGATTCTGTCATCACACTATGAGCCCCTTGTCACTCCAACCCCTAACTCCAGCACCCCCAACCCTGAGTTCTGCACTCCCACCCCAAGTTCCCTCCCCTGAGTCCCTCCTTAAAGCCCTGAGCAATGCTGGGTAACTGTGCTATTTTAATGTATTTTAATAATCTACTTTTACAGGCTTGTATAGGATTTTTGAGTATTTTTTCTGCACTTTCAAATTAGTTAAAGTGGTTTAATGACAATAAACTCTTAAAATAACATAAACAGTCTGAAATATTTTTATTAAAACTAGAATCTGTTAGAAGCTGAGAGATCATTCTTACATACTTCACTGGATGGATTATCTGCCAAAAGCTGAAGTTTTATTAAACAGTCTAATATCTCTGTGCTGCTACATGCTGAATAATTTAAATGTGTGTCTTATATTTGAGAGTCTAATATGACTAAACTGCTGCAAAATCTATTATCATGCCAGGGAATTTTATTAATGTACATTAGTCACCAAACACAGTTCACATGACATTTTTTTCCATAATGAAACCACAAGGAATTAGTCTGAAAATATGTATTGTATTCCAAAGCGCACACAGAAAGGTGGTTTTTTGTTTTGTTTTGTTTTCCTGAAGGGTAACTGGAAATAAGCATTCTTGTGATTTTCTTTGTCTTCATTTAATTGTGCAGTGGAAGTCAGACCCATATTCTTAAATATATTTTTAAGTGCCAAAGGAAATTACTTAAGAAAAGTTCAGACCTAAATCCTCTGTTTATCCACAGAAAGAGTACAGCATAGGCACACTGCACTGCATATTTCCTCACTGAGTGGGGAAAACCGTGTATTGTGGAGAGAGGATAGCTCAGCCTCCGTGAGCAAGCAACCCTTGATCTTTCTGAATTTGAAGCAATGCCAGTTAGAGGGAATTTAAGTATTTTTGTGCTGTGGACACCCATCCATTGGAAACTAGAATCAGAACTCATTTTGCCTAGATACAAATAAAAATACGTTACATATTTTCACTTAGTTTTGATGTAGATGATGGATTCCTATGTCACAGGACAGGAGCAAAAGAGTCAGGGGGGTTAAAATTAGTTTCTATTATACTGAACAGAGGCCACTCAGTCCATTTTGCTAAAACCCAACTCTGAATATTTTTTCCGCCTTAGCCTGTGTTTGGGAATGGTTGGAGAAGAGCTTCAAGCACAACAAGAAAATGGGCGGGGAAAATATCCTAAATGATAGATTTCAGGAAGCATTTTTCATGACTCATCTTTGATATTTGTTTTCAGAAGTGTACTGACTGCCTTAATTAGTGCTTGTTTAGGATGAAATTCACTCCAGCCTGGAAGCTTAGGCAAGATTGTCCACATAATCCAGGCCACCTAAACTTGTCTGCATGGGTATACACATGGACACAATAACCACACAGCAGGAGGTCCAAATGCCAGCACACCACAGAAGGATATTCCATGCCAGCTCCAAATAAGGCTGGCATGGAAAGGAGGATTGTTAGGTATCTAGGATAGATGGCAAACAAAACAAAACAAAAAAAACCAAGCAGTCCTGAACCACCTTAAAGACAACAAATTTATTTATTAGGTAATGAGCTTTCATGGGTATGACCAGCTTCTTCAGATTTGACCCATAGAGAGATGGGTGAGGGCAGGTCCCTGGATTCAGTGACCCATCGTTCATTTGTGGGGAAAGCAGAGACGAAGCAACTGCTTTTCAAGCCATAAGTTAACATGGGAACTATTGACAGTCTGTGTTGTAGCACAATGGTCCACCTAATGGTTTGGCGTAGAATTCCTTCACTCCAGCCAGTAAGAAGTTCCCTGTACAAAGTCTGATTACAGGTTTGTGTAGGAAGTGGAGAGAATTTCAATTTCAAAATTCATTACTTAGTGTAAAAACGTTAAGGCTCATAATCATTATTTTCATCTGAAAATGTTCTATGATGACATTCTGTCCATAATAAAAAGTAGGAACAACTTAAAATCATGTAGAATTAAGTTTCTTACAATCCTATTTCAAAAATCACTAATTCTGTGAGGTACTGAGCTTCTCTAAAAAGTCCTGAGCATATTTCTCTCCCATTGCTTTCAATTGGAATTGTGAGTGCTCATCACCTTACAAGTCCAGATTCTATATTCTTCCAAAATGACGGTATTCTAATGACACTGACAACAACTCAAGCAAATGTGAAATTGGAAATGAGGGTTATTTCACCCCAATTTCAATCATTAACATGTTGTACTGAAATACAACAATAGTATAGTTTGTCTATCAGTGTCAATGGAATAATTAGTTACTTCAGTGTCTTTACAAAATGAAAGCATTCTCTCACAGTAGTCTTCATGTCTGTAAATCTATGTAAATCTATCTAAATTTGTATCACGTCTTCTGCAAAGATAAAGCAGACACTGAGGGCATAAGCTTGTATTTATTAACTGTAGCCAGACATGAACCCCCCACTTGGCCTTTTCTTCTTCTCCCCCCCACTGGGAGAGACAGAGAGAGAAATAAGCAGGGGAGACAGGCAGCCTTTGATGTCCTGGGAACACAGGTGTGCTGTCTCGCCCAGCCTCTCTACTATACACAAAAACCAGACAGTGAATGGGCTAGCTAATGGCCGCCCTTCTGGCTGATCTCGGTAATTGACACGCCTTGATCACTTCCACAGGAAGAACAGGGAACCCCACCCATCACCTCCAAAGGTGCCCAATTGTCCACAATTCACAGGTACGAATTGAGCCTTGCACTTTCCCTGGGAAACCTGGGGTTCAAACATATTCCTCCGGATTGGCCACTTTAGACCAGGAAGAAGCGTATGTGACAAAAGGAGTATAAAGGGGCTTGGCAGACCACCCCCCTCTTTGAGTTTCAATCACCTACACCTGCTGGCCAGGTCTGGAATTAATTCCCGAGACTGGGGACACCTGGTTCGTATCTACGTCTTCCTGAGGGATTGAGAGAAAGTTTCTGGGTCACACCGGATCTAGGAGGCAGGGGTAAGAATTACACCTGTATTACACTTCTTTCCTATAGGAATTGAGGGAAGGACTCTGGTTCCACCAGGTCTAAGAGGCAGGGGTGAAAATCACACCTGCAACTTGCCTTTCTTGTGTACACATTAATTGTATTAGTTTAAGCTAGCTAGTTTGTCTAAAACTTTTCTTAAGTTAAATTGTGTTGTTTCCCCTTTAAAAACCACAAGTACTAACTTGTACTTTAATCATTTGTCTTAGTTAAATTGTTTCTATCTTTGTATAAATAAAAATAACTGTTAAAGCCTCTCTAAGTGTAATTTTCCTCTTGCTGCTGTACCCAAACTAAACACAAACCAAAGAACCCAGCCTGCCCTGGCTGCTTAGCGTAGCTGCTGGTGTGGCATCGCCCCCTTTGCCCCACCGGACCTTTAGCTGGCACCTGGGCATCGGCTTACATTAACCCAAAATTGCCACCGGACTCTAGAGGAGTTTGGTAGGAAAAGGGTTGTAAGAACATGGCATTTGTCCCGAAGTAGACATTGGTAATTTGAATTTTGGTGCTTAAGAAGGGAAATAAGAAATCATCTTGTTTATCTTCCTGCAGCAGAGATACAGCCCAGATTTTTAAAAAATATTTTGATGTTGCTCTGCTCAGCATTGCAAGGTCTGCAAAATGGCTAAGTCCTATTTTCAAAAGCGACTTAAGACATAGGATAAGTCTACACACCCTGAAGAAGATTCTCAACCCACATTAAAAGAGTTGGGCTAGCAGGACTAGTGCTCCCAAAATAACTATATAGACAGCACTTTGAAGTCATGTCTTAGGCTGGAGGTCAGGCCTTGAAATCCACCCTCATCCCTGAGCTGTGGCCTGAAACATAACTTCAAAATGCCATTTATAGAGTTATTTTGAGAGTACTAACACCCAGACTCCGTTGACGTGGGCTGTGTGACACTTGCTTCCATGGACAAGCTACATCAGTGGCGTGTAATGGGAATTGAAAGATTGCCACACTTGTGGTTGGCATCTTTCTATAGTCCTCACAGCCCCTGCCCCACAGCGAGGCTCCCCCAGTCCCCACCTCTAAATAAATGCCGGCAACTCAGCAGGGCAACCAGAGCCATCACTGTTGCTTGAGCTACTGGGACTGGAGGAATCACTGGGGCTGCCAGGACTGCCACCACTGGACATGTCATGTGCTTCTTCCACCAGGGTGGGATACATGCACGGGCAGGCGGCACTCGTGTGGCTATAGGAGGAGCTGCAATTAAAGGCTCCAAGAGCCACATGCAGCTCCAGAGCCGAATTGCCACACCGCAGTGTCCCATTAACCACAAGTGGCAACTAGAGGCTGTATTGGACACAGAAAGTCTACATATACCCTTATGTACCCTCATTTGAAAGCCAGATATGTCTACAAAACAGGCAGTAAAACTGCTTTATGTAAAATCAGGACAGACACCCACCCGAAACAGGGCATACTCAGGTTTTCTGCAATGTCTGGTAATCTAATTTATTTAAACAAATGGAAAGTACATTGTTCATTCTTAGTCGTGCAAATGGGATGTGAGAGGGTGGAGAAGAATTGATTAATTTTTTTGAAGACATGGATAGAATGGAACAGGAATCAGTAATTTTTCAAAGGCCAAGCAAAAATTGCAGGGATGGGGCCTACCTATGTTAAACTTATATAATTATACTTCATTACAATTTGCTGAATTTGCCCTTTTGAAAGCCTGTATTCATAAATACTATACTCATTCACCTTGTTCACTGTAGCTGTGTGATTTTAAAACCAAGTGCAATAGACTTGAATAAATGGACTAAATCCAGACTTCATGTTCATTTTAGTATTTAGCAAAGTGAAATGTTTATCTTGTAAATCTTGACTTTCAGTAAGTCGAATGTGTTTCCGTGTTTATGAGTTGCCAGGAAACTATTAGGCTCAAACTGGTGGAACAGCACTGTTAACTGGAAGTCAGAATTTCCTTTATACTGTTCCAGTTATCTGTTTAAATTCACCAACAGACCTGCTTAAATATTTGACTAGATTTTCTGTTAAGATTCTTGATACTTATGTGATTTATTTGTTCTTTTCTAGCTCCAAAGTACTTTTAAACAAGAACCAAACAAGGTATTAAATAGATATTCTGGTGTAATTAAATATGGCACTTTCTACCAAGCCTTGCAGATTGTGGAATTCCCTTCCTTAAGTCTATTGTATACATCCATTTGTAAAATCAAGTTAAAGACATACTTTTTTTGCATTCTTTTCTCTACCTAGTGACTTTATAAGCAGGTTACAATCTTCCCCTGCCTTACGAGGGTAATTCATTCCTGAAAAACTCCTCTTAGGGCGAATTCTTGTAAGTCGAAAACGTAATTACCTTTAATTTCAATGGGAAAAAAATTTATGCATTCCTGAGCCCCAAAATTTACACCCATTTATGCTAAAACCACACCAAATCCCATTAAAATGAACACAATTACTTCAATAGTTAACATTAGTTATCATAACACAACCTAACAAGGCATTTTCCCTTCATTAATTACCCTACAATATGTCTGTTTACCTGCAGAGACAGGGGAATGGAAATCGAAGAGCGCCTGTGGGGGGTGCGCAAAGCCATATAGCTGCCCGCAGCTGCAGAAGCGGGGCCGGTGCAAGGGGGTGGGTAGGGCAGAGCAGGGCACGGGGAGGCAGCCCCTCCTGAGCTCAGCTTAGGTTATGTGGGGAGGGGGCAGTGTCAGGGGCTGGCCATGCAGGGAGCTAGGCAGGCACAGGAGGCCCCCAGTTGGCAAGGGGCGATGCCTAACTCTTGCAGGGCTGCGCGGCAGAGTGGTCCCGCCATCGGCGGCTGAGGCGCTAAATGCAAAGGAATGCCACAGGTGGCAAGCAGCGCCCAAGGCACAGGTGCGTAGGGCAGGCAGTGGCGGTCCCCTAGCCACCCAGGGAACAAGCGGCAGGGGTGGGGCCGGGATGGGCTGTGCACCCAGCAGCCACGTCTGGCGGGAGCACCTGGGAGCCTGTGGCCACTGGCTGTGCTGGGGTGCGTTGCTGCTGTAGAGCCGAGGCCGAGACCCAGACCAGACACAGGTAAAGGCTGGGCTGGGGGCTCCGGGAAACTGCCACCGAGCGCTGCGGAGAGACATGCCGGGCAGGGTGCAGCTGTGGGCAGCTGTTGCCTGGAGCAGCAGCCTTTCTCCCCCTGCAAGATATCTCCGTCCCGCTGAGGCACACGAAATTGAAATCGGTCCTCGTAAATTCGAGGAAATGCCTCGTAAGATGAGGTAGGGGCTTTAAATCAAACTTGTTGCAAAGCTGAATTCTCATAACCTGAACAGGTGTATCTCGGGGTAGGACTGTACTTCTTTTAGTCAGTGATCTGAAGAATGTAAGCCTAAAGGAATCTACAATAAGAACACTAAAAGCAACGTTTACTCTAAGAAATAAGCTTGAAGAAGCTTCAGCAAGAGACTTAGAAACTAAAGGAGAACAAAATATAACTTTATGGGCAGATTAGATCAGAATTAAGATATAGGAACCTGTCAGAAGTGATCAACAATTTAGAAAATTAAAAAAAATAAGTAAACTTACATGATAATAAAAAGTTTGGATATGTAAATAAGGTTTTAAGAAAGAGAAATTGAAATCTCCTTTAATAAGAATTAGGGAGTGACAAAGCTAGGGAAAAATGCATGATGTACTGTATCCAAACATAGATCAGTAGTGATTTCTCAGACTTACCAGATGCTTTTACTGAAGTTAAGATTTAATAAGACTTTGTGAGAGAAAAATAATGTGATTGGAATGTTGGCTGAGCTAGCAAGAGATCTATTGTGAAGTTGTTTGATAATTTATGCTAGTTATTTGAACATGACTCTGGTTAATGGAAATTTAAGGACTGTAGGCTTAATTCTTTTTTGCCTAACATCTTGTGTAGTCATTTGCACTCATGAAAATACACACAAAGAGGGTGTAAAAGTAATAGCATTTTAATTTGGTTGCATTTTTATACTCCATTTTCAAAGAAGCAGGCAACTACACAAGGAGCAAAGTAGTACACAAAGTAGCCATAAACATGAGGCTTATAGGGTACATCTACACTAGCACACTACGTCGAAGTAGCCTATTTCGATGTAAGTACATCGAAATAGGCTACTTCCACGCGTATCATCTACTCGTCCTCCAGGGCTGGTGCCGTCGATGTTCAACGTCAAAGTAACGACGGAGAACGTTGAAAGGAGCTGCCCTGGAAGGAAATGTGGAGCGTCCACACACACAAGTGCTCCCTGTCAAAATAAGAGGCCAGCAAAGCCCCAAGCCACTCCCTTAAAGGGCCCCTCCCAGACACACTTGGCCTGCACAGCACGAAATCCACAGAGCTGACAACTGGTTGCAGACCCTGTGAACGCAGCATGGACCCCCAGCTGCAGCAGCCAGAAGCCCTGAGTTAAGGGCTGCTGTGCACAGTAACCATAGAGGCCACAAGGGCTGGACAGAGCGTCTCTCAACCCCTCAGCTGATGGCCGCCATGGAGGACCCCGCTATTTCAAAGTAGCGGGATGTGGATCATCTACACATACCCTACTTCGACGTTCAATGTCGATGTAAGGTGCTATTCCCATCTTTGGATGGGAATAACGATTTCTATGTCTAGCCTCCTAACATCAATTTCAACATCGAAATAGCACACGGTGGCTACGTCTACACGTGCAGCCAACATCGAAATAGCTTATTTCGATGTTGCGACATCGAAATAGTCTATTTCGATGAATAACGTCTACACGTCCTCCAGGGCCGGCAACGTCGATGTTCAACTTCGACGTTGCTCAGCCCAACATCAAAATAGGCGCAGCGAGGGAACATCTACACGTCAAAGTAGCACACATCGAAATAGGGATGCCAGGCACAGCTGCAGACAGGGTCACAGGGCGGACTCAACAGCCAGCCGCTCCCTTAAAAGGCCCCTCCCAGACACAGTTGCACTAAACAACACAAGATCCACAGAGCTGACAACTGGTTGCAGACCCTGTGCCTGCAGCATAGATCCCCAGCTGCCGCAGAAGCAGCCAGAAGCCCTGGGCTAAGGGCTGCTGCCCACGGTGACCATAGAGCCCCGCAGGGGCTGGAGAGAGAGCATCTCTCAACCCCCCAGCTGATGGCCGCCATGGAGGACCCAGCAATTTCGACGTTGCGGGACGCGGATCGTCTACACGGTCCCTACTTAGACGTTGAACGTCGAAGTAGGGCGCTATTCCTATCTCCTCATGAAGTTAGCGACTTCGACGTCTCGCCGCCTAACGTCGAAGTTGGTGCCGCTACTTCGAAGTAGCGTGCACGTGTAGACGCAGCTGGTGTGTGTAGACGCAACGTGCGCTATTTTGACGTTGTGCCGGCTACTTCGAAGTAGCCGGCTAGTATAGACGCACCCATAGTTGATTTATTACAGCTCCTTTTCACCACTGCAGTGGCACAGAGCAGCTGGGGTATAGAAACAAATCTGGTGTTTTTTTCTTAATTCTATCCTACTTTCTTGGTACTCTCAGCAGTCCTTTCAGACTATATTTTTTTTCACCCTGAAGCATCTCACTTCTTCAGAAATATATTTTTCTCTGCATTTTTCCCTGTATTGGCACAGCAGATGCTTAACTATTTTTTGGATGTTACAAGGACTGCAGAGCCCATCTTTTGGCTGGTTTAGCAATAAATATTACCATTTAGGTCACAGTGACCTGTTTCCACTCTAAATATAGTTACCTCACTTCTATTATAGCTGTCCTAAAGTTTAGGACATATTCTTAGATCCTTTGTTCTTTTTCTGTCTTTGGTACATAGTTCTTGGTGTTCCATCTAAAGTTCTGTCTTCACCAAACTTTTGAAGTTCTGTTTCCTCAGAAGGATCTTGATACCAACCACTTCATTTTTTAAGACATTTTTCACTGTTTAATTTCCCATTTAATTATTTGGTATTCTAGCACTCACTAGAATCCACACTGTACTATACATGTATTTAATTATACTCCCTCTGTCATTAGGAACTATATTTCATTTGGTTAAGTCATGCCTACTTTCCAAGGTTCCCTTTGTAATTGCCTTTGTTCCAAATAAAGAGTCGGATAGGATAGCAGTCATAGTTGGCATGCATCCCTTATCCAAGCCATTGCCAATAGTATGGCCCTCAATTAGGTTGTCATAATGGCTGCAAAACTGGATAGTTTCATAGTCTATGTCTACACTACAGCATAAAGTCGATTTTACAATATTACTGTCTTCACTGCAAATACCATTAGGTCACTTTGTGGGAGCACTAAAGTCAATGTTCTTATTCCAACTGTGCCCAATTCCAAGTCTGAATATAAAAGGTCAGATTAATCCCAGTGTGGAAACTGTTAATTTAAATCAATTTTATCGGCCTCCAGATGTGTCTGATGAGTATTCCACCCCGCCCAACAGGTGTACATTCTGTCTGCTTTCACCTCCCATGCTCCCCAGGAGTGCAGGAAGTAGGAAACAGGAAGCCCAGCATTTTGATTTCATATCTTTATGATCAGCATGGCGATTGCATCTAGCCGTGAAAAAAAGCCCCAGCATGGAGCCATCAGGAGAGCCAGGATATAAGTTCCGCTGGTGGCTAGCCCCTGCCACGCCACATGGTGGTTTGGCTGTTGGGACGAGACAGCAGCACATCAAACAGCAGGGTGACATGTCCTCCCCTGCATGGGGTGAAGCCTTCTTCCCTGCACAGGATATAGCAGGAGAGGCCAATATATTTTTTGACCACACTCCTCCATAGGTGCCATGCAATCAGGGGTCTAGCTCCCACCTCACCATGTGGCTAGCCTCCCCCACAGCACCAACAAGTGGGCCAGACCCCACCCCATGGCACAACATGTGGACTAGGCTGTGGGGACATGCTTGCATGAGAGTCTGAGAAACTTCTTTTCTGTAGTTCACATTTGTATGGGGGCAGCCCCCTGTCCCTCTACAGGTACCAAGCAGCCGGGGTCTATCCCCCAGCCAACATCACCACATGGCTAGCCCCCAACCCAACAAACACATGTGCCTCTGGTCCAGTGTGAACCAGACAGCACCACGTCCTGGCTTGTGCATAGTGAAGGATCCAAAGGTGGGAAAGATTTTCAGGGGCTGGCTGTCACTGGGGAAAGTCTCCCCGTGCAGCAAAGATTTTCAGGGGCTGGCTGTTGCTGGGGGGAAGTCTCCCCCATGTGGTGGACATTTTCGGAGGCTAGCTGTTGCTTTCATCAACAGAAGCCCTTGGCTGCTCCTCCCATGGGTCCTTCCCTACGTCCTGGTGCTGCACCATACTAAAAGGAGCCTCCTCTGAGAAGCCCCAGAGGCTTGGGGGGCCAATCCTGGCCAAAGATGCATTGTGGGCTGGCCCTCCTATATCCCAGTACCTGCACTATGCTAACGGGAGCCTCTGAGGGGCCCCTGGCTCCAGAGGTTTTGGGGACTGGCACTGCAACTGGCCATATTGTGGGCTGCCTCCCCTCCCCCTACTTCCCAAAGCATGTAGCTCAGGGGAGCTGCATGTGTCTGCACTGTCCCATTTGCTGCATTTCACAGGGGGAAAACAGAAACCTGGAGAACAGACACTGTAATATGTGGGAATGAGAGCTCCCTGACTGCTGCCCTGCCCGTGAAAGGTGTTCTTTCCCCACAGGAGCACTGAGGTGTCTGTTAGCATGGCAGTCAAAACAGGGAAAGGCACCATTGCCATTTTCAGGCACAATAATTCTTGAATGGGGGCAACAGTCATCGAGCCCCACTGAGTGAAAGTAAATTTCCAGGTTTTGTGAAATGCTCATAGATAGATGGTAGCCCAAGCACCTTTACCGATCCATTTGGCTCCTGTACAGATTTCTCAGGAGGCTCACACTCAAGGTGTTCTTTCTCCAGGGGACCACTGAAGTTCTTGTTAGCATGGCAGAGACACCTGGAGAAAAGACACCATAATATGTGGGATTGACAGCTCCCTGACTTGCTGCCCTGCCCCGTGAAAAGTGTTCCTTCACCAGAGGGGACCACTGATTTTCAATAGGGGAAGAGTGACCTAACCACCAGAAAGCAAGGCACACTGCCTTTCCTTCTCTTCTTCTTTTGAATGGTGCTAACCACTAGACACCAATGCCTCTGGGATTCCCCACTTTTCCTAATTTCCTTCTGAAAATTGGCCATTTAGTTTCAAAGAGAGAGGAAAGAGGGCAATGCAGTCCAGGAAGATGACACTAGGTACTATTAGGGCACATTTCATTAAAAGTTCCATGATGCAGACAACTGAAACAATATCTCACTGGGGAAAGAGACTCTAAAAAAAGGCCATTTTTTCGAGGGCAACGCAGTGTGGGAAGATGACACCACACTACCACAACCACTTGCAGGAATTTTTTTTCCCATAATGCACAGCCAAAAAAAAACCCAACCCAGAATGCAATGGCACTCAGGGCACTGTGGGATAGCTTCCCAAAGTACACTGCTGCAACAGTGGAACTTTGGCAATTACTGAGGACACACTAAGCTGACTTTGGGGGCAGGTGCCAACATTCAACTTTGACTTTGTAAAATCAAGTGCTACAAATTCGACTTTGGTAAATTCAACTTTATTTCATAGTGTAGACATGTCCATAGATTACTTAATTCCAAATTCAGGAACACAAATGCCTGTTCTCACTCCACCTATGTTGTCATCTCTGGAGCTATCAGTAGAGATTTAGAAATGATGAATCACCTCATTTGACACGTATAAACTGAAATCTTAGTCTTCCCTTTGTTTTACTAAGTAATATGATATCCGCAACAGGAGAGGCAACTGTCCAGCTATAGTTTGATTTCCCAGGAGTAAAGATTTTAGTATCTTCCAGATTTTCCTTTTTACCCCGCTTTTAACTCGGTTAGCCTGGGTGTTTGTGGCACCCAGTTATTTCTTGTGTAGTTAATCCCCAATTGTCCTCATATATTTATTTAGTACGCTTCTCTTTGTTATTTCCTTTAACCGTAACCCAACAGGTTAGGTATAACAATTTCATTCCTGAAAGTATAGGCTTGTTTTCTGTTGCTACCAGTAATACACACCACAGAGTCGTAACATTTGTACCCCATTAGATTTGCAGAGTGTGGCTTCAATCAGTTCTAATTTTTTTAGCATAGAGTTAGAAGCTGAATTAAAGGCTTGGCAGCCATAGTACATAACTTATTAATGCCCTACACAGCATCAACAGTGTGTTCTTCTTATCTGCACCCCAGTTCTTTCCAGCAATACTATTTAACCAGGTTCATCCCATCTTCACATTTGTTCCTGATATTATATCTATGACCCTCTGCAGTTAGTTATCAAATATAACTCCTAAGAATGTAAACTTTTAAACAACCTATGTTTTGTTTTGTCCATATCAAGATATATGTTTAATTCTTCCACAATCTTCCTCTTTGTTAAGATAATTCCTTTTGTTTTAGCACATGAGAACATAAATCTGCATGTGTCTCCCTATTTTGAAATCTCCATGAGCATCTCTTTGATTCTCTCCACAGCTATTTTAAGTCTTCTCTGTTTAACACACATAGCACTGTGGTTCACGAACAGAATAATACCTATCCCTCCCTGCATATTCTCTCCAGGAGATCATTAATCATAATATTTAACAGGATTGGGCTGATTGCACTCCCATATGGAATGTCATTAGCCATCAGACAGCCCCTGAAGGCACTTCAGGCACCACACCCAGGGGATTATGAACCGTTCAAAGAAGCCCTGTTGCACAAGTTTGTGTTGAACTTCCCAAAGCATACCAGAAAAAGTTCTGGAGTTCACAGAAGAAGCCTGGGAGATTTACCTGGAATGGCTCCTCCAGACAGGGTGATATGCCCACAAGAGGGCAGAGGCCTACACCAGAGTAGAACTGGCTCATTTGATGGTGCTGGAGCAGCTGTATGAATGTGGCCCCCATGACTTGAGAATATGGTTATGCATCTCCTAGAGCTGGAAGGGACCTCAGGAGGTCATCTACTCCAGTCCCCTGCCCTTTTAGCAGGACCAAGCACCATCCCTGACATCTATTTGCCCCAATCACTAAATGGCCTCCTTAAGGACTGAACTCACAACCCTGGGTTTAGCCGGCTGATGCTCAAACCAGACTGGAAACCAAAGGACCTGCACAGTGTAGAGTACCTGGCTGATGTGTTTACAGACAGCTGTGCCAAGTGTGATGGGGAACCCCAGAAGGACCAGCTCACAGCAGTGCAGAAGGGATACTCAGGTAAACCTTTTGCCTTCCTGATGGGGACAGTCAATATTGGGGTGGACCAAGCAACCTGAAGGAACCAGTGAGACCTTACCTGTCATCACTGTGGGCAAAAGGGCCACAAGCAAACCCAGTGCCCATGTTGTAAGACAGGCTGAGGAAACAGAGGCCTCATGGGGTTAACTGGGTGGGGGGCCCAGATGCAAAAGGGGTAGCCTGCCCAGGCAGGAGGGGCTGGCATTTCCCCCTCAGCTTGGGAGGAGACAGCCTCTCAGGCCAGTTCCTCTGGAGGCCCAGATCCAAAGTTCTATGTTCACAGAGTGGATGCAGGGCTGCCTCTGTGAAACAAGAGCCTTGTCCCCTTGGAGGTGATGGGAGGAATGTCAAGGGGTTCTGGGACATAGGTACGGGAGTGATGCTGGACTGGCCCAATGTGGTGGCACCAGACCAGGGAGTACCCAACTCCCACCTGACTTTGACAGGTGTAGATGGGATCCTATTCAAGGTGCCCATGGCAAGAGTGTATCTGAAATGGAAGGATAAGGAGAGCCCAAAGGAAGTGGGGGTGCACCATTTGCCTGCTGAGGTGGTGATGGGCAGTGATCAGGAGAACTGGCTAGGTGATTCCCACAGTGTTCTGGTTTTGAACCACAGCCAGAGAAAGTGGGGAACGCTCTGCTCTGGCCTGGAGGAGGGCACCAAGATGGAGCTGAAGGGTCCTACCCTGAGAGACAGGGGTCCACCAAGAGCAGGCTTACCAGGTCTGTGGCCCTAGACCCAGGGAGAGAGATGGGACAGGTTCCCATCTCTTCCCCAGCTACTGAGTTCCAGGCTGAGTTGCATAAAGATTGCAGAAGCTGAAGGATCTGTTTGGCCTCAGTACAGCCCAACCCCTGTGTGAAGGCTGTAGGGATAGATTCCTGTGAGAGAAGGGATTCCTATATCAGGAATGGGTTCCCACACGGAAAGTGGAGTCATGGTGGGGGCCCAGAGGCAGATAGTAATTTCCTGAATGTAATGCCACAGGCTGCTGTACCTGGTCCACAGTGTTCAACTCTCAGGATCAGGGGATTCAGCACACCAGGCAGAGGTTGTTCTGGAACTTTTACTGGGCATGAGTCTTTGCTGCTGTCCAATGGTATTGCTAGTCCTATGACTCCCGTCAGAGCATGGGGAAGGCCCAGGATGTGGGAAAAGCAGCCTTGAGGCTACTGCTTATCACAGAATAGCCTTTCCAAAAGGTGGCTATGGGTCTAGAGGGGCCGTTCAGTAAGGTGACATGATCTGGGAAGAAATACACTCTGATGGTGGTAGTTTTTGTCACTTGCTACCCTGAAATGGTGGCTTTGTCCTCTATTGAGCAGACACTGTGGCAGATCCTGTCCCCTTCTTGACTGGTATGGTTCTATCACTTAAGAAGTCTTCTATCCATGAGAACATTCTTACCCACATTCCAGTAGTAGTTAATGTAGCAAACCCTCCTTCCGTAGCATGTCATCTGCTTTTCCTATGACCAAAAAGACAGCTATTATAAATTCTTTATTCCTCATGGTGTTCTGCATCTGTTTCTAATCTTAAAGTATGATCAACTGTGCATCTTCCTTTCCTGAAATCACTCAATAAACAGTTTATAATGTCATTTTTTTCAGTAAGGCTACTACACTGTCATTATCATTCTTTCTATAAAATTGACTGCACATAGTGCAAGGGCAATAGATCTCTATGCATGAGGTTTTGTGCATAACTTGCCAGGATCTCCTAATGGTAACATGACCACTTGCTTCCATTCTGCCAGTAACATTTTTTTCTCCCATATATATTGCATAAGTTTCAATCAAAACTTCTAATTCCCTTCCAGCGGGTGCTTAAGCATTGCATTACATATACCACTCTTATTTTCACATATAGCTTATTAGAGGTCTTGTTTTCTGATATTTTCATTGAATACATCTTTAAATTCTACCTAGCCACATAAGATGTATAATTTTCTCCAGCAGCAAGTGTTCTTTATTGTTCAGAAAACTCTATACTTTGATTTGCATCTTTGTATTTGTTTTGCCTTTTTGAACGATCCTTTGTGCCTTTGCTTCATGTCTTTTATAGTTGAGCCTTTTTAAGTCCTTGCTGTTGTACTTTTTGCTTCTTCATATGTATTATTTAATTCTTTAGTTACCACTTTATCATCCTCATTTCACCAGGGAATTGTATGTCTGAGTTTGAGGCAGTTTGATGTCTTATGTAAAGCTACTTAACTGTTTTTTGCCGCAATTCTCTTTATTATCATGAAATGCTCTAGGTTATCATGTACACAGTTAGTACTTAGATAATCAGCACACTTGCTCTGAAAGGCTATGTCTACATGGTGCCGTAAGCTTGAAATAAGCTATGCAATCACAAACCTTGAAATTATCTGCTTTAAATGTAAGGGCATATTCTTTTACCTTACTTTCTATAATATAAATCACGGCAACATGTTTAGATATGTATATACTCTGGTGTATTTATTCCCTAGCTTGCCCCAAGCTGCGTCCCTTCCTTGGGATGGCTCTGCTCCCATGGCTTATGAAGCCTGACAAAGGCAGCCTGGACAGCAATAAGGAGCAGTTCAACTACAGGCTGAGCAAGTACATAATGGTAGTAGAATGTGCTTTTGGGTGTTTAAAGGGAAGATTTCAATTTATTGACTAGGTTAAACCACAGCGAAAGCAACATTCCCATTGTTGTGGCAGCCTGCTGTGTAATCCCCAGTACCTGTGAAAGTCAGAGGGAAAATTTTCTGGCAGGGTAGGGGATCAAGGCAGATCGCCTAGCTGCTAATTGTGAGTGGCTAGACATCAGAATAATAAGGAGAGCACACTGAGAGGCACAGCAAATCAGAGCAGCTTTGCAAACCAGCGTTGTAAATTACCAGACAGCGATATGAGAGTCATGTAGGTTGCTCTTGACAAAGCACCACTTTCATTAAGTGTGTTATAAATAATTATCTGAAGAGATTTCTAGTCCATAATCAAATTGCCTTATAACCTTTTCTTTATTAAATAGGGTGAACTTCTTAAGTCTGACACACTGTAAGTCTGAGTTTTCAGACCCTGAATTGTTCTTATAGATCTTTTTGAACCATTTCATTTTGTCAATGCTATTTTAAAATATAGATTCCAGAAGTGGACATTATATTCCATTAATGGTCTCATATGTATAGTAGCAATAACCCTTCACTCTTTCTACTCAATATTTCCCTTCTAATACATTCAAGAATCGCACCAACATTCCTGTTTCTTTTGTGAGTCATTGCTTTTTTTTCAAAATGCAGTTCCACATGCTGTAAGTGTGATCTATATTGTTTGTTATTTGATTAATGACTTTTCATTTAGATGTAAAAATGTTAAGTATGACCACATAACAGTGAGCTCCAGATTTCTCTATAGAACTAACTTGGTCTCGTATTTATTACTTCAGTTTTTGTCATCTGCAAAATTTTATCAGCAATGATTATATATTTTGTTCATCAATAAAGATGCTGAATAATATCGGATCTAGAACCAGTCCTGACCCCTACTAGAATTTTCACTGATATCGTCAGCTGCCTTATAAATTGCCTATATTTAATGACAACTAAATTTACAGTCATTTCTATCAATTTAATTTTCCCATTTGCTCTACATATTTGCTTTCACTTCTCTTATTAACCTGAATAGATTTTTAATTGACAGAAGTGATGGGGGGTTATTTAACCAGTAAGATTTTTTAAGTAATGCCTAATTATCCGCTTTGTGAGGAAAATTCCAAACAAAAATCTGTTTCGTCTATGTTTGTTTTCAGTTTTGGGAAACGGGCCTTCTTCAAGTACCAAGTACAGTAAAAACTGTGTCAACCTGCAGCAACCGGAGGGGTGTGCAGACTCTGCCCCTGCAACTCCCATTGGCAGCGGCTCCCGGCCAATGCGAGTTGCAGAGACAGCACTCAGGGAGGGATCAGGTGGGGGCAGTGCACAGAGCCATCTAATCTCTGCAACAGTAACAGATTGCTGTTTCTGGGAAGTCACCAAGGTGGACAAACCCCAGATCCAGCACTTCAAAATCCCTCCCAAAGCCCACATTCCTCCCACACTCCAAGCCCACAGTTCCTATCACATCCAAACTCCCTCCCTTCTTAGTTAACCAGATTTTTTCACTTATAGGCACCCCCCATCCATCCAGCATGACAGATAAAAAAGCTTTTATATTGTGTGTGTGTGTGTGTGTACACATGCATGTGTGTATTTTATATTTGTTGTGATCTTATTCTATTCACATATAAAAAATATAATTAGGTTGTGAGCCCTTGCACCTAACACTAAGTAATCAATTCAACCTGATAAGAATGAGGTCTGCTACAGATTTTCTCTGGGAAAGGTCTAATATTGCCCACATTAGAAAATTATCTCCGGTTTTTAAAAAAAACTCTAAGGATTTTTTTTTCTAGAGACAGCCTGAGATCTCATGCATGTGTTCCTTAGAAATTAAAACAGGTTCAGTCACTATAGATATATTTAAAGAGCTGTTCATCCTATTCTCTAATCTGAGTTGTGGGGGTTACAATGGACTGTCGCTAGTACTCTATGGAATGATGTGCCAGTTGGAAGCAATCTGAACTGTTATGTACTCTAAATTAAAGAATGGTATCTTTGATTTAGAGCACCACCTTCTTTGTGCTCATTCTATTCTTCCTAAACAGGGTGTAGCCAGTGAATTTAACATTACAATTATGTGACTCCGCCCACCATATCTCACTAATACCTATGCTGGTCAATTTCCTTTAATAAATTAGTATTTATAATTTCTCTTGTTTACTGCCCAGGCTTCAAGCATTTGTACACATCTGTCATAAATGTCAAGATGCCAAGGAACATGGAAAAAAAGGACTAGAGCCGCACAGGTATTTTGTTGCTTAAATCTCAGTTTTAGGTGCCACCATGAAACACAAAATCCCTGTTTACCTGCTGCGTAATCCTCTAGATGCCTAAACTCATTCAGTGTCTACATTTTCAGGGTAAAAGCTCCCTTTGTACCTCGTTTCCTGTCTCTGGGCTTGCATACTTCTGCTTCACTTTGGGTATCCAGATGTTAACCCTCATGGGCAGCTCATTACCCACTGGCTGGGGGATGTGAGCAACCGTCCCAGTCCCTGCCCTTCTGGGCACCCGTAAACACAGATGTCCCTCACAACATCTGATGGCCTCACTCCAGGCTGTAGAATGCCCCCCAGCCCTGGACCCCTGGAAGGGACAGCTACTGCAACCTCCCCAATCCCAGGAAGACAGGCAACGTGGCTTGAGCTCCTGAAGCCCAGCAACATTGCTGGGGTGAAGTGTGTCCAAACTACATGCTTCACTGTACTTGTTGGCTTTTCCCCAGACATTGGTTTAAAAACTGCTTTACAAGCTTTTAATTTTAAGAGCCAGCAATATGGTTCTGTTTTGGTTTAGGTGGAGCCCATCCATCCTCTATGGGCTCCCTCCCATTTCCCCAGTTCCTAATAAATCTAAACCCTTCTTCCCTATACCACCAGGTCATCCACACATTGAGAACCTGCAGTTCTGCCTATCTAATTGACCCGGGGCATAGAACTGGAAACATTTCTGAGACTGCTACAATGGAAGTCCTGGACTTCACTCTCTTGCACAGAAGGCTAAATTTGACCTCCTTGATCTCTTTCCTCTACTTCCCTACCTCATTAGTGCCTACAGGTACTACTACTACTATGATCTCCTCCACAGCACTACACCAGAGTCTATTGAGATGTCTCAAAAATCTGCAACTTTTGCACCAGGTAGACAAGTCACTATGTGCCTCTTCCTAATAACTGGAGATCCCTCTTCCAGAGAGAGATCCTCAGTGCAAAAAGATGCCACCAGGGCTGTCTCTAGCAATTCTGGTGCTCTATGATGTACACCCCCTTCCAGAGGGGGAACACTCAAGGGGTGTGGGAGGTAGGAGCTGTAAGGGGAGGCCCAGAGATGCAGGAGGCAGGAGCAGGGAACAGATGCAGCAAGGATCAAGTCCATCACTGCACGCACTGGTGGTGAAAAGCAGAGCTGGGAGCCTGCTGCCTGAACCAGGCCACCCCCCACTGCTAATTTCCTGGACTGCGTTACTTGGGGGAAGGGGTGGAGTGTGGACTGGATAGGGTGGGAGCAGAGATGGAAAGAGGCGGGGTAGAAAGAACAGGAGCAATGGCTTACAGGAAGGGATGAACTGGGGGTGAGGCAAGGGTGGAACTGGTGCCACTCCATACACAGTATGCAGCTGCCCAGGGCTCCATTAAATCTGAGGCATTTTGGTGCCCCAAATTTCACGGTGCCCTGTGTAGCTGTGTATTGGTAGGGACAGCCTGGATAGCACAACATCATATGGAAGGAGAGTCCCAGCTATGGGATTCTTTCCCTGAACTCCAGTTGGTTGCTCTCCTTCAATGAGACTTTCCTCTGCCACAACAGCAAAGAAGCTATCACACCAGGAGTGGAACCATTCTGCTGGGTCCCAGAAAGCCTTACTTATGTACCTTTCTGTCTCCTTTAGCTCCCCAGGTCAGCCAGTCACTCTGCCTCCAAAGTCTGTACATGGTCACTGAGGGCAAGAGTTCTTCGAACTGAATGTATGTGTATGCAACCTGCCTGTACATGCGGAATTAAGTGCAATAAACTGGATAGCCCCCCACTCTTTTGGTGGGCTACTCCTGTAGCTCATTTTTTTGTTGATGTTTGTTTTTAAGGAAAGTGAGTTTGGACTTAAGTTTAAAGACATTTCAGGAATGATAGTTGTATGTTGTCCCTGCTTCTAGTAGCCCCACTCCTGCTCAAGGGTTGATGGGTACTAAAGGACTTACGGATCAAAGTCTCATTAAAAAAGCATTAGCAGGCTGCCTGGCTCAGCACACAGTCCCCCAGAGAAACCACTGGATACATTTCTGTCAAGCAGTGAGCACATCACAACCACATTACAGATCATGAACCAAGGTGAAAGTAACTTACATTTCTTACAGGTACTGTTGTATTGAAACCACTGCCCCCTGCCATGGAAGGGGAGTGGAGAGCTTAGTACAGAGGCTGGGGGTGCACAGGGGTCAGGGTAGTGGGATGAGGTGGGGGGGCGGTGCAGGAGTCAGGGCAGGGTGTGCAAGAGGCAGTGCATGGATTCAGGGGCTTGGAGCTGGTCCCTTCCTGGTTCCACAGATGGTTCCGTGGTTCCAGCCTTGCAGCTGATTACCTGGTCCTGGCTCCATGTAGCTCCTGGCCAAAGGAAGTTGTTAACGTGGGAGCATGCAAAGATCCTTCCCTCTCTTCCCATTTCCCACAGGGGTTGCCCATCACAGAAATGGCACTTGCCTAGGCCAGTAGGACAGGGGCCAACAGGACAAGCTGGGAGGCCAGCTGGGAGTGTATGCCTCCGCTGACAGCATCCCCAGCCAGACACTTTGACTGCACGCATGTGCCTGCTACTTCCAGCTGTCATCACATGGAGCCAACAGGATGAGCTGTAAGGCCCAAGAGGTCCCCAGCTGGTAGTGCACGCTTGCACCAGCTGCAGTGTGCCCCCAGAACCAGCCTCCTTAAAAACATGGCACACTGTGGTGCACTAGCCTACTTTTTATCCTGGCCACGAATTTACCCAAAGGGTCACACAATTGCTCCTCCTCTTGGAGAACTCCCTTGAAAAAGTTCCCTGTTAGTTATTCCTATTCACTAGCTCCTCTGGTTGGTTAGAAGTAGGTTTTTTAAAGCCCTGATCTTCTTGAGTAGCACTGCCCCCCTGGTTTATTGGTGCTAATGGTCTTAGGGATCCCACTGCTGTTCTGCTACATTTCTAGGTGCTCAGTCCCCAAGAGTCTCGGTGGATCTGGGCCAAGATCCTTTACTTTGATAGCCTCTTGAGCCTGAATTATGTTTAGGTACTTCATTTGTATAGTTTTTATGCCTTTTAACCTTTGCTGCCTTCCTGCATCACTGACAGTGATTATTATAGATTGCTCTATTTTTTTGATGCCCAAAGAGACCACATGCACTATGATTCAAGAAGACTTTTTTTCAAATCTCAGATTAAATAGCATTTGTCTTTCTTGGTGACACCACTGAATTGTTCTTTTCATGCATGCAGTATAAATGATTTAACTCTGTAAAATGTTTCTGGACAGTTTGTGTGAAATATGCTTTATTAAAAATTTGATATTTCAAATAGTTACTCGCACAAATACTTTTATTCATGAGTAATGCCACTGAGTTCAGTAGTACCAGTTGTCTGTAAAGTCCCAGTGGAAATTCAGTAGGCCACCTCACCTGAAATAGTGACTTTGCTGTTTGCAGGGTCAGGCATTGAAGTCTGTTTTGCAAATATACATGTATGTAACTTAACTAAACTTTTTATCGATATGATTCAATCTCTAGAGAGCGGCAAAGTAAAACCATGGAAAAATTTTGATCAGAATTTGGGTGTATAATGCTGATACTGATGGTTGATAATGAATGAGACTGATTTTTCTAATCTGCTATAAAACGTTAATTGCTGTAGTCCTATTCTGAATCACTTTTTGAAATGTCTTCATTGGTTACATATTTATGTTGACATTTAAATATTTGTTTTAAATTTATATCAAATTTATCTATTGCAATTCACAAAACAACTGTAAAGAATCAAGGCATTGTTTGGTATGTAGTCTCAGACGATAACAGTGCTAGGCTGTAGCTCCACAATTATTAAGCAGTCCTGTAGTACCTTAGAGACTAACACCGTTATTAGGTCATGAGCTTTCCTGAGCAAAACCCAGCTCTTCAGATTAAAACAAACAATCTCTTTCATTAACTGGTCTTACCTTTTTTCTTTTTCTCCCCCTCCCCCTGTGCTGTATAAACCCTAGATTCTTTTTCTTCCCCCTCCCTTCCTTCTGTGCTGTGTAAATCTTAGATTCTGTTTGTCCTCTCCATTTTCATTTGAAGAGGTGGGTTTTACCCACAAAGCTCATGACCTAATAAATTAGTTAGTCTTTAAGGTACATAGGACTGTTTGTTATTGTATGCTATAGTTAACACTGTGATGCAGTTTCCTGTGTCTTCTTGCCGGGAACTTTAGTAGTATGATTCACACCTCTCAGCAACGACCTGGACCCCTCTGCTACCCTTACAGAATGGATTTGTGGGAAAGCTGGACTGTGGACTCAGTGCCCTGAGCCCAACTACAGTTAGTATATGGTGGAAATCTAACTTTACTGTGGTGGACAGACTTGGGCGTCCTTATCAGTCTGCCAACACCTAGATGCAGGCTCCCCAGCGCGACACCTCTCCCATAGGAGAGATGTACGAAACCCCAGCTGCAGGCAAATGACAGACAGGGAATTAATCCAGCGGCTGAAGATAAACCGCGCTACAACGCCCTGGCTCCTGTATTCGGAGATAAAGCATCCGCAGCCCGAAAGAGAGGGGAAGGGGCTCTGTCCCAGCCCCCACACTGCTCTCCACCCTCCCCCCATTCGTCGCAGGGAGCCAGGCCCCCCCCGTGCGACGAGAGACCACGACACGCCCAGCGCCGACGGGAACTTCCGGCAGCCTAGGGACCGGCGAAGTGAGGAGGGCGCAAGCGCTGCAGCCGGCCAGGTATTGCCGTGACCAATCCGAGGCAGAACCGGGGAACAGGTGTGGGCGGGGCTTGCGGGGCGGCCTCACCGTCGTCGCCTCCTCGGCTGCGCCAATCAGTGAGCGAGGCTGCGCCCTGGGCCCTCCTCTCCGGTGTGACTCAGTGTTTGGGATGGGAGCGCGGCGCGCGCTGGGAGCATGGGCTGAGCGAGCGAGGGAGGGGCCGCCTGAGAGGGCAGAGCCGCGCGAGCCGGCGCCCGCTGCGACAGTGACTCGCTGCCAACGGCCAGGCCATGGGGGCGCGAGGGGCCGCGGCGTGAGGGGGCGCGAGCCCCGTGAGGCGGCGGCGGCAGCGGCGGCCATGGCCATGTCGCAGGCGCTGGTGCCCCCGGAGACTCGGAAGTTCACCCGGGCGCTCAGCAAGCCGGGCACGGCGGCCGAGCTGCGGCAGAGTGTTTCCGAGGCGGTGCGGGGCTCCGTGTTCGTGGTGAGTAAGAGCCCGGCTGGGCAGCAACTTGCCCGTCCTCCCCAGCCCGCGAGCTCCGCTCTGCTCCGCTCCGCTCGGGCGGCTGCGGAGTCCGCTGCGGTGCGTGGCCTGCGCGAGGGAGGGACGGCCGGGACAGTTCCCGTCACTCCGCGCACAGGCGGCCGCCCCCGCCCCCTAGGCTGAGCTGGAGCTGGGCAGCGCTGCGAGTCTCCTCCGCCGGGGCCTGGTGCCGCTGCGCTCCCCCCATCCGCAGCGCGCCGACGCCCGCGGCCGGGCTGCCCCCCCGTGGGGCTGGGGCTCTTGGCCTGGGCTGTGGTGTCAGCGCGGCATTGATCCAGCCAGCGGCGCTCCTTGTGCGGGAGCGGGGTGCAGTCCGCGGCGCGGCGGGGGCTCTCCGCCGACACGGTGCTGGGAGTCGCCGGGCTCCTCGGGGCGGCTGCAAACTTCCATCCAGTCACAGCGCGTTTCCGTAGTCCTGTGCCTTGCGTGGGAGCGGGGTTGGGGGTGTGTCTGAAGCACTCCTATAGAAGGAGCTGCCATGGCACATGCTGTGCCTTCCTCTCCACAGGGGCGGCGGGCCTCCTTAGCTCTGTTCTGAAGTCTTCTTAACGCCCCACCGGTAAAGACCAGTAGTGTCGGCAATCGGGTTGTAATCGAACAGGGTCGTGAGGGGATTCACTAACTACTCTGGGAATATTCCTGGAAGGCTGTGAAGTTAGCCTATGTTCTGGCTGTACCACTGAATTCACACTAAGCCCTTGATGCTACATGTTTGTAAAACAAAGCAGCAGTCACGTAGCATTTAAAGACTAACAAAATATTTTATTGAGTGATGAGCTTTCCTGGGACAGAAGCACTTCTTCAGATCAGAGATGTTTATGTCACTATAACCACATCATTCAGAGGTGTGGAAAATCTACAACACAATGATGCCAGTATGTGACCTGCTGTGGATAGTGCTTTATTGAAAGGAAGGCTTCTGTTGTCATTGCCTGTGGGAAAAGCTTCAGCATAAGTAGGTTCATTGCTAAACATACAATTGCTGCTGCACCTGTGCAGCTGTAAGTGCACAAAAGCCCTGTGGTTAAGTCTACACTGGTACTTTAATTGTTAGAGGGTTTTTTTTTTTTTTTTGCACTGGAGGGAGGGCGAAAAGTTCCCCCCTTTAAGGATAGAAGTTTAAATAATGAAAGACATGGGGTGGGACCCTCATGGGCTGTGCTTCTGCCCACAGCCCTTGCTCAGCCAATGCTGGCCCATCCGCTGGAGCAGAGCCCTGCAACTGGCGGCAGTTTCTTCTTCGTGGTGGTCACTCAATAATGAGTAGGATGTCTTCAAGTCACCCTTCTATTTATGAGTCCATTGATGGCTGATCAGCCCCATTCTGGAGCTGCAGATCTTATCACAGAAAAGTCAGGTGTTAGTACCTGTTGGAGGGGCTCAGGGCAGTTTTTAGTGCTCTTTTCTTCTTCTCAGCCTGTCCTCATCTGCCTGCGGTGGGACCTCTCAAATTGTGCCACCCTGTATGGATTACCATTTTCCACCAGGGACGGTCTTGGGCAAGGTTTTCCCAAGTGTCAACACCGATGCTGCATTTTTTTCATGTGTGCCTTCAGCATGTCCTTATATCGCTTCCTTTGGCACCCAGCTCTCCTGTGTACTTCCTCCAACTCAGAAAACAGAATCTGTTTTGGGAAGCGCTGCTCAGACATCTGAACCACATGACCAGTCCCATGAAGTTGTTGATGAATGATAATGGCTTCAATGCTGGTCATGTTAGGCTCTTCCAGGATGTTAGTGTTCATGTGCCTATCATCCCAAGAAATATTTAGGGTTCTCCTGAGGCAGCATTGGTGATATTGTTCAGGTGCCTTCAAATGATGCTTGTATGTTGTCCAGATTTCACATGCGTATAGTAGTGTTGGAACAACCACTGCATGGTATAATGAGATAAAAGAGCTTTGTCTTGGGACAGCTGTCCCATTTTCAAAGACCCTTTGTCTCAGGCTGGTGAAAACAGAGCTTGCACAGCTCAGACGATGGAGGATTTCTGCATCAATGTCGATGTTAGTGGAAAGATGACTTCCAAGATATGGGAAATGCTCCATGTTTTCCAGCAGTTGTCCGTTGACTTCAGTAGAAGGTGCATGAGATTGTCCTGGCAGTGAAGGTTGGTGGCACCAGCAGAGTAACTGGTGCTGACCACTTGGTGAGATTCCCTCGTCTGGGATTTGTCACGTTCTGAGGGTGCTGTACCAGGGAATTACAGCCTATAGTTGTTCTCGCAATCCCTGCATTGCTAACTGTGCTGAAAGGATCAGCAGAAAAATAGTTAATATTGAATTTCTGTGTTCAGAACATATGACCTTACTGAGTCACACCAAAGGTCCCTCTAGCCCAGTATCCTGTCTGCCCACAGTAGCCAAGACACATGCCCTGGGGAATGAACAGAACAGGTAGTGCTCAAGTGATCCATGTGTTGCCTATTCCCAGCTTTTTTTAAACACAGGCTAAGGTAGGGTGAGCAGTAATTTTTGCTTTGCAGGGGAGGGACACTCCTCAAATTTTTGCAGTTATGGGCAGCACACTTCTGTTAATGGAGAGGGTGTGATGTCTGGGAATGAGCTCGTGTAGAGAGGGAGCTCTGGGTTGGGGATTGGAGTGTAAGAGGAAATATGGGAAGGAGTTTGCACCAGCTTGGAGCTCTTGGAGCTCTCCTGTGCTCAGAAAGTTAGGGTATGGGCGGGGGGGAGGGCTCTGGGATGGAATTTGGTGCAGGAAGGGACTCCAGGCGGGGGAAGGATTGGGATGTGGGAGGGGGTGCAGGATCTGTGAGGGAGTTCGGGTGCATGAAGGGGGTTCTGACCTGGGGTAATAGGTTAGGATGCAGGAGCGGGTGTGAGACCCCCTCACCCTCAACCAGGTAGCGATGCTTAGATAGCTGCAGCTGGCTGCTTCCAGGGATAGTGGTGTGGGGCTCTGTCTGAATGCCCTGCTGTGTGTGGAACTTTTAGCAGCCTGGAGAGTTATGATGGGCCAAACAGAAATGGCCAGTAGGCTGTATTTTGTTCAACTGTGATCCAGATAATACTTAGTCCTGTCCCAAGTGCAGGGAACTGGACTAGATGACCTGTCAAGATCCCTTCCAGTGGTATGTTTCTTATTATATAGACCTCTATTATATTCTCCCTTAGTCCTTTCTTTTCCAAGCAGAAAAATCCCATTCTTATAAATGTTGCTGATACGGAATCTTTTCTGTGCCCTTAAACATTTTTGTTGCCCTTTTCTGATTGGCTGTGGCTATACTAGTCCCTGCCTTTCGTAAGGGGTATGCTAATGACCTGATTTGGCAGATGCTAATGATGTGCTCCCATGAATATACAGTGCCTTATTAGCGTAATGGCAGCCACGCCTGTTTTGAAAGTGCCACTTTGGAAACACACATGCTCATGTAAACAGGGGTCTTCCGAAAGGACCCCCGGACTTTGAAAGCCCCTTCATCCCATTTAGTTTTGGGAAGAAGGGGCTTTTGAAGTCGGGGGGTCCTTTCAAAAGGCCCGTCTACATGAGCAGCATGTGTTTCCAAAGTGGCACTTTTGAAAGGCGCGCAGCTGCCATTATGCTGATGAGGCACTGCATATTCATGGGAGCATTATTTAGCATCTGTTGAAGTGGCTCATTAGCATACCCCTTTCAAAACGCAGGGGCTAGTGTAGCCATAGCCACTGAGTTTATATTTTATTATAGTAATGAAGAACCCAGTGAGAGGCTGTGTCTACACGACAGTGTTTGGTTGACGTAAATTACAATACCATACACCCACCAACTTTTGTTGATCTGCTGTGTGCTTGCACACTTGTCTGCTTGTGTTGATTCTACATATACCTTTCACTAATGGTTGCGCTGGTGGAAATTTTGGAGGCCCTGGGATAAATATGGCAGCGTGCCTTGTGCCACTGTCTGGCACAGTGCTACGTGGGACATTTTGCAGTAATTGTCCCAAGTATTTCTGGTTCAGGTTCCCACACTCCATCCCATAATACTTGTTCCAACCTATCATTTTTGCAGTATTTTTTAAAACTCTCATGTCCCATGTGACTTTACAGACTCTGCCATCTCTCAGGCAGAAGTTTGGATCCTGCAGTTCGCCATGCAATTCTCGTGACTGTTGCTAATGTGTGATATGCAATTCTCCATATATACAGAATTTCTCGGTCTTTTGGCGAAGATCACATGTAACTGGGAATGTGAGGAGGAGGAAGACAAATTATTCAGCCACCATGACAGGTTTCTGATTGCCCTCAGCAGCCCAACATATTTATGTGCTACCATTCAGGCAGTAGTTTCACATGATTTATTGATATTTGTGAGCTGAGAAACAAGCCCTGATTGGTGGGATCACATTGTAGTATAGTTTGGGCATAACAAGCAGTGATTGCAGAACTTTTGGATGTGAAAGTTCACTTTCCTAGATCTCAAGTATCGGAGGGGTAGCCGTGTTAGTCTGGATCTGTAACAGCAACGAAGGGTCCTGTGGCACCTTATAGACTAACAGAAAAGTTTTGAGCATGAGCTTTCGTGGGCATCTGATGAAGTGAGCCTGTGCTCACGAAAGCTCATGCTCAAAACTTTTCTGTTAGTCTGTAAGGTGCCACAGGACCCTTCATTGCTTTCCTAGATCTGTGTGCCAAACTGGCAGAATAGGAATGCAAGAATGAGAGCTTCATTGACTATAGAGAAGTGAGTGGTGATAGTGCTTGGGAAGCTTACACTGCTGGATTGCTGTGTGGTTAATTGTGCCTCTACTGAAGCAGTCACTCTCTCCAGTCATGGTCCTCTTCCATGATCATAGATGCATGGTACTCTAAAAATCTGTGTTTGACCAGAGCTGTAGAGACATGGGGACAGGACATTTTCATTGTCTACTTCTTTATTTGCCTGATTGGGGTCAGATGTTTAGCAGGTGCAGTGGGAGCACTTCAAGGCTGCTACATTAAAGGCTGCTGATAAAGACAGATACACCATTAGATTTACAGTCACAGTAGAAAGGGAAAGATACATTATTCCTCTAAATATCCTTCATTGCTAATTGTCACTTAAGCTTTTGGAGGATCTTGCAGCACTACGGTGTAGTTCAAACTATGGGGACTGTGGTGTGACAGGAATGGTGGTAATCTGCTGCATGGAAAGTTTAGATGTTAGGTGGTCTTAGCTATGAGCATAGGCAAGTGTGGTGAAGTATTTCACAGTAAGTGGTTTTCTGCCTAATATTTAATTCCTGGTGGAGTCAGGCAGAGAGAACCCAGCTTGTACTCTCTGTTGAAGCTGTCTGGATCTCTGTGCCGCTACCTGTTTGTGGAAATCACTGCAGAATGGGATGGGGAAGTTTTTGAAGTGATGGTGGTGGTAGTGGGGGACAGTTGCTATCTCTAGAAATGTTCAGGAGAGGATTGCAAGATATCTTAATGAAAATTTCATCAAGATCTCTCTCTTATTGCTGTTGAGAAAAAGTACACTGCATGGGCTTCTGTTCCTAGCCTAACAAGCCAACAGGTAAGGAAAACTGAATGTCACTTCCACTTCCTAGTATACAACATTGTGTACTTTGAATTGCTATGCTAATATTTTTGAGTTTATTAGTGTGTTACAAGTAAAATTAAGCAATCAAAAATCGGTGTGTGTGTTCTCTAAATGACCATATGGCATAGAAGCCACTGTTAAATGGGAAAGAAGGGCAGGGGGAAGAAAAGGAGATGGGATTTTGGACAACAAAAAAATAAGGAATAATATACACATTCTTTTATGAGCTCATAACCATTTCACCTGTGGACTCATCTGTGCTTATGCTGCAGAGCTGTCTTAATGCTAGCTGAGTTTTAAATAGTGATAGCTCACCTTCTGGTTTGTATCTCCCCCTTTGCATTTTGGCTGTGGGCTGCAGCAATCTCTGTGTTAGGCTCCAGCAAAGGTTCACAGTTGTATTTGGGTGCTGGTGCATGTTCAGGTCAAGTGTTGCCTGTACCTTGCTGTACAAGTGTCAGGTCTTCTGGACCGTGCCATGTTCATTTGCCTCCCTTGTGTGGTATGTCTGTCTTTCACAGAGCACAGCTATTCATCCCTTTTGTACCCCAATATTAGCTTTCCCTGCTCATAGATTTTTTTTTCCAATTGTTCCTTAACTGTATTTGAAAGTCTCTTCTCCCCGTGGGTAAGGGAAAACTGTGGCTTATTTTCTGGTCCTGGGAAGAGCATGTTTAATAGCTCTCTGTGAAGCCAGCATGATTGAATGCTTATGACAATGTGCAGTCAGGAGTAGGCACTTGAGAGGCGTGTTGGGAATTTAAGAGGAATGGGAATGTCTTACTGTTTCTGTGATCTCGAGGAGTGAGGTACAAACTTGTAAGTGGAATGACCACAGTCATGGGGACAGGAACGTGATGGGACAGCCGCTGAAGGACTGTCATGGTGATGCAGTGTGTACATTTAAAAAAAAAAAAAAAAAGCAGCAGCCCTGTAGTACTACTTTAAAGGCTAACAAAATAATTTATTGGGTGATGAGCTTTTGTGGGACAAACCTGCTTCTTCATTTGTATAGCATTAACATAAGTAAGCTGATTTGTGCCTCTGCATTGTTCAGAGAGGGTGGTGTTGGGTTGCTGTTAAAAAAAGAAAATTAAGTGTAAACACATATACAACAAGGTTGAAACAAGTCAACTTAAGTTGCTTGAACTTTGCAAGGTAGACATAGTCTAAATGTCTGTACCCATGAGTCTGTCAACTTGGTTAGCTAAGCCTTAGTGAAAGGACTGCTGAAAAAAGCTCTGTTTTATTCTAATGAATTTATTTAACTACACTAAACTGTTAAACTTGATTTGCTGCCTGGTTTCCACTGTCCACTAGTAAAAGGTGTTCGTGTGTGTGTTAAGTAGTGTGAGCATGAGGGTTTGGAAAACTCTGAGTAATGCATTTATTTATTCATTTAGTATTCTGAATTTTCATGGTCAGTCTGGCTGGCTAGACCTCCAGAACCTTTTCCCTGTGTCTTATTGATTTGTTAACTATTTAAGGTGTCCAGAACATTCTCTAGCTGTGGGTCTGCTAAAGAGTACAAGAGAACTGGCCTGTTGCTTTACTCTTTAGCAGGCTTGCAGGTAGTAAGTGCTGTCTGTAGTGCTACAGTTCAGCTGGGCAGGTGCAAGTTTTTGCAAAGTTTATCTTCACAGCCAGAACCAGGAAAGCAGTGGGACCCATGCAAGGGTCTTCTCACTTGAAGCAAAGATGCAGGGTAAGACTTCCATTGTACAAGTCTGTATGCAGGTGGTAAGGAGGGGAGAGCCCAACATATTACGCTATTGATATGGTTTGGTTGAGATATATATAATAAATGGTTTCAATTACAGCCTTTTAGAAGGACAGATGCAAGCCTTGTATTCTATTCAGCATAATCACTTCCTGGAACTAAGACACAATGGAGCTGTTACATGTGTCCCTGAGAACTGTCATAGAATGAAAATATTTGTGAGCTGCTGAGGATGGGAGGTTATTAAAAGATTCTTAAACTGCTATAATCATATTCTAACAGTAACAGAGAGAGAGCCATGTTAGTCTATATACTATCAAAACAAAAAAGCAGTCCAGTAGCACTTGAAAGACTAACAAAATATATTAGGTGGTGGGCTTTTGTGGGATTGACCCACTTCTTAAGACCATAGCCACACTCAATATTTAAGGCACAGAGAACCAAAAATAGTTATCAAGGTTGACAAATCAGAAAAACTGTAAGGTGGGCAAATCAGAAGAGCAGAGCGGGCGGTAGGAGGGGAGGGAAGTCAAGAGTCAGGTAAAACAAAGTATGTAAAAGAGTTCATATAAAGACCCACGTAGTTGGCATCCCGGTTCAAACCACACATTAGTGTGTTGAATTTGAATATAAAAGAGTGCTCCACACTCTCTCTCTGCAGCTGAATCTTTAAAGTTTCTTTTCAGTAAAACACAGACTTGCAGGTCATTAACAGAATGGCCCCCTCCATTCAAATGCTGGCTGACAGGCTTGTGAGTTAAGAGTTTTTTGATGTCTGTTTTGTGTCCATTCATTCTTTGTCAAAGCATGTTTACCATTTGTCCTGTATACAAAGTATGTCTGCATTGTTGGCACATGATGGCATATATGATATTTGGAGAGGAACATGAGAATGTGCCTGTTGTTCTGTGAATGACCTGGTTAGGTCCAGTAACTCAGAGATAGCCATGATAGTATATAGACAAACAAAAAAAGCAGTCCAGTAGCACTTTAAAGACTAACAAAATAATTTATTCGGTGGTGAGCTTTTGTGAGACAGAACCACTTGAAGCGCTACTGGACGGCTCTTTTGTTCTGGTTAGGTCCAGTGATGGTATCTCCACAAGAGATTTGTGGACAAAGCTGGCAATGAGGCTTGTTGCAAGGAAAAGTTCCAGGATTGGTGGTATTGTGGTATAGTCTGTGTTTGCGGGTGAGAATCCTCCTAAGGTTGGTGGGTTGTCTGTAGGAGAGAACAGGCCTGTCACCTCCAGCCTTCTGGAGTGTGGCGTCCTGATTAAGGTTGGGTTGTAGGTCTTTAAGGATGCATTGTAGTAGTTTGAGTTGGGGGCTGTACATAATGACCAGTGGTGTTCTGTTGTTGGCTTTTATGGGCCTATCTTGAAGTAGCTGGTTTCTGGGTATTTGTCTGGCTCTGTCCATTTGGGTTTTTTTACTTCTCCTGTTGGGTAATTCAGGTTTATGAATATTTGGTAGCGATCGTAGGATCAGAGCAAATGCAACTACCTAAGGGCTTGACTGTAAACAATGGATCTTGTTGTGTGTGCAGGATGGAAGCTAGAAGCGTGTAGGGAACTTGAGCGATCAGTGGGTTTCCGGTAGTGTGTGGTCCCGATCAGGACCTTGATTTGTACTGTAGCGTCCAGGAAATGTATCTCGCGTGGAGTGGTGGAGGCATAAGTTGATGGTGGGGTGCAGATTGTTAAAGTCTCTGTGGAATTCTTCTAGAGTTTGCATACAAAATCCTAAAGATGTCATCAATGTGTATCGTAAGTAAAGGAGGGATGGTAGGGGATGAAAGCTGAGGAATAATTGTTCTAGGTCAGCCATAAATATATTAACATATTGTGGAGTCATGCGGGTGCCCATAGCAGTTCCACTAATCTGGAGGTATAAGTTATCCCCAAATCGGAAATAATTGTGGGCAAGAACAAAGTTAGAGGTCAGACGCCAGATTGGCTGTGGTGACATCAGGGATGATATTCCTGCTCGCTTGTAATCCATCTTCATGTGGCATAATAGTGTGCAGAGCCTCTACATCCATGGTGGCAAGAATGGTGTTGTCAGGAAGTTTTCCAATGTTTTGTAATTTCCTCAGGAAGTCAATGGTATCTCAGAGACAGCTGGGAGAGTTGGTGCCATAGGGTTTGCGGAAGGTGTCTACATTAGTGGATAGTCCGGTGGTAAGGGTGCCAATACCAGCAATGATAGGGCATCCAGGGTTTCCGGGTTTGTGGATTTTGGCAAATAAATAGAATAATCCAGGTTGGGGCTCAGATGGTGTGTGAGTGAATAAGGTTCCGTGTAGCAGCAGGGAGTTCTTTAAGTAGTTGTAATTTCTTTTGGAATTCCAAAGTGGGATCAGAGGAGAGAGGTCTGTAAATGTGGTGTTAGAAAGTTGTCTGCCTACCTCCTGTTCATAGTCTCAACTATTCATGATGATAACAGCACCCCCTTTGTCAGCTGGTTTGATTATAATGTCTGGGTTATTTTTGAGACTCGGGACAGTATAGTGTTCAGCATAGTTGAGATTGTCTCTCGTTTGGTATTGTTTTGTGTATAATGTCAGTCTGAGCACAGTTGCGGAAGCATAGTACGAAAAAATCCATACTTTCATTACGACGGTCTCTGTACCAATCTTTGTAGTGGATTTGTAGTGGGGGAGTCCACGTAGAGTTGTTCGTCTTTTGGTGTTGGGGTGGGAGGAGGAGGTGGGGTCAAGAGAGTCAGACTGATGTTCTAGGTGTATTGAAAGAATTGCTTTAGACCAAGATGGTGAAAGAAGGCTTCAGTGTCACCAGTGAATTGTATTAAGTTCATGGAGGAAGTTGGGCAGAAAGAAAGACCTGGGATAAGAGAGAGACTTCTGCTGGGCTGAGATTGTAGCTGGAAAGGTTAACAATATTGTCTGTTGAGTTGTGGTTGTTGTATACCTCAGGATATTTTGTTAGTCTTTAAAGTGCTACTGGACTGCTTTTTTGTTTTGATATTCTAACAGTTACCTATGTAGCAATAGTTCTTTAAGTTAGCCTGAAGTGTCTCTTTTCTGATGCTATCAATTTTGTTCTATATTGGCTCATTTTTTGTGATGATGTGCTCATCTTCTGAAACTTGTAACATTCGAGTTTTTCTATTCCTTGGTTAAAGGTTTGTAAAAGGCTTCTTCAGTAGTGGAGTACCTGCACAGGGAAATGTGAAACAGATGACAAAAAAAGATCTCTTGCTTTCACAAAGTAAGGAAACTGAACAACTTAATATGTTTCCCACTAAATCTTGAGTATGTAATTGATTGAAGGGAAACGTTTCTCCAGTTTTCTAGCAGACAATTATAGTCATCCAGTCACATTTCAGTCAGGCATGGCTTTTGTGTAAGGCAGTTTGAACTGAATTACAGTAACTGTTACTTGGGCTGTGGGGATTACTACACATAGTTATCCAGGAAAGAGAGAATGTGGCTGTTGACCAGAAAGAAGGTGGAATCAGGAAAGAGATAATGAGCTAAGCACTTGCTCAAAGGTGCTGCAGTGATGCTGGCTTTACTTGGAGTATGGAAAGACCTCTGAAACCTGAAATATGAGGCTTGCTTGCAGCTTCTGTTTTTTCCTATTACTGTTTCAGAAATTGTAGTTCTTGCTTAGTTCTAGGCACCAATCTCTGTAGTGGATTTGCTGTACTAACCTGAGATGGAGGAAGGGCGAAAGGAATGGTTTAAAACTGATTCTTGGCCCAGGGCATGGGTTGTTGACCTTGTCCAGTGATAAACAGGGTCAGAGTTTAAGCCCATTCTCAGCATATCAATGCTTTGCCCTCTCCCCTGTCCTCCTTTAGAGCTGTTGCTGCATGGGGTGCAGTCTGTCTTGAAGAATGCAGGGTCTATTTGACTGCTTGTCTAGAGCTGAGGCCTCTGTCACCAATGACTTCATAATGTGGTAAAGGGCATGCTTCTTCCACATGGAGAATGAAAATTTCAAGAGCTGATATCCATGCAAATAGACAGTTTAAAATTGTCATTCTGGCAAAACACTGCAGTTATGTCTTTGTATCTAGAAGGCAAAATTCCTGTAAATGAAGAATACTGAACAGTTTTCTGGTGGACAAACAAAGTTCTGTCTTAAGTATTCTACACCTGTATCCAATGTATTAATAAATATTAAAATGCCGTTACGTCTCTGGGAAGGTTTGTAAAATTGTCAAGGCATCTCTCTTCTCCCTCTTCTCCTCCTCCCCCCCCCCCCCCCCCCCGCTGATAAGATGTTACGATAAAAGCCTGTGCAATTTAACATCTGAAATAGTAGACCAGTGGTGGGAAATCTGTTGTCTGTCAAGGTTCTGTTTGTGGCCTGTGCAGCATTTTATTTACTATAGCCCATGCACAGGGTTGCCAGATTGTTCTAATTTCTATCCGCATAGTAGCTTTCCTATCTGCATGACTCAAGTGACATGCACATAAAGCAAGGGCTTGTCAAGTGTAGTGCATGCTGATTGCATGCAACATTGGCTATGCTGTGCATTCCCTCTGCATACAAAGTACTGCTGTGGGTCAGGTGCCTCATCTTTCAAATTCCAGGTACGCAAGCGCAGCTAGCAAAACTACTCTATTCCAAGAGACCATCTTGGTTATGACAATCTTGTGTTTCGCTGAGATGAAGAATACCACCTCATACATTTTTTTAGTCTTTAAGGTAATACAGGACTGTCTGCTATTTGTGAAGCTACGGACTAACACAATACCCCTCTATTAACTATGCAAGGCTGTGAATTTAGCTGTTTGGAGTGGAAATCCGTCAAGTACATGATGTCTGTCTGTATCTGTGCAAGTTTCTTCATCTTCTTCTTGAAGTGCAAACAGATAAACATCATACCCAATAGATTGAAAGTGAAAAATCCCTTACAATCAATGCACCACTCCAATTACAATGTGGGATTATGCCACATACTTTCAAAGAAACTGGAAAAACTACTTAATCACTCTCTTTTTTTAATAACAAACAGGAAAATCAAGAATGACCCTAAACTAGAAACTCATCAATAATCAAGCTTCCACAAACTGCCACATGGCAGGACTTTACTAACACAAGATAAGCACTTTACAATGTTCACTTCCCTTCCCTAAAGAAGAAAAAGGACAATAAGCTATTTAAACTCCTTCATGGCACAGGCACCTACAACTAGGACAACCTCAACTCACAGAAAACATTAATTTTTCCAGCTACAAACTTGGTCCTGCAGAAGTCTCTTCTATCTCAGGGACTATTTCTTCCCCACTATCCCTACACGATACAGTTCTGTGGTGACACAGAAGCCTGTTTTTGCTATCTCCATCTGAAGAAATACTTCCAATGCACCAATGAACATCACAGCGAGAACATCATCGTAAACCCTTGAGATACATGCAACCAAGTTGCACGTGTCTAGGTTTAGTGCGACTATCGCCCCAACAGGAGTGGTTTCCTGCTCCAGTCAGCAGTGGCAGCCACTCCTGTCAGAGGTGACAGCCGAAGGTCAGTCTGCTGTCCTTGACAGGAGCGGGGAAACTGCTCCAGGCAGGGGCAGCAGCCTGACTCTTGGCTGCCACCCCAATAGGAGCAGTTTCCTGCTCCCGGGAGTGGCGGGGAGCTGGGAGCAGGCAGCAGCCTGGCTCCTGGTTCTCCTCCCCTTGCAGAGCTGGGAAACTGACCAGCCATGAGTTGCTTTCTGGTACCTGGCTCCCTGCCATTCTGGGAGCAAGGACACAGATCAGCTCTGGTGGGCTGGTCAGTTTCCCTGCAAGCCCCGGGAGAGCTTGGAACCAGGCTGCAGCCTGGTTCCCATCTCCCCTTGACTTATGCAAAAATTTGAGTTACACAGCGATTGCAGGAATGCAACCCCTGCATAACTTGGGTGTTTACTGTGCTAGATCCCTCCTCCCAACACCACAAGAAGGAATCTGTGTGGACTCAACCTGAAGGTCATGATCATAGTCTGGACTTCCACAATGAATGCTTCCACAAATGTGCACAGGCTGACATTGTGAACAAACTATACCATATGATGCATAACCTCAGCTGTGCTGAATGCAATGCTTATCAATAGCCTCAAAAACAACCCTGACATAATAATCAGAGGCCAACAAAGGGGGTGCGTAGTCATCATGAATAGGTCAGTCTATGAATAGGAGGTAGCCAGGCAACTCACCAGTATCACATTTTACAAGCCTCTTTCCTCTTATCCACTGTGGGAATATCCAAAATAAACTACATTATTTACTCAAGAAATTCTCTGCTTCAGCTCAGGACCAAATTCACATATGTACTCAGAGCCCCAGCCCAGGAGTATTCTGTCTGCTAACCCAAGATCCATAAACCTGGAAACCCCAGATGTCCTATCATTTCAGGTATTGACACCCCTACAGCAGGACTGTCCTGCTATGTTGACTCCCTCCTCAAACCCTATGTTACCAGCACTTGTAGCTATTTCCAGGACACCACTGACTTCCTGAAGAAATTACAGAACATAAATAATCTTCCTGAAAACATCATCCTCGCCACCATGATGTAGAATCTGTCTACACCAATATTCCACATGAGGATGGACTATGAGCTACTAGGAGCACCATCCCCAATGCTGCTGCAGCACATCTGGTGGCTGAGCAATGTGACTTTGTCCTCACCCAAAACTATTTCTGATTTGGGGACAATTTATATCTCTGTCAGTGGCATTGCTATGGCCATCTGCATAGCATAGCATCTGCATTCACAATATGCCAATGTATTTATGGCTAACCTAGAACGTTTCCTTAGCTCCTTTCCCCAGCACTTCTTCTCTATCTACACTACATTAATGATATCTTCATCAGATGGGCTCTTGAAGAATTGCATAGGGATTTCAACAGGTTTCTCCCTACTCTCAATTTCAGCCTTGATCATTCCACACAAGAGATCCATTTCCTGTACACTACAATGCAAATCAATGAAGGTCACATTAATGCCAATCTATACTGGAAACCCACCAACCACGGTTCTTTACATATGTGCCTCCAGCTTCCATCCAAGACAAATCACATGATCCATTATCTACATCTTGGCTCTGAGATGGAACTATATCTGCTCCAGTCCCATCGACAGACAAAATACAGTAAGGCCTGGGAGTATGCGAACTCAGAGTATGCGTCCTCGCTCTTACGCATCCGACCCTGATTCCTACTGTAAAGTGTGTACCGTGATTTCCGGTTTTGCTTAAGTGGCTCCTCCTGCCCTGGCTTAACCTTCCTCAGCTCCACCTGGCCCCAGAGCAACTCACCCCCCCCCCCCCAGCTCCACTCACCACCCTCCCGCAGCTCCGGCTCATCCCACACGCCCATGCCTGGCTCTGGCTCACCACCACTTTCGCATGGCTCAGCTCAGCTCACCCCCCCACCCACCTGGTTTAAACTGCCCGCAAGCAGCTCTGATTCAAGCCACTGCCCGCCCCCCCACCGGCTTATATGCCGCCTGCCTCCCTCCTCCCGCAGCTCTGGTGCAACCCCCTTGGCTCACAAGCTGCCCACTCGCCCCCTGCCCCACGTGGCTCTGGTGCAACCCCCCGGCTGCCTCACAAGCTGCCTGCCTGCCTCCCTCCCCCTGCAGCTCCAGTGCAACCCCCCCCCCCCCGGCTCACATGCCACTCGCTTCCCCACCCCTAACACCCTGCACAACTCTGCTGCAAACCCCTCTGGCTCACAAGCCACTCGCTCGCCTCTCCCTCCCACCCTACGCATGTCCGCTCCAACCCCCCTGCCAGCTCACAAGCCGCCTGCCAGCCTCCCCACCCCTGCGGCTCCAGTGCAACCCTTCGGCTCACAAGCCGCCCACCCAGTCACCCATCCACCCCGCATGGCTCCAGTGCAACCCCCTGCCAGTTAACCCCCGTGCACGTCTCTGGTTCCGGCTCAACTCCCCGCTCCCCTGCAGCCCAGCTCACCACCCGTGCCGAACTCCACCCTTCACTCACCCCCCTGCAGCCCTAACCCATCCCAGGCTTAACCCTCCCCAGCTGCCACCCCCAGCCCAGGAGTTACCTTTCTGCTGCTTCCCTGGCTGCAGAACATGTGTTCTGCCGGGGAAAAAGCTGGACCCCCACTTACACGAACTCCGGGTTACGCGAGGGTGCATGGAATGGAACCCTCGCGTACTCTGAGACCTTACTATACTAAAAGATCTTTATCAAGCATTCATAAAACTTAGTTACCTGCTGTGGAAACTAAAGAAACAGATTGACAGAGCCAGATGAGTACCCAGAAGTCGGCTATTTCACAATAGGTTCAGCAAGGAAAATAACAGGCTACCACTTGTCATCATCACCCATCCCCTCAGATTAAACCCCTCCAGTGCATCATTAACAGTCTGCAGCCTATACTGGAACACGATCCCTCACTCTCACAGGCCTTGGGTGACAGGCTTGTCCTCTGCTATAAACAGCTGCCCAACCTAAAGGCAATACCAACAGCCATGCTCCATTCCACAGAAACAGTAACCCGGGCACCTACCCTTGTAACAAACGCTATTGCCAGCTGTGTCTACACATACAGTAAACTCTTTCGTATCCAGCACACCTGGGACCTGGAGATTACCAGGTATTCAGATATTCTGGGTAATAGAGAGGTATGTCTAGCAATGCATAACACTAAAGAAAAATCAGATTAGATATTAAGAAACAAAGGTGTGCAGAGTAGTTTGTTTACCAACGGCAGTAGTACTATACACTGTAAACTTATACTGTATTTGCTGTATTTATTTATATTTACTTTCACTATACTGTATTTACAGAAAACATAACTAAAATTTACTTCTGGTTAAAATGTTGGTTATTGGAGAGTTCTGGGTGGTAGAATGCTGGATATCAAAGTTCACTGTATTATATGCACATACCCGTAACAAGGGTGAGGTGACTGAGACACTTGCTTCAGGTGCCACACCTCAGGGGGTGCAGTTAGCTGGCTGGGCAGCTCCATCTGGGCTGCATGTGGCTCCTAAAGAGCGATTTGCAGCTTATGCTGCCGGCAGCTGCTGCTGCTGAAGGAGCAAAGACATCAGCAGCTCAGCTGGGCAGGGGCACTCCTGGGCGAGGGCGTGGGGGCTTGCGGGCAGCAGCAGTAGCTGCCAACAGCATTAACAAGCTGCAAATGGCTCTTAAAGAGCTGAATGGAGCTGCCTGGCTGGCTAATGGTGACACTACCCCGGCTGCAGCTGCTGTGGTTGCTCGTGGCACCCTCTCCCCCAGCCCGGGAGCTCAGCAGCTCGGTTTATAGGAGTATTGGGGTCTGCTGGGTTAGTGCGGCTTGCGGAGAGGACCTGATTTTGTAGAGGTATGGAGGGGGGGCAGCTGCCAGGTGAGTGGGGCTTGAGGGAGAAGCTGGGTTTAGGGGGCTGGAGTGGATGCAGAGGGGAGGAGCCTGTGGGGTTCAGTCTGTCACCTGCCACTCCTTCCTCTTTGTCTCTGCTACCTGTTGCCTTGGCTACTCTTCCCCGCCTTCATCCATGGAGGGTGCAGCCTGCTCAGCCAGCCCTCTCAGCTGCCTGGGTGCCAGTCTGTGCAGCAGGCGTGAGGGGGAAGCAGGCACCAGTGTCGCCTGAGCTGCCTCCTACTAGGTGTGGCTGACTACTCTTCTTGTGACTCACTTTACCTCCCTACCTATATCCTTATCCATACAACAGATCAGTTGGGTCTCCTGCCTGTGAAGCAATCACACTGGCAGAGTGGGGTTCAAATAACTGGTTGTGTACTGTCTCTCACATGTAAGGTCTAATTACATATACACACTGCTGCTCTGGCTGGCTGTTAAACAGAGAACACGCTAAGCACCATTGGTGTGCTGATGTACTATTGAGAGATACTACCCAAGTTTTACACCCCACTGCCTAGTACTTATTCCCTGACGCATTGCAAGTATCAAAACAAAAAGCAGTCAAGTAGCACTTTAAAGACGAGCGAAATGGTTTATTAGGTGAGCTTTCGTGGGACACGCCCACTTCTTCAGACCATAGCCAGACCAGAACAGACTGTACAGAACAGACAAGTAGTTTGCAAAGAGCTACAAAGAGAGAGAGTGCTATGTTGTCATACTTGCTCTTTGCCTCTCTCCACATAAATGGAGTTGTGAATTCACAACCTTGAGGGGGCATTTCAAGGTCCTGGGGCAGGTTAGAGTTTACAAAAAGTGTCAGGAATGGTGTTAGGTCCTGCTGTGAGTGCAGGACTGTGGACTTGATGACCTTTCAAGGTCCCTGCCAGTTCTATGAGGTATGTATCTCTCCTTGATAGGGTTTTCTTTGAGAGGTGATGGAGGATGTGGCAACATATTGGGATGGCTGAGCTACCAGCATGTCATCCCGTTATAAAAAGAAATACTGACAAAAGTACAAGTATCAGAGGGGTAGCCGTGTTAGTCTGGATCTGTAGAGCAACGAAGGGTCCTGTGGCACCTTATAGACTAACAGAAAAAAGTTTAGAGCATGAGCTTTCGTGAGTTAACTCACTTCTTCAGATGCTGGTGACCAGCATCTGAAGAATAAACTTTTCTGTTAGTCTATAAGGTGCCACAGGACCTGACAAAAGTACAGTTGACTTTATTAAGGACTGTCTCTTATTCACATGCATTGTGGCTCTTGAAGGATTGGTTTTTGTAACTGAATTTGAAAAAAATAGCTCTTCTTGCTATTTTGGGTGAAGACCCCTGCTCTAGAGCCAACACACAGATAATATTGTTACACTCCTACCAAAGAGGCCACCTGGGAACAGAGCTCAATTCCTTCCTTCCCTGAATCCCTCAAACAAATTCTGTCCCAGTGACTGTTCATGGCAGGGTCATTCTGATAGGCAGTATGTCCAATTTGCTGTCTCCCTGTGTGGATAATGCACTTTCTCTGCAAGAGTAATCCATGTCAGTCAATTTACTTGGTGCTTCCTGTGCCTTCTCCCCTACTTATTTCTCTTGGGTAGGCAAAGTGCTCTCCTCAGCTGCATCTTCCTTGGGATGTTTTGCACCTATTTTTAACCTCCAGACAGATTTTATGCAGCTGGTGTTTTCAGGTCCTGGGCAGGTGTGAGGTGCTCATAACTATAATAAACAAACATTTTTTGTTGTTTATTATTTATTTGTTTTCCCTTTTTTCTATGAAAATACTACTACAAATTTATGCGGAGGTGCAATTTTATATTCTTGCCTCAGGCACAAAATTAGCTAGTTTCGGCACTGAGTGACACCATCACTGGACCCAACAACATCTGCTACATGTCTACTAACGTAATATATCCCATCATGTGTCAGCAATGTCCCTCTGTCATGTACACTGAACAGTCTCTGCACCATAAGGATGAATGCCCATAAATGCAATGTCAGGAATTGGAATACAGTAAATCCTCAAAATGCACAACTCAAAATCCTGCACCTATCCCCCACCCCCGTGTGTGGCCCCAGTTCTTCCCCCCTCCGTGCATGCTCCAGCTTAACCCCTCCCACTCTGGTTATGGGAACTGAGCCCAGAACACCTTTTTGTTTTTTACTTTCCTTATCCACGAAGGGGGTTGAATTCTGAGACGAGCCCATCTATAGGGCTGAATCATGTGAATTCCTAATGAGAGTGAACAAAGGTTCGGGGAGATTGTGGGTAAAGTAACAATGGTAGTATGGCATACACATGCCTTTGACGTGTGCCTCCCTTTCTCCTGTTTCCTCCATTGCCCCCAAGTATGATTTTTGTTTCTTAGAAAATCATGCCAACTGGTTGCAAACTGGAGAAAATACTCGGTAATCGAACATGATATTAAGGATGAAGCAGTCCCTTGCACATTTTGGGATAGCTTCTTTACAAACCTGGAAATTGAGTTAGTTAAATTTGAAAGAAATCCCAATGTATTAAAGGCATGTGAAGACCTTATTTAATTCTGAATATCCTGGCTTTGTAAGATTTGTTTTTGGATAGTTGAACGTGTTTCAGTAATTTTAACTTTTAAAACTAGGTATTCACCATTTATCCTATTTTAACTTAATTTTTTTCTGGGAATTTCCCTGTATCTTGTATTTTGATTAGTTGTATGTGAGCATAAGATAAATGATCCAATTAGAATTTTACTATATGATATACCTAATGAGGTAAAGACATGTATCAACTTTAAATCACTTAAAAAAATTGAATTTAGGTCTAGATTCATCAGAATGCTCTAGCTGCATTATCCCTCTGTAGCGCAATGCAGTGTAACCAGAATGTATTACGCAACCCCCGAAGCTGGACTTTTAGTGGCATCCATAGAGTTAGAAGACCTTGCAATCATGTTGGAACTTTTTTACATTCCCTGTCGTATGTGGCTGTAAGTGTTTGTTTGTCTTCTTTGATAGTATTTGTTCAGCTATCTCCAGTTAAACTGTTCTCAAAGATGGAGAACTTGGTGAATATGGGAATATATGCAAATATTAGCGTCTCTTCCATGTTCCTGGCTAAGTTGTATTAGATTTGGCTGGAAGTGGCTAATCTTATGGGCAATTGTAGCATTTGATGACTTCATACATATGTCTGTAGGGGAAGGGAGTTAGTGGGGAGAAAAGAGTAGAAGGGATGGAGGATTGTTGTACCCTGGTGAAGACCAGGTAAGCGGAATCTTAAGACATGTAGCCCAGAAGAAGAGACCTAGTCTGTTAAGCAAAATTTTGTTTTTGTTGTGAGAAATTACTAGGAAATAGTAACAGAACTCTTTGTTAGAGATCAACATCCTCTAGTAACAGCAATGAAGGGTCCTGTGGCACCGTATAGACTAACAGAAAAGTTTTGAGCATGAGCTTTCGTGAGCACAGACTCACTTCATCTGATTTTGTGATTTTCATGAGCACAGACTCGCTTCATCTGAGTCTGTCCTCACGAAAGCTCATGCTCAAAACTTTTCTGTTAGTCTATAAGGTGCCACAGGACCCTTCGTTGCTGTTACTAGAGGATGTTGATCTCTAACAAAGAGTTCTGTTACTGGCAGAAGAGTTTTGAGCATGAGCTTTCGTGAGCACAGACTCACTTCATCTGATGAAGTGAGTCTGTGCTCATGAAAGCTCATGCTCAAAACTTTTCTGTTAGTCTTTAAGGTGCCACAGGACCCTTCGTTGCTGTTACAGATCCAGACTAACACGGCTACCCCTCTGATACTTGACATCCTCTAGTAGTAGCATACATTTGAACTGTCCTGTTTTTGGATTATTCGTTTTTGAAAGCATGTGCAGATTAGTAGTTGGTTAGTATTTTAAAATTTCATTTAGGTTATTACAGAGCATTGTCTATATTCAGTCTGTGAGTGCAAATGTGTGCATGTAGGGTTTCATAAGTTTTTCATAAAACTTAGAGACAGTAGAATTCCAGGATTTTAGAATAAATTCACATATACTAAATACCAGTTGAACCAAACGCTATGGTCAGTTACACTGAAGAATTATGCAGTACAGTATGCCTGGTTTATCACTCTTATTGGTGATACTACATAGTGCTCTTGTCTACAGATAACGTTGAAAATGAAGACTCAGAAGTAGGTCAGTTTCTTGAAGTCAGGTGCACTTAATTGACCAGATCTATGCTTAACTTGGGCATGTGCCAATAAGTTAACTGTGTGAGTGCACATGACTATTTAATTGGTTCACTGTCTGTTTAGTGTCTGCACTGCTGATCAGCTAATCAGGTAACTAGTAATACGTGCACACCCTTAGCTTACTAACTCATGCAGGTCATAGGCTTATGATTGTAAAGCGGCTGTAAGGTTGTACTAAATTTCATCTGCTTATCTCTGAAATTCTGTTCATAGTTTTTATTGCAAAAAAAAAAAAGTTATACAAGGGGGAAATTAGTAATGACTAACTGGAAAACCTGCAACTCTGACAGCAGCATATTTGCTTGTATGCTTAGGGATATATTTGCTGCAAGCTGTTTGGTATTGAGAGTTTCTGGAGTAACTAGAATCGGGCTGTGTCTACACTATGAAATAAATTTGAATTCATTAATATTGATTCTGTAATTCTGGATTTATAAGTTTGAATTTGACCATCCTCGCTTCCCATGAACTCATCACAAAGTCGACTCATTGCTGCCGCGCTAAATTTGGCTAACATCAACTCTCACTCTAGTGCACTCTGGGAACCTATTCCACAGTTCCTGCATCCCTGTAGTATTCTGGGTATGTTTGCTGGTCTTTGACATCATCTTCCCACATTGCACTTTTCTCTTTCCCTTGCCGATCCCTGGAAATAATACAGGAACCCTCAAAGTTAGAAGAAAGAGGATAGAAAAGTCTAGGAAAAAGATTTTAACTTTATTGAAACAAATACAGGGACCCCGAAAAACATGAAGAAAGAGAAGATAGGAAAGTTTTTTTCAGAAAAGAGAATTGCTGAAGGGGCAAGTCTTCGGCGTTCTGGTGTACTATAAGGCTTCTGTGCAATGACTGTGTTCTCAACTGGCCATTCACTGAGTGTCCCAACTCCCATCATTGCATGCAATCGCTGAAAATAATACAGGGGCCCGGACTGTATTGTAAAGTTAGAAGAAAGAGGATAGAAAAGTGTAGGAAAAAATAATTTTTGACTTCCCCTACATTGTGTGTGTGTGGGGGGCGGGGGGGGCGTTCAGTAGGGGGCCAGTTGAGGTGGCAGAATGTTGAAGTACCTGAAAAGGAGACGAGATTGTCCAATTAGGCCCACTGGCAAAATGTTTACATAGGAGAGAAAATAATATAGAAGATGAGCATAATTTAAATAATGCATGTTCTGTAAAAGATGTCTCTGGAAGAACCTCTGCTAAGATAGTTTTGGAACAAAACAGAACAGCAAGTGCCGAGGGCCCAGTTGACATGGTCCCTTTGTGGGGAATCAGCCCACCCATCTCATGAAACTTCCCTCGGGAGCAGTAAGCCCCTCCCCCTCTCACCAGGGGAGACTTCCCCCCGGTGGCAGCAAAACCCCCAGAATCTTAGCTGCTGGGGGCAGACTTCCCCCCGGTGGCAGCAAGCCCTGGTATGAGGGAGAGTGTGTGGGGGGGGGAGGGGGTTAGTGGGAGGCCAGTTGAAGTGGTTCTCCTTGAGTATCTTAGCTGCTGGGGGAGATTTCCCCACGGCGGCAGCAAGCCCTCGAATATCTTTCCCACCCTTGCACAGTCTATGACATGGCGTTGTCCAGAAGTGTGGTCAGCACCAAATGTCAGGCACATCCCTTTATTGGGTTGGAGGCTCCCCAGGTAATGTGCTACAGTGTGGGAAAGACCCATACTATTCCATCAACAGTTTGTGGCCTTTATTTTCTAGTTTTTAGATAAACGGTGAACTATTTTGAGCAACCTTAATTACCCAAAGCTCTGTGTTGAGGAGAAATAAGTAGTATTGGTACGCTTTTAGGGTTTTACTCACTAAAATATTAGTTAACCTTTTAGTAATATAAGTAACTTGCTAAGAGGTATGCTTGGATACCTAGGAAGTCAGAAGAATGGCCGCTTAGTTGTGGAGGGGTAGCAGTGAACCTCCTTTTCCAGTTTATGATGATCTTTCTCTGCAAAAGAATTTTGCACTCACTTACGCATGGGAATTCTGGTGGCTAAGATCATAGGAACAAGTGTTGTGTGAGTTGTTGTCTCTCCAGAGACTATGGTGATTGAATTGTTGTCTTACAATTGTCAGATTTATTCTGCAGGTTTTATGGAATATTTATAATATGTTAGTCATTGTTCTAATAATTCTGTCTTGCCAGGAGAAGCCTGCAAGAAACATTGGAAAGCTAGGGCAAAACTTAAAGTGGGTGTGACTTAACCACTAGATGGAGTGCACTGAGCATGTTTTAGGACTAGAAATGATGTACTCTGAAAGAAAAGTAGCATGTTCTCAAGACAGTGTTACATTGTAGTTCTGGTCATTTAATAAGTGTCATTTAACCTGTTTTAGATTTAGGGAGGCTATGGATACGTACTTCTAGTACTATAGGATGCCACTGTTATTTTTAAACTCCATTATAGATTGCAGTTGACCATAAGGTGCTGTAGCATGTTTTACTGGCAAGTAGTTACGCAGAGGGAATTCCTGATCTATCACTGGACAAAAATGCAGTAAAATTGTGACTCAGTTTTATTCCCATGTTGAATAGGACTTGATGTGGAAAGGTAGAATTTTCTAAAATTCTAATAGCTAATGATGCCAAGCTATAAGTTGGGATATTTAAGATCACTTACATATTTTGATTAGCTATTTTAAATTTCCTGGAGTATATCATTGTGGATCCCATTCACAGAGCCGGTGGGCCTTATGCACATGAGCGTAGAATCTTTTGAATAAAAGTGTCAGTTGAGGCAACTTTGCAATGTACAAGTATGGCTCAGCTGTCCGTTTGCTCCCTCTAATTACCTGCAACTGTCTGACAGAATGTTTTTTAGACTTAATGTGTCAAAGTTAGAGTTCTCTTATTTTCCTTTCAGTATTTTCTTTCCACTCTTGTCATTGAACATTATCATTCTTGTTTTTAATTTTTGATGTGTTCTGCCTTCCCCAGTAATGGGAGACTCCAAACCTTGGGACTGCAAGCCACACACAATCTTGTGGTGGCTTAATTTCTCTAACAGATGCCCCCAATTGTTGCTTAGTCTGCCTTGATGTGTGTCATGGTCTAGGTCACTGTGCAGCTTCTCTATGAAGATGCTGAAATCCAGAGTTGCCTATCTCAAACTCCTCCTCTTAGAGCAAACCACGTGGGTACCTTCTGACCAGCAAGAGAGAAGTTCCACTTGCGGTCTTTTAAATCCTCCTCTGATGGTGCCCAATGTGAGCTCCCATATCATCCATAATATTAGTACTGACAAATTGCTATCAAGCAAAAAACTTACCAGTAGAATTTCCCCACTATTAATATGTTCTAATACTGAAAAAATTTTACCATAATATAAGACACAACTACAGGCACCAATCCTTTGTCTTCCTTCAAAGAGGTCTTGGTAATCAGTGCTCCAGGGAACAACCCAATACATCTCCTCCCATTAAAAAGGCTAGTTATGTAGTATTGGCCTTCATTTTGGTGCTGAAGAAATGCTGTTTGACATAGTCCTCAAAACTGGTGGCAACCTATATATTTGCACACTCTTTAGAATTGTTGAGAATACTGTCTGACTTCTTTAAAGAAATCTGTTCCCCTCTGCCATTCCTATTTCCTTAATACCAAAAACCTTAAGTCTCCACTGGAACGTATTCCTGACCTCCAAGTACTGGGGTATCATCAGAGGTCAACATTGTCCTTCAGCTACATTGACTTCCTATCATTCACTTAAGCAGCTCTCTTCACCCACCTCCAGAAGGAAGCTTTCTCCACTAGGGTAAGGAGAGGGCCCCTAATTCCAACTGAGAAGTTCTTTCATGGCCCACACATACCTGTCACTGGCACAACAATAGCTTGGGCAATCTTAGTTGAACTAGCCATATGAATATATTGTGCTGCCACAGCCACACTGGGCTCATTGGGGGCTCTGTATTTCCAGGAGTCACATCCTCTTCCTTTCCTACGAAGCAGGTAAGATCCTGCTGTCCATTTGCATCTCTAGTCAGACCCTCAGGAGGGCAGAAAAACTCGAGGGAGGATTGTATCCAGATGACTCAGGAGCCTACATCTTCCCCTCCCAAAGACATAGCATTGTCTGCTCCAGATACCACTGTGGTTTTGATCCTATCAATGGTTCAGGAGAGCTGAAATGCCATTGATAGATAGAAAAAGCCCACAAGCTGTGACATTTTAGTTTTGGCTGTATCACACAGGTGTGCTCTGTGCATTATCTGTGTCCTGGATCTATGTAAGACCTTGTGGCCAACCACAGTGTTTTTATCATGGTTCCTTAAAAGTAGGGAAGTGTTATTGGGCACAACAAAAAGATTCTAATAATTTTATGCTGATACTACACCAGCCATAATCTTTAATACTCTTGAAAAAGCCAGGTATGCAAAGACTAGTCTCAAGAAGAAAGATTTAAAGATTTGTTTGGGGGGGGTGGAAGATCATATTGTTGTCATTACAGCTTCATATCGCCAATTATTAGGCCCTGTGCTAAATACATTGTATTCCAATATATCTGCTTTATATGCTAGTTCCTGTCAGAGGTGAGAAAGGAACTTTAATATTTTGGGGGGCCTAATATAGGCTGTTCTTTCAAGTCACCTTGGATACGCCAGATGCAGCTGCTGTGTCTATGGCCACTCTTGTGGCCATTCAGAGGGCTTAGTGGTTTCAAGCTTCAGACCTACCTAATGGGTGCAGTTCACCCTCAAAGATTTGCCCTTTGACAAAGCAGAAATCTTCACTGAGCCCACAAAAACTCTTTACATTTCCTCCAGGATTCTAGTGCTGCATTATGCCTAATGAGTGTATGTATACAGGATTAGAACCACAAGTCTTTCAGGTATTGGATGCGGAGCAAACAGTGGGCATCTTCTCACTCTCAAAGTAGACCTTCCAGCTGCCCACAGAGGAGGAACTCCTGACACTACAGGAGGAGGTGGTTTTCTTCCTTGACAGTCTTCCTGTGCTTTTTTCTAGGCAGCAAGTTTGGTGTGAGAATCAAAAGGATACCAAAAGTTGTCAAAAAACAATGCCTGCTTTTGGCTGTTGCCTTCCGCTTTTCCACTAGGCTTGATCTGCAGTGACAGACATGCACGTACTAAAAGTTGTTACCCATGTTATCTCATTGATTTTCCTTTCTTTCTTAATGAGCCCTTCTTGTGAGAGCTAACTAAAACAAGTGTCTTTAGTGCTCTGCCTAGGAGCCATAGAGAGCATCTACAAAGTAAAGTGCAGCTCCCCAATGTTTCTGTCTTGAAGACAAAAGTGCAGGTCTTTATCCTATCCTATAGCTGAGATGAAACAAATATATACAGTTTCAGATTCAGGATGATAACGTTAAATTTAATTCCTTCAATTTCAAGATTAGTTTGTGGTTCTTGAGTGCAGGGTGTGTACTTCTACATTTGCCGTATATCTGGCCCACGGTGTACTGTGATTTGCCTGGCATTGTCTGTCAGTACGAGGCCTCTCTCCAGAGTAGTCCTTACAAAATTGATAGCCATAGTGGCAGCAGCTTTTCTGAAGGAATCTGGGTCTGTCTGTACTGAAGTTATTGACTAATAAGAGGTATATGCTATCAAGATATTTCTGCAGTCCTAAACTACACTCTTCAACTATTCACTTAACTTTACCTTCTAATGAATTACAAGAATGTCTGTCTGATTTTGCTATATATTATGGGAATTCTCAGAACGCTAATCAACTGCAGATCAGTGCTGGCATATCTCCATGAAAACAGATTTTTTCCATACACAGTTAGTAATTGTCTCAGACTCCAGTAACCATACTTTGAAGCTGTTCCTTAGTTCATTGATCTATAAAATGGGAATGATATTTGTCCACCTCTGAAGTGTTTCATGGCTGGAAAATGCTTTAGAAATTTTTTGTATCTTTCAGGTGGTATGGCCTCAGCAGAGTCTGAATCGCTTGCTGGAAAATTGGAAAAAATAGCTTTACATTTCAACATCAGTTATTCCAGTACAGAGAATTCTTTTAGCAAAAACATGAAACTAGTATGCCAGTAATTGCTGGATAACTGGTTTGTGTGCAGGGGGAACCATGAGTCACTGAGATGTAGAATAAAAATTCAGTCCCTTAAACTGTCTCTACAAAGTGGATAGGTGGTAGATGCATTTCTTGGTGTACCTTTCCCCCCAGTTATACCACCAACCCGCAGGTGTTAACAAAACCCTCCGCTACGTGAGATGCTGGAAAGGAAGACCAACTCCCATGCCTTCCTGGCACGAAAATCTCACCAGCATGCAGCTGATCAATCTACAGGCTTTCCTTCAATTTCAGGATAAGATCCACAGGCTTTAATTCAAAATTTAAAAAATTGCTCTTTTCACAGACTAACAAAATAATCTTGATTCTGACATACAGTAATTTTGAGAGGTGTTTTTTTTACTCCACATTTCAATGGGTCTTTTCTTTCTATTACACCAGCCTACGTTTTCAGCTACCGAAAATTGCATAAAACAGGTGAAGCATGTAAGAATAACTTTTCTGTTTTTTTTCCAGTGTCATTTAAGGGCATTTTCACACTTACAATTCATAAAGACCCCAGAACAGTTTGTGGAATGGGAACGTTGACTATCACCATGAATTGTCTTAGGACTGCATAACATAGGTATGATGCATTGTCCAGTTCTGGGCACCCCATTTTAGGAAGGATGTGTGGAGAAATTGGAGATGGTCCTGAGAAGAACATCTAAAATGATTAAAGGTCTAAAACTTAGTATGTATGAGAGCAGATTAAAAGAATTGTTTAGTTTGGAAAACAGAAGGCTGAGAGAGTACATGATAGCTTTGAAATAACTAAAATGATGTCACAAGGAGGGAGAAAAATTATTCTCCTTAGCCTCTGATGATAGGACAAGAAGCAATGGACTTAAATTGCAGCAAGGGAGGTTTAGGTTGGATGTTGGGGAAAAATTTCCTAACTATCAGTGTGGTTAAGTACTAAAATAAATTGCCTGGGGTGGTTGTCAAATCTCCATTGTGGGAGATATTTAAGAACAGGTTAGATAAATATCTAATAGGGATGAGATGGTGCTTGGTCCTGCCCTGAGGGCAGAGCACTGGACTTGATGACTTCTTGAGGTCCTTTTCAGTTCTACTATTCTATGGTTCTGTATGTAACCAAGGATTTTGTGTGTGGTTTTTAAAATGTTATACTACATTTTTTGTACCAGAAGTAGAATTTATCTTGAAGTAGATAATCATTTGGACATGCTTTTTTTGTGTTACTACTGATTGTTAGCCATCGAGAACTAAACAGTCATTTTCTGGTAGATAGGAACTTAACAGTAGGTGCAGGAATTCGGGGTGCAGCTACCCTGTCCTGCCCGACTTGAAGTAGTTTCTATCATATACAGGGTTTACAGTTTGGTTCTATAACTCTCAGCACCCCTGCTATACGGGATTATTCCAGCAACCTTGGGACTTACTAACCATTTTCTCATATGAAGTCAGAGAGAAATGAAATGACTTGTGTGTCAGTCTTCTGTTCCCTTGTGGATAGCCATCAGCTAGCTATTACCAGTTCAGGCATAGACTTGTTTGAAATAGGTTTATACAGTAACAAATGTTTCCATAGCAATCTAAGAATTTTCCTTACTTGACTTTTTTTAAAATTTCTCATCAGTTTTAAAGGGTAGTATTAAACAACAAAAAGGAAATTTAGGTCAAATAAAGAAGCGTTTGCTAGTACGAACTCTGTGCTAAGCATTCTGGGAGAGCTCTTTCTTGCAGCAGATGAGGGTTTTTTGTGGCTGGCAGCAGAAACTGCAGCACTGTCATTGCAGTTTCGTTTTATCTTGGATATGTTCTGAAGATCTCTGAAAAACAGCAATGAGAAGCAATTTTTGACTCTGGAATACTTTTATAGCTGTATCCTACGGTAATAGCATATGGTGAAAGCATCCAATTTGAGAGCATTACGGCAGAGGTGTCATTTTGTTTTTCTATCATCCTCCTGTTTTGTTTTTGTAAGGCTGGATTTTTGACTGTCTCCTGTTTAACTAGCTGAACAAGATGGCATTATAGTAGTTGATGGCTTTTATTTTAGTGAGGTACTTGATCCTGGACCTGAAGATGATGCAAATGATAATTGTTCCTGTTAAGCAAAGGAAGACATTCTGCAAATGGAGCCAGGATTGCTAAAAATGCAAATTCAACACATTTGGAATGGGTTGCACTACTAGTGTGGTCCTGTTTAAAGGCATTCGTACAGTTATTGAGAGAAACTGTGCTTATATATGCAAACAGCCAGGAGAAAATAATGCCCTTGAATATACAGCACACAGTTTGACTCATGAGGATGCACAACTATTGATTCGTTCATTCTTGGTAAATACTGACTTGTTTAATTAACCTTATTTCAGTCACTAGTTGAAAACTAAAAATCAATGTGTATGTAATAATGTGTATGTAATATCTGTTGTATAAAATGAATAATATTGTAGACAGTGCACTTGCAGGAACTTGTCATATTTTACAGATCTGTGCACATAAATATAGATACAAAAGCTTATGTGTCTTATAGATTTGTATTGATAAAGCTTTGTAGAAGTTTTGACTCTTAATAGATTGTGTGTCCATGGGCTGCAATTTGATGTTATTAGATCTTCTAAGGTATTCACCTTGAAATGATCAAGGCAGATGACTGTAATATATGGAAAAAGAAATCTTATGTCTATTTCTAAGCTCGAAAAACACCATTGCAGGCTTAATTTTTTTCACTTTTCAAATGGAGGTACTAGGACTGAGAGTTTTAGAAAATATTCTACTAGAGTAAACTAAATTGGCCAAAGGGGTAGTAGAGTATGCTAGGAAAAAGCTTGACAGAACTAATTTTCTAAATGTCTTCTATTTTTGTTGGCTTTCTTGGTGTAGTCTGATATGTAGGAAATAGGCTTTGATGTGAGATTACCTTCTTTGTGCTCACCATACTGGTGATGTGCACATGTGTCAGATTTCTTCCTTGGGGTACCAAAGGGGTGGAAGTGGGCACCAGTCACTGACTAATTCATAAAGTGATTTTAGTAAATTTTTCAGGTTATTTTAAATGACTTGAGGCTGCATGCACAGCATATATTAGCTTCTCTGTTTCTGACAAGCCTGGACAGAAGAGTTTTATGGAGGAAGGTAGATATAAAGGGATATTTATAAATACATGTTTGTGTTGGAGAAACGATAATGTCTGCGTAGGATTTTAGCTTGAGACTAGTTGCATGTAAGGATTCCTCATGCTTTTATCAGGGCATTATTGAAACTAATTTAACAGTATGCTTGTAAGTCTTTACATTTTTAAATATTTACTTTGGCCCTCTTTTCCCCCTAAGTTTTGATTATAACAGAAGACTTACTCTGGTGTAGGGGAGAATAAGCTTTCCAAAGATAAGAGTGTGTCAGACATCTTAATAGTGAAAATTCTGAGCATTCTCCTCAAAAAACCTTGAGTAATTTAGAAAATATATCCTCTCCTTTTAAGTAGTTGTGTTGTATATTTTGAAAATAAGCGTGTGTGTGAGAGAGAGAAAGACAAAGCTGTATAAAAAGAATGGTTTCCTTAAAAAAACCCACCTTAGTTAGAGCCTCGCTGTCGGCCATTTTTGAACCATTGGTCTCATTCCACAACTTATTAAACATTATTTAAAATTTTTCTTTGCTGTGTAGGAAAGACTCTTGCACTAAAATCAGTAATAGTACAAAATATAAAAACAATTAAGAAAATTCTTAAGGTACAGTTAGCTGAGATTAGTTATAGAAACCCATGTACATAAGTGTGCAAAGAAATATGGAGCATGAGGCAGGGATGACCTTTCATAACATACAAGCAATTTTCACTCTGGTTCTTACTGGGTTTACACTGTCACTTTGCTTTACTCAGTAATTTTTGTTCCAGCTGCTATTGCCCAAGGGTTCAGTTGGTATAGGTTTAATTCAGTCTTACAAAATTGACTCACAGGTTGATCAGGTAAGGCACAAAACTTGCTTGGTTGCTGTTGTAATCATGATGATATTTATGTGACTGACATGGATCTGCTCTAATTTTTGAATACTGTATGTTGACCTAGTTAATGGGTATATTAATTGTATGAAAAAGTTAGGCTGTAAGAAATAAGCAGGAAGGATATAGTGACTCAAAGTTAAATGACCCCTTGGTAAACACTTTAGGGTTAGAAACCTTGAGCAGTTGCCTTTCAGTTGCCTGGTTTGCAGGGCAGCCTTAGGTAAAATGTTGCCCTGGGTGAATAACTGGCATCGCTGTTTGCTTCCACATTGAACAGTGTTCTTCCCCACACCAATAGGAGGCTGTGAGGGGAAGAGGAGAGGAACAACATCAGGGCTGCCAGTCTCCAGGTCACTTTCCACATCTGGTCTGTGCGAGGGGAGAGTAGGAGAGCAACAGTTGCTGATGCTTGCAGCAGGGCCCAGGAAGGGAAGGTGATCTGAATCCAGGGAGGCATGGTGTTGCTCCTTGGTCACACACCTCCCATTCATTGTCTGCTGGGGGGACGCAGAAGAGGGTGTGTGTGTGTGTGTGTGTGAGAGAGAGAGAGAGAGAGAGAGAGAGCGAGCAGTATCTTTTCATCACTGCCCATACCCCATGTTTCCTCTTATGAAAAACAGGGAATATTTGAGTGGTTTCCAGCGTGGTGCTCCCCTGCCAGCTGGGAGCTGTGTTTAACAGTGCACTGGCAGTGAGTACCGCAGTGCTATTGAATGACACCCCCTGGCTATAGCACCCTTGTTGCCTGTCACTAAGTCTGATCTTGTGCTGACCTGTTGAGTTTACTGGATTCATTTGATGAAGAAGGATAAAAGCACAGATGCTTCTAGATTTTTTATTTAAACCCTTACTTTATGTTCATCTATCTATATCTATATAGAATCTCCTAAAAAAGCATCTTTTTAAAGAAGTTTATCTGGTCACTGTACGTACCAGTGGTTCTCAACATTTTTTTGTAAAGTACCCTTTTAAAAAAATAAATACGCCCCAAACTTCTCTTACATTAGCCCCAAGGGTGTTTGTACCACTGGTTGAGAAAAATGTCCCTGAAGTAATCTGAGGTCTTGAATCAAGTGCCATTCAATCTTTCAAGATTTCTGTACCCTTTTCAGGAGACAGATTTGTTTTAAAAACTACTTACTTACAAAAAAATACAAAAATACCACAGAAGACTACTACTGAAAACTTGATGACTTTCTGCTGTATTAATATCAAATAAATAGATTGGAATAGAAATATTGTATTTACATTTCAGCATGAGGCATATAAAATAGGAAATAGAAATAAGTCATTGTCTGAATGAACGTTTAGATTGTACTGACTTTACTAGTGATTTTTATGTAGCCTATTGGAAGACTAAGAAATTATCCTAGATGAGTTAGTGTACCTGCTGGAAGACCTTGGTGTACCTCCCCAGGGTACACGAACCCCTGGTTGAGAAATACAGGTATATACCACTGGTCACAGAAGGGAAAAACAGCAGTTGCTGAAACTAGTTGGATCTGCTTGTTAAGCTGCTTGTTTGATACACAGAATAAAGTAGGCACATGTGGAAGAAATAAGTTATTCTGCTTCAGGAGAGGTAAAGGCATGAAGCTAGATACCAGAGGGTACACTCAATGAGACAGAAAGGGGACAGAGGTGCGGTTCACTCTGCAATAAAGTTAATGCAAGTTCCACCTCCCTGGTCTTGCATGAGTGGGACCTGACTATTATACAGTTATACCTAATGACTGGGAGAGGCAAAGGAGGCAATTGCCCCATTTTTTGGGTGGGTTAAAAAGGCTAGGCGGCCCCCAGCCACCACTGCCAGCAGCATAGCAGGGCTAAGACAGGCTTCTTGCATGCCCTCACTCCAGTCTGTTCCTGGAAGTGACTGGTACTATCCCTGTGGACCTCCTGGTGTGGGGTGGGAAAATGGAGAAGAAAAGGGGATGGTGTCTTCACTTGCTGCTTCTGCCCTGAGTACTGACTCCGCAGCTTCCATTGGCCAGGAACTTCAGTCAATTGAATTTTTGGGGGTTGTGCCTGTAGGCAGTGGGCCATAGAGGACCCCCCAATCTAAGAGCTGCTCCGAGAGTGCTGTGTTGGTTGCTTTTGGATGCCCCTCAAGGTAAGTGCTGCCCTGACTCCTTCCCACACCCCAAGCACCAGTCCAAGGCTCACATAAAAGCTCACTGTCACACCTATATTCCCTCCCATCTCTCTGTCCCAGCCAGGTGAAAGTGAGGGTGGGTTAAGGTTGCAGGGGAGGGGCTAGAATGATAAGGGAGGGGTTAAAATGTTTGGAGGTGGGGGCTTAGTGAAAGAGCAGATCAAAGGCAAGACCTCGGGAAAAGGGCAAGGCAGAAAAAAGGTCTTTGGGTTTGCACAGTGAGTCAGTTACCATGCAGATGTGTCTTGTACATGCATGGGAGCCCTGTGGTTGTTATGTTCTGGGGTGTGGAATTACTGTTGTGGGACTGTATGTATGCTTGAGTTCACTACCCCAAAAAAAAAACAAACCATGAATGCATCTGTATTTCTAAAACTAAAAATTTAAAAACTAGTTTGCTTATATCTTTTCCTGCCTTCTTTTGAGGAGCGGAAGAGACATCACTTGGGTTAATTTAATATATTTAATATAAAAGAAGCCACAGACTGGAAAAAATACACCATTTGGGTTTTAAATGAAGGGTTTTGACCATGATTGACCTAAGTAGTCTATCAGTAAGAGTTTAGAAAAATTACATTGTAAATAGTGTTAACATTTTAACACTGACGTTTTTACTGCCCAAATAGACGTTTATAAATCCACTATGTCTATTAGACCCTCTGACCTTAAAATTCTGATTACGTCTTATGTGTATAAAGATCAGTCAGTCTTGATGGAAACAGATTCCTGTTTGGCAGCTGCTTCCTCAAGTAATGGTATAGTGTAGTTTGAACTGCTCTATACTTCCTTTCTATGAAAACAAAAGGAGGCAGAGTAAAATAAAAGGAAAGGTGCAGCTAAACTTTTTTTGAACTATTGCCTTTTATTTACACAGGAGGAGGATCTGTGTAATTTTTAAATACAATTGCTGTGGTTTCTTTCTTAATTTTCAAAACAGCTGTGAAGAATGTTTTTTGTTTTTCTTTTTTAACCGGGGCACTGTATTTGTTCTCATTAGTTCAGTGGTCAAGTTGTAGGATTTTTTAAATTAAACATATGGAACTTTGTTAGTTTGAAGAGTACATGCTAACACAATATGAAAATAGAATTATATTTTTGAGATTGAGACTGGCCACTTAATCCATTATGTATCTTTAAACTGTACAATGGTTGCAGACACAAAACTGTATTTATTCTAAGTATTTGCATGTGGAAAAGTACCATTAGCTAACCTCCACTTACCAGCAGTAGTGATTTGTATGTTGGAATACTTTGTCATATGTTCAGGGGAGCTGGAAGGATTTGTATAGTGGGACTGATGACAGCCATTGAACCAAGCTGTAAACTGTGCATATAATTGAAACAACTTCAAGCCAGGGCCTGTGACAGCACCCCCAATTCTACCACCTGTGAATGTATATATTGTAAAACTTGCTTTTGAATGAAACAACTTCAGTCTATATCAGAAACAAAACATTAAGCTTGGTGTAGAGATGATTAGGATACATTGAAGCAAAATCCTAATTAGAATATCTGAGGAAAGATTACTGTGTAAATATAAGAATAGGGAGATGAGAATTTTTTTATGGAATTTAAGGTGGTACTGCAAAATTATATTCTAGTTAGTTACTGCTCATTGTGAATAAAAAAAGATAAGAAAAACAATTTTTCCTTTCTCAATTGGGGCTCTGTTGAATTGGAGGTAGGATGGTAATAGCTTCAGTTCCATTGTGGCTTTGGAATGCTCACATGTGAAACAGATGCTCAAGACCAGTTGCATCAGTAGCGTAGGCAGACTGGGATGCTTGGGCGAGCCTCAGTTTAGATGGATGGGCAATGCCAGAAGTTTGGGGATAGGAGCCATCAGAACCATGTCTTACCCCTCCAGCCCCCTGGGGGCAATAAATGGTCTGGCCTGGGATAGGTAAAGAAATGCACATGCCACCTGCATTGCCCCTCCCTGTAGCTGAGCAGGTTGAGGGGCTCACCCTGCACTGTCTGCGCAGTACACCAGCTGAGGAGCAGGGTTTGGGGAGTGCGCTGCAGTGTCTGCCTGGTACTCATGCCCTCCACACATGCCCCAGCAAGAGCACCTTGTAAGTAAAACAGGGCAAGCCTGATTCCCTACCCTGTTCTTTGCGCTTAGAGCAGGGCAACACCCTGTGCCCCTGATTCTGGACCCTGGCAGGAGCCCAGAATGGGTGAGTCGGGCAAGCCCTACATACCAACCGATTCTGTGCAGCTGGAGTGGGGCAAGCCCCCATGCTCCCAAGCCTAGTCCATGGCAGGAGTGCTCGCTGGGTGGAGCTGGAGAAGCCCCACAACCTGACCACCTGACCCCAGAAGGAGTGCTAGAGTAGGAAAAGCCCCTTTGTCCAGAGCTCAGCACCCTGGTAAGAGTGCTGATCGGGCTGAGCAAGGCAAGCATGGGGTCAAGAGCAGGACTGGAGAGTAGGAGGTGGTAAGTGAGTGGGCCAGAGCCCATTCTGGCCTGCTAGTGGCTGTGCCCCTGAGTTGCATGTAAATAGTCTGACAAGGGCTGTAACCCTTAAGGATTGCAACCCTTAATGATTCTGTAACCATTAAGGATTTTAGAGACCTGATATCTTATGTGATTGTGATAACGGGTTCCATATAAAACTATCAGTTCCTTCCACACAAAGGCAACAGAAGATTTCTTACTAGACTTCATGAAACCTCTGGTTCATCTCTATTTTCAGATTGAAAAATCCTAGTTCAGGTAGTGGTGTTTTTGTTTTGCTGGTTGACCAATCTGTTCAGCTGTGGTTTTTTTTGGTGTGTGTTGGGGCAGGGGGGCATTTGGGTAGGTTGGGTATCAGTGTGACGATAGTCCTGATTCAAATAAGAATGCTGTTGTGTTTTGCATAAACAAGAATGTCCTCTGTTTGGAAGCTCTGCTGGTGAGGCTGTCCCCCAGAGTGTTCCTGTTATTAAAACAGAGTATAATATCCGTATTCAAATAACTAGACTTCTCATTTAACTGGCATTCCATCCTATGCACGAGCAGCCAGTGGCTCTTCTGCTCTCCTGCCCAGCGCTGTCCACCCAGAGCGGCTCACTGTGTGGCACGTCAATCTGCACAGAGAAGCGTGTGGCATGGCCATGCACGAGCTGGTCAGAGAGGCTCCCCACATGGCACAGTGCCCCTATCTAGAGCAGCTTGCAGCCTTGTGCAAGGTGGCCACAGTAGTTCTCCGTGCAGCACAGTGCCCCTGTCTAGAGTGCTCATGGCCACATGCAAGTTGGCTAGAATGGCTCGCAGCATGGTGCCCTGCCCAGAAAGGCGCACAGAGTGGCTCCCCATATGACATGGTGCCTCTGTCCATAGCGGCTTTCTGCGCATCACCCTGTCCAGAGACACAGACAGCATGGCCATGCACATGCCGGCCGGAGCAGCTCCTCTGGTGGCATGGTTCGCCATCCAGAGCGCTTGGTGCGGTGCCCCACCCAGAGTGGCTCATGGTGCAGCCATGCACGAGCTGGCCAGAGTGCATCTATGTGTGGCATGGTGCCCTGCCCAGAGCATATTGCAATATCCGGCAAGCCAGGTATGAAAGAGTTTACTGTATTAACACGCTTGTCTAATTTGTGCCACAGATTAGTAACAACGGATCCTTATGAGTAGTTTCTGTAGCAGCAGGGAGTGTTGGGGTAACACTAGAAGCTGATCTCCTTTGGATTATTTGTACCAAAAAAGTATCAGCCTTTAGCTCATAGCAAAGAGGAGATTTGATTAGCAAGGGGCTCCTGAATAGAGAAGGTTCTGACAAGCTAAAGGGAAACAGCTTTATGATCACTAGTTCACTATTAAATTCAGTCATAGGATTTTAAAAATGATATATTTCATGATTTCAGCTATTAAAATGTGAAACTTTAGTATTGTAATTTGAGGCGTCCTGCCTTAAAAAGTGGTGGGGTAGGAGGTCACAAGGTTATTCTACGTGGGGATTGTGGTACTGCTACCCTTATTTCTGCGTTGCTGCTCATGGAGTGCTGCCTTCTCTGCTGGGCAGCTGGACGTTGGTGGCTGACTGGGATCGCAGCTCTGATTGGCAAGGCTGTTGGCAGCAGCAGCACAGAAATAAGCATGGTATTGCCACCCTTACTTCTGTGATGCTGCCTGCAGAGCTGGGACCTCAATCAGCAGCCACCACTCTGACCACACAGCTCTGAAGGTAGTACAGGTCACATCCCTCTTGTCCAGCACCCTTGGGACCTGACTGGTGCCGGACAAGAGAATTTGCTGGACGATGGGAGGTCAGTATTTTCTATCACGTTACCAATACTTGTACTGCTTACTGGGCTTTTAGAAGAGATTTAGGGGTAAATTACAGATAACAGTGCAGAACACGGAGAGCCAGGTCTGGTGGCTGTAAACAAACTTTCTGGGACTTGGCCACACGCGTGATAAGTGGGTGCCTAGCTTACTAAAACCATGCTGGATTATGGAATTTGCCAGACGAGAGCGTTCCAGATTAGAGAGGTGTACAATCTATAGAATAGAAGTAAGGATGGCAATATACTGCAATCCCCCTAACATAGCATTGTAATCCCCTTGCAACACCCTTTTGGATCAGGATCCCCGCTTGGAGAACGCTGGTCTCCCCTGTGAAGTATGTATGGTATAGGATAAAATCACATAAGAGGACAGTTTTTATGGTCTGTTAAACTTTTTAAATGACTTTGAATTTGGTAGGGACCTAACGATCACCATAACCTTTACTGGCTCATGGAGGTATAGTTGAATATCAGTCTGTATTCTTACAATCACTGGGAACCAGGTCACTTAATTCTATTCCAATGTTGCAGGCCACTCATTGACAGCCCTTCGTGTTGAATGACTTAAAACCACTTCTAATCTTGGCATTCCACATCCCCTATTAGTGGCTTCACCTTCATGTAAGAGGACATTTACGTGTGGCTTTTGGTATCTCCTAATTCATTTTTAATATTTTTAAATGCCTTTACTTCTCACTCTCTGACAAAAAATAGAATATTTTGATTATTTATAGTAACATAATTCTGATTAAAAATCAGTTTTCATGTACAATATGTGTATGGATGTGATTTAATTTTTACCCAGAATCTTGACTCTCTTTCAGATTGTGCTGACTTCAGTTACAGAAAATTTATGCTATTGTCTAGATTTTAATCCCTGGAGGCTGTTGTATTTTAAACCAGTGGAAACTGTGACAGTTTGTGCAGATGGTTGTTTATACAGAGAGCTGGCTGGTGCTCAAACATTCAAGCAATCAGTAATGATTGTAATCTAACAGAAATCTGTACCTTTTTCTAAAAGTTAGTTGGTAACTTCTCTACAGACCTAATTTACAAAATTGGTAATTTCTTTGTATTCCTTTTTCAAATAGTAGAATGTTTTGTACCATAGTACTCAATATATAGCATGCCTTAAGCAGTTACAGAATCTCCTCAAACATGGAATATTTCTGATTTGCATTGGGAGATTCAGGATTTAAGAAATCTTTTTGGAGAACCTCTTAAAACTATGGAAGCAGAAAGTTACTTGTTCCCAGTATGTTATCATAGATTGTTTTGCTCCAAACACTGTACTCCTCGTACTTTAGAATTTAACGTGGTGAAAGCATGAGTTATGATTTGTGTTTAGCCACCCAGTGTTTGTCTTTAGGTTAGTTGTCTTTTCCATAGCTAAGTGTAATGTTAGATCTTGAGCTTCAGGTCGTTTTAACTCACAAAGACAAACCATTTGTTTTATATTGTGCAGGTTGAACCTCTCTAGTCTGCCACTTGCACCTGGCAACATCTGCAATCCAGCATGATTTTAGCTAGCTGCATGACCACTTATCAGGGTGTGGTCAAGTGTCCTGTGGTCCCAAAAAGTTTGTTTACAGCCACCAGTCCTGGCTCACACTATTCTGTGCTATGATTTAGAATGAATTTATCCCTAAAAGTCTTCTAAGAGCCCTGTAAGCATGGAAGTACTGGTAATGCTGCTGGTTTGCTTTAAGACTTTAGCTATGTTAACTATTATTGTAATTTTTTTAAAAAAGAACCATGTAATTTTTTAAAAAACTGTAACTTAGGGTTTCTCCAACTCTTTCAGTAGTCAAATGACTAGAAATGCATGCACACTTTTCAGGTTGATAAGATACAGAATAATAATTGTTTCATCAGCTATACTATTCTTGTTTCAGTTGCCTTTCTCTTCTTGCAGTGCTCAAAGCACTTATTTCATTTAAGAAACATAAAAAGCAGCTACTTAAAAATACTCAGTATCTAGCTATTCCTATTACCAAGGGACGCTTACTGGCTGACTCCGCATTCCCAAGGTTGGAGATACGTTTGAGGCACGTTATCTTTGTCCTTGTGGTATAAAGCATGCTAATACAGTAAATGCTTTATTATCTGGCATACCTGGTTCTCTGGGGAAGCCAGATAATGAAATGTTCTGGCTATTGGACCTGGGGCCAGCAGCAGCTCTGCTCTGCACCCTGACTGGGCAGTGGGCCGTCAGCCCTGCTCTGTGTTGCTTCCCCACAGCAGGCAGTGGGCAGGCAGTTGTGGCAGCCGTCACTGGTTAGTTGGTCAGCCAGCCAGCTGGGCCTAGCATGCTGGTTAACGGAATGTGCCAGTTATCAGTGTGCCAGATAAATGGGCTTTTACTGTATTTATTCAACAGGACAGGGAATCTAATGATAACATGTAATAGCTTGTCTTTTGTTGGGGTAACATAAGATCTTTTTGAAAAAGGTGTTTATATAGATCCATTTGGAAGGAGTGTATAGTCAGACATTCCTCGGGTTCTAGACAATAATTGGAATAGATATCTGTAACCAGCGCAAAGAGCACAAAACTATTTGTCATCTGGATTGCTTGTTTCAGGTTATTGATTTAGTTTCTAATCTAGAAAAAGTGTACTTAACAAAGTTTTTTTTGTGCTGTATTAACTATAATTCCATAACTGAATACGTTTATGAACAGTTGACATCCATAGTATGCCTTTACTTTGAAAAGTGAAAGTATACAATTGGCATCATGGAGTTCCGTGTGTGTTTCAGTGACTTGTAGAACAAATTTGTATGTTCAAAAGTAAAATTATATTAAAACTAAACTAAAATCATAATAGTTGGCATATCCTTATCTCCAGGCTTTAAGCTCTGAGATTCCAAACAGGCCTGTGCCTGTTAGTACTTCCTTCCTCCCACCTTGCTCTCACAGGCAGCTGCCTCAAATACATGCATGATGAACATCTGTATGAACTTTTGGTGTCTCACCCAGGAGAGGGTTATTACATTCATATCTCTTCTTACGGAATCTTCATCCACTTGGGATCTGAACACTCTTGGTCTGAGTCTCCTAGCCCCTTGACATCAAATTGAAGTGTACCGCATGCACCAGGGCCTGTCAGACCTCGTTCTTCATTGCCAGTGCCTAAGAAGAGGGCAAAGAAACCCTGCTCTGTTGTGCTGATGAAAAAGGGCCAGTCATAGGTGGGCAAGAAGCCTGTCCTGGATCAACCATCCACACTAGAAGCTCCACAGTCAGTTGGTTCTAGCTAGGGCTGTTAGCCCTGGAAACGGTCCTCCTCAGATTGCTGTGAATGAGACTGGACTAAGGCAGGCACAAACATCTTTGTAAACATGGGCGCTCAAGGAGCACTGGCCTCTGTCTGCACAGACAGCAGTCAGTGCTTCAGGCTCTGATTAAGACTCTCCAGAGAGCGAAGTGCTGCTGATCCTGTGACACAATGGTGTGCTCCACATCACCAGATACTAATAACATTGTCGGGATCACCATGAACTTACCATTAGTCTCTGAGGTCTCAGTTGCCGTTGTCTTGACACAGTTCACTGAGGGGTGAGGGGAGGGTGCCAGTCCCCCTATTATAGACATAAATTTCAATCCAGAAAATTGTTTTAGTGCCATTCCCAGTCACTGACACTGTGGCAATGATCTTCTTCCCACCCTTGATCTTGGCACATTCTCTTGATGCGCTGTTGATACCAGTCCATTTGAGTGGGTCATTTGTGTAGAGAAAAACTCAGGCCTAGACACCTTTTTCTGGTCCCCAAAAGGGGGCTTCTTTGGAAATGAGGAATGCTTCAGACCGTCGTTTCTGTCTCAGAGGCAAGACAGGGCATCTGAGCTAATGGCAGCATTGGGACAGTGGCAACCAGAGTGGCCTCCTTAGTGCTTGTGTTGGAGCACCTGAGGGCAGTGTTCCCTCTAATATTTTATGTGTATGTGCAGAATGAATTTTATGTGCACCAATTTGGAGATGTCGTTATACATAAAATTCGTTTGGCATATGGACAATCTGGGAGGGGGGTAGGGAATAAGGAGTTCAGAGTGTGGGTTCAGAGTCTTAGTGTTGGTGTGGAGGGATGAGGGATCTGCCTGAGGATGCAGACTGTAGGGTGGGGCTGAGGATAAAGGGTTTGGTGTGTGGGAGGGGGCTCACGGCTGGGGATGGGGATAAAAGGCTTTGGATATGGGCTCCCTGGGGGGAGGGGCCCCCCCCTTCAGTCCCCTGTTACTGCAGCAGCTCCAAGCTGGTTGAGAGGTGCCTCTCTGATGGATGTGACAGCTGTGGTGAGACAGGATTAGGCTGGAGGAGGGACATCTCTCCCATGGCTATGAAAGTCTGTCCTGCTGGGGATGGGTTGAGGAGAACTTTGGGAAGGTGCACAGCAGCTCCTTGCTGGGCAGGGCTGGATTGAATCTTTTGGGGCCCTGGTCTGTTCTATTTTGTGTGGCCTCTGATGCACTAGACTGAGGGCAAAAATGAGGGGTGTTCAGAGTGTGGAAGGGGGCCGCAGACTGAGGCAGGAAGGTGGGTGAAGACCCAGTCAGTGGGTGCTATGGGGATGGAGCCTCTAGCCAAGCGTAGCATTGGAATAGTGCTTCACAGCACTTGTGGAGGCATTGTTCCTGCTGGGGAAGGAGGAGGAGAAAGAATTGCAATGTGCAGAGCCTTTCCTCCCCCCACTGCCAGGAATGGCTGGCCTGGAATGCAGGGGCCTTACAGGATGAAGCCCCTTTCATAATCCAGCCCTGCTGCTGCGGCTGGAGGTGTATGCCTTTCTTTGTCACCACTGGGGGGAAAGGCCTGTCCCCTGTCCATGGGAGCCCAGAGCCCCTGCACAGAGCTTATTAAGAAGCTGTGACCATGAAGATTAAAGAAGGCCCTGCCTGGGGGTCCCAATCATGGTAAACCCCGCCCTTGACCAACTCTTTGGCTCCCAGATCTAATCATCTGGGTGGCATTTGACTCTCTCCTGAGTGGCTGCACAAGCACCCAGCTTACAGGGAACACTGGCCTTGGACATAATATTTTGTGGTGATACTCTCCCTTCCACTCTTATCTTCCCTGTCGCTTCAGGGATCCTTCTCACGAGGAATTCCTCCTTCAGGATGTTAAGAACATGATTTTAGAGAACCATGGAGGATGTTTGTTGGGACATGAAAAGGAATTCTGCTCCTGGTACATCCTACTTTCTGCATTACATCATTTTTTGTTTTGGATTGAAAATTTTCTCGCAGAATTTCCATCACAGTACAGATGATCTTTCACTAGTTCTCCATCTGAAAAGGCGTTACTTTTTGAGCTAGACTTCTTGCCGTTTTGAAGCTAGCCAAAGTAACAAGCTCAGAAGCTGAAAAACTGTTTGGAAAAAAATGCTGCTGCTCATTACATTTTGACTTCAGAAGAGGGATTTGTTTGACTGCCCAAAGAAACGTCCTATCAAATTCAGTGTACGGTTTTAACATGCTTTTTAAAACTGTTCACCTTTTTTCATTACTGTGTTTAAAAAAAAAAACAAACAAACAAAAAAAACTTAAACACATTGACTTTTCATTTACTTCCATGACAGCAAACTGCAGCTGCCATTCATCATGAAATTTGCGGCCAAATTTTTCCAGTCTTTTTCTTCGTTATTCCTGTTTGAGTGCTGGTTTCCTCGATGTAAGTTGGGTTGGCAGCAGCACTTGTGTTGCCATTTCAGAATAACAAAATTATCTATGCCTCAAACAAGGATAATGTATGTGTAATGTAAGTATATTATGTAACATTGCCAAATAAATAATTATCTGTGTATGAATTGATGAAGAAAGTAGTTAGAAAAATAAATACCTTCTAGCCTTTGAATTTGCACAAAACTATGAGATGACATAACAATCAGACACAAGTACAGCAGCACAACTCGTTGCTTGTAGCTACTAACGACTGATCATGCTGCAACCCTGTCAGTCGCAATTGCGTTGTGCTTGTGGGTCATGACGCCAGCTGTGTTTTGCCCGTCATCTTGAAATGCCCTACTCCTTCCACAGAGCCAGGCACTCCCAGCCCCTCTTCTAAATAGATGACCTCCTCATCCCCCAGAGACGGGAACCCCCAGCCCACCCGCTCTAAATCAAATCCAGTGACTCTCCAGAGCTGCAGGGCAGCTGCCCCTGGGGCTGCCATGAGCTTCTACGACCAGTGGGGCACGCGTACAGAGTGGGTGGATGGCACTCCACGCATGTGGCTCGAGGAGGAGCGGTATTTAGAGGCACGTGGTGAACATATTTGATACAGCAGTTCTAATAAAGTTTTATAACTCACTGAAATCTTCTATTTGAAGATTTGTTTGTGAGGACTACCATCCATTCACCCTTATATTTATAAATGATTTTTTTTCTTTTGTAGAGGCTAGAGCATAATACTTGATTTCAGAAAATTTAACCTAGTATGCATTCTGAAATTGGTTGCCATCTCCATTTGTTCATTAGGACTGAAACCACAGTCTGCTCTCAGCAAAGATGACCATTATTTTTACTCACTTTTAGACACTACCCTTTGCATCTTGACAAGATGAAACCACTATTTTCCTTAGGACATGTGAGCTACGTCTACCCGTGAAGCCTACATCGAAATAGCTTATTTTGATGTAGCAACATCGAAATAGGCTATTTCGATGAGTAATGTCTACACGTCCTCCAGGGCTGGCAACGTCGATGTTCAACTTCGACGTTGCGCAGCACCACATCAAAATAGGTGCTGCGAGGGAACGCCTACACGCCAAAGTAGCACACATCGAAATAGGGATGCCAGGCACAGCTGCAGACATGGTCACAGGGCGGACTAGCGCTTCCGGGGCAACAGCTAGCCGCTCCCTTAAAGGGCCCCTCCCAGACACACTCAACCTACACAGCACGCGGTCTGAGGAGCCAGAGGCACACAGACCCCGGGCGACGCAGGCATGGACCCCCAGCAGCAGCAGCAGCAGCCAGAGGTCAACCCAGCCCTCCCGGCAGGAGCAGGGCTTGCCCTGATCCATGCCATGCGGGAGGCAGCTGAGCATCTCCTTGCTACGCCGGAGGAGAAGCTGCCCCCAGGGCAGCAGGGCTCAACCCCCAACCCTGCAGCACCCCGCCCCCCCCCGCCTCACACGCCAGCGGCTGTGGAGCTACCCCACCAGCACTGACTGGTGGGAGCGGCTGGTGCTTGAGGAGTGGGACGACGACCGCTGGCTGAGGAACTTCAGGATGAGCCAGCAGACATTTATGGATCTGTGCCGGTGGCTCACCCCTGCACTCAGGCACCAGGACACTGCCATGCGGCGTGCCCTCCCTGTGGAGAAACAGGTCGGCATCACTGTCTGGAAGCTGGCCACTCCAGACAGCTACCGATCCGTGGGACAGCAGTTTGGTGTCGGCAAGGCCACCGTCGGGGCTGTCCTCATGGAGGTAAGAGAACCCACGGGGGGAGGGCAGGGCAGGGGAGGGGGATCAGGGCAGGGCAGAGGAGGGCAGGACAGGGCCACGCACACCCTCCTCACCCCTCATTGGTGCTGTCCCATGTGCTTTCTCTGCAGGTTGTGCGTGCCATCAATGCCATGCTTCTGCACAGGCTCGTGAGGCTGGGGGACCCAGATGCCACCATCGCGGCCTTTGCCACCCTGGGCTTCCCCAATTGCTTCGGGGCTCTGGATGGGACTCACATCCCCATCCGTGCCCTGCATCACAGTGGAGGACACTACATGAATCGCAAGGGCTACCATTCTGTGGTCCTCCAGGCCTTGGTGGACAGCCGGGGCCGTTTCCAGGACATTTATGTGGGCTGGCCTGGCAGCACCCACGACGCCCGGGTTTTCCGGAACTCGGGCCTGTGCCGCTGGCTGGAGGCGGGGACCTACATCCCCCAGCGGGAGATCCCTGTGGGGGACACCACCATGCCCCTCTGCGTCATCGCAGATGCGGCATACCCCCTCTGGCCCTGGCTCATGCACCCGTACACAGGCCATCTCTCCGCTAGCCAGGAGCACTTCAACCAGCGCCTGAATCACGTGCACCAGGTGGTGGAGCGCTCATTTGGCCGCCTGAAAGGACGCTGGAGGTGTCTCCTGACCCGCCTGGATGCGGGCCCCAACAACATCCCCCTGATTGTGGGTGCCTGCTGCGCCCTGCACAGTTTGGTGGAGAGCAAGGGGGAGGCCTTTTTCCAGGGCTGGGCTGTGGAGGCCGGCAGGGCCGACGTGCAGCCACCCGCTGCCCCCAGTTGGCAGGTGGACCCCGAAGGGACCCGCGTCCGGGAGGCCCTGCGGGCCCACTTCGATGATGAGGCCGCGGGGTGAACTCTGCCAGGCCCCCTACTGCCCAGCCCTTCCTCCACAACACTCCCTACCCCAACGCCCACACCATGGAGCACCCAACCGCATCCCCCTCCCACTTTTCCTGGACAAATGACAGCATGCACTTGTGGCTGAACTTAAACTGCTTTTTCTTTTAGAACTTTTTTTTTTTAACTATAAATAAAACAAGAACAAACCATATACAACGTGTGGAACAAAAGTAATGTGTACAAATAAAACAATAGTAATAAAAAAGTTGTTCACTAATAAAAAGAAAACCAGGGATGATAAAGGGGAGAACTATTTACATGGGGGGGACGGGGCAAACGGGGGGCACAAATTAATAAGTCACAACTATATACGGGGGGTGGGGGGGCACGTCCCAGGCCCCTTGCCCCTAAAGTCCGGCACTGGGCGTGGGCGGCGGGGAGCCCCGCCGCGGCCGCAGCCCTGTCCGGGGCTGGCTGGGGGCGGGGCGGACCGGAAGATATGCCTGGCGAGTCTCAGCTGGCTCCAGGGGTCCCTCGGCGCTCCGGCCCTCGGTGGTGGGTGGCGGGGCGACGGCGGACGGGACGGTGACGTGCGGTGGAGCAGGCAGGGTGGGCGCTGCAGCGGCCGGCGCGGCATGGGGGGCAGGTAGTCCACCAGGCGGTTGAAAGTGTCCATGTAGGCCCCCCATGCCTCTTGGCGCCAGGCCAGCACCCACTCCTGCAGGTGCAGGTGGCGTTGCTCCACTCGCAGGTGCTGCTCCGCGACCTCCAGCTGCTGACGGTGGATGGCCAGCAGCTGGGGGTCCGTCGCTGTCGGCTGGTGGTGGCGCGGAGTCCGCCGTCAAGCCCGCCGTGGGGCTGAACGGTCCTCGGCCGAGGGGCTTGCCTGGAGCGATGGCCCCGGAGGGGTCTCCGGGACCACTGATGCCTCGCCGGCGCTCTCTTCCGGTCCTTCCGATGGTGCAGCTGCGGGACACAGGAGAGGAGGCGGGGAAGAAGAATGGAGACAGGCGTTAGTGTGGGCCCCGAGCCGTGGCCTTTGTCCCCCCAGCCCTGTGCTGCAGGTTCCCCATCCCTGTCCCCGGGAGATGCTGCTGTGATGGATGGGGTTCAGGGGTTCCCCTGCACTGCACCCTGTCCCCTGCTGGGAGCGACTCTCACTTCACTCTGCAGGGTCTGACAGGAGAGGTTTCTTAGGCCACAGATGGCCAGTTTCTCCCAGGAGTGACAGCACCAGCGTTAGAAGAGACAGTCCTTCCAACCCGTCCTGGGGAGAAGACCCCAAGGGGTGCCCCTCTGGGGTGTAGCTTTCCCCCTCCTCAGGCTGGCTGCCTTCCAGCTCTCCCTTCCCCTAGCCTCTACCTGCGGCCCCTGCCCCCCCCCATTCAAAGCCAGCTTGGCTCCTCCCTCCTCTTTGTTCAGGGCAGAGGTGTCACCTGCCAGCTGTAGCCCCAGGATCATCCTTTGCCCCTGGGAGCTATTCGGCTCTTGTTGCTCATATCTAGCCTGAGTCTCCCTTTTGCACTCCCCCCACTCCATCACATGCTGCTGCTGCTGCGGGGTGTCCCACCCCCTCCTCCCGGGGGCCCCTCGAGGTTCCACTCCCCCCTGCCCCGGGGATGGGGCATGGCACTGTCGTGTGGGGTGGGGCGGGGGGCAGGGGCTGATGCACTGCTGTGGGGGACATGGCCCTGTTGTCTTTGGGGCCATGGCCATGTGAGCATGTGGGGGGCCCTGGACACATATCTATTACCCCCGCCCCTCAAGCCGAGGGGGGTACATACCTGTTGGTCCACTCCCACGGTCCGGAGATCCCCGGGGGGCAGAGGCCCGGCTGCTGCTCTGGGATGGCAGGAAGAGGATCTGCAGCCCGGATTCTGTGGAGGAGGAGCCCCCCTCCTCCTCCTGCTGCGATGTCCCGGGGGTGGGCTCCGGGGGGGCCCCCGGGGTGCGGGGCTTACCTCCGGGGCGGACTCCGGCTGCAGGGCCTGCTGGGGCTCGTCGGCCGAAGTATCAAGGGTGGCCGGAGGGGAGGTGGTGTGCCGGGGGCCCAGGATGTCCCTGAGCTCCCTGTAAAAGGGGAAGTGATGGGGGCGGCCCCAGATCGGCTGGCTGCATCCCGGGCCCGGGCGTAACCCTGCCGCAGCTCCTTCACCTTACTCCTGAGGTGATCAGGAGTGCGGGCAGGGTGACCCTGGGCGGCCAGGCCCTCGGCCAGCTGAGCGAACGCATCCGCGTTCCGCCTCTTGCTCCCCATTACCTGGAGCACCACCTCCTCGCTCCAGAGCCCCAGCACGTCCCGTATCTTGGTCTCCGTCCAGGAGGGGCCCCGCTGCCGCTTGCCGGCCTGGCTGTCAGCCTGGCTGGGCTGGCTCCCCTTGTGGGGGGTCCCCTGGGGGCACTGGGGGGGCTGCCGGGCGGCCATTAAAGGTCCTGTGGCTGCTGAGGGACATGCAGGCTGGCCGCGTGTCTGAGCTGCTGCCTGCACGTTCCTTCAGCTTCCTGCACAGGAAAGGAGGGGGAGGGGACCTTTAAGGGGCTGCTCCACGCGGCCACCATTGAGCTGAGGGGCTGGAGAGAGCGTCTCTCAACCCCTCAGCTGATGGCTGCCATGGAGGACCCCGCAATTTCGACGTTGCGGGACGCGCAACGACTTCACGGTCCCTACTTCGACGTTGAACATCGAAGTAGGGCGCTATTCCTATCCCCTCATGGGGTTAGCGGCTTCGACGTCTCGCCGCCTAACGTTGAAGTTAACTTCGAAATAGCGCCTGACACGTGTAGCTGTGACGGGCGCTATTTCGAAGTTAGTGCCGCTACTTCGAAGTAGCGTGCACATGTAGACACGGCTGTTGTCTCTTTTCCCATTCCTGGGTCAGAGTTGGGGAGGTGATGCTTTTGATCTGCTAATTTCAGTCAACAGATGAGTTCACAGTAGATGCTGCAGATATTTAAAATATGATGATTACCCCTTCAACTTCTGCATGCACGCAGTTTAAACATTGTAGTAGACTCTGCTGGGCTGTTGGGGTTTAGCTTTTCATTGGTGGGATTCAGATGTCTGCGACATTCCAAGACTTTGATGTGGGAAGATGGTCATATAGGTAATTTGTTCTACTTCCTAAGTGCCACCCACTGCAGGTTGCGCCTCCTAAAACCGTGATTCTCTGGTTAGGCATCTGGTAGGACCATGGATACTACTGGAGAAGAGCCAAGGGCTGTTAAACTGTGGGTTGGCTGCTGCGAGTCATGTGGGAGGCCCTATGCAGGGAAGCCTGGTGGGACCTTTGTCCTTGGGGCTAGGACCACATCAGTAGCCTTGCTGGGCCTACTTTGGTAACCTAAGAAGGGCTGAAACCAAAGCCCTCCGGGCCTGGGATGTGGCCACATCCAACAACAGCTAGAGCAAGTGTTTCCTGGGCTATGGCTGAGTCTGGTAGCCTGGCCACAGGCAGAGCCAGCTCTGTGACCAGCAGTGGCTGGAGCTGGTGCCTTCTGGGGCTGTGACAGGCTTTGTCTGGAAACTGTGCCTGCTGGGCCCAATGGCCTGCCGAAAAGTAAGGGGGATGCTTGGTCTGGTGGTGGGGGTGCGGGGCAGGGGCACAGGCCAGGGGGAAGCAGAGCAGGCAGCAGGACAGAGCAGCATGCTGGGGCACCAGAGGCAGGGGATCTCTCTTCTTCCAGCAGATTCCCTTGTTCAGGGTCATTAGGTCCTGAGGTTGCCAGACAAGAGAGGTACAACCTGTAGGTGCCAAAGTGAAATATCAGTGCAGATCTGTTGAATGTATTGATGCATATATGTCCACAGGGACAGCAGTGAAAAATGTTGACTATAATTTATCACTGAGATAAATAGGGATGATTTGAATCTCTAAGCTGTCCTCGATTCATAGTTGTTCATGCATTCTTTGTTCAGTTACGGCATTTTCTACATGAATGTAAAATCTAGGCATTTTTCTTGTATATGAAAGCTGAGATACTGTGGATGTGGTACTGGTATACCATTCAGTCTCGGAGCTTGGATCTCATTGCACACAATGGGACATAAGGGGTAGGTCTACATTAGGAACTAACTTTGAAGTTAACTTCGAAGCTAGGTGCTACATTGAAGTAGCCAGCACAGAATCTACACACATTTTTCCCTTTCTTCGAAGTTAACTTTGAAGTAGGGAGCCCAACTTCGAAGTCCTTACTCCATTCCCGGGAATGGAGTTGTGCCCTACTTTGAAGTTCAATTTGAAGTAGGGTGTGTGTAGATGCTCAGCTGCCAAATTGTATTTAGAAGTAAGCAACTTTGAAGTAATTTTGTAGTGTAGACGCAGCCAAGGTGAAGAAATTGACATCTTTTATTTTAGCAGTTTTTATGGATGAAAGAGACAATCTTTCAGGCTTACACAGAGCTCTTCTTCAGGTCTGTGGAGGATGAAAACTTGTCTCTTTCAGGAGCAGAAACTTCTCCAGTAAGGATGTTACCTCTTCTGCCTTGCCTAGGTCAAATAATGTTAGTCAACCACTGTTATTTGACCATGAGGCTAGAGGTAAGTGATGCCCTATGTGTTTTTGGTCAGGGAGCCTTTTTTTTTTTTTTTAATTTAGAAAACCTACTTAAATGTTTTGAGCACATACTTTTCTACACATTAAAGCCACCTGTTGGGAAAAATATGATCTAACCTTGTGTTTCCTAAACTGTGTTCAATGGAACACTGGTGTCCCATACAGTGTAAATAGGTGTTCTTTTTCGAGTGTCCCCGTGGGTGCTCCACATTAGGCGTCAGGCTCGCCCGGCGCCGCAGATGGGATCTTCCAAGCAGTTTCTGCTGGACCGCTCCCCTGCGCGCTCCTGGCTACGTGCATGATCCGGTCCCCGCTAGTTCCTCTTAACCGCCGTCGGCTGCAGACGGAATCCGACTAGGCTACGGCCAAGTTAGCGTATTCAATGGTTTTTAGCTGTTTTCTTGAAAGTTTTCAAGTTCTTAGTCTATTGTTAAGTTAGCCAGTTGTTACTTTCAAAAAAAAAAAAAAAAAAAAAAAAAAGAAGAAACAACAAGCGGGATGGAATTCAGTCCAGTCCTAGTAACAAGCGGAGCACTGGAGGCCAGGAGCCTAGGGCCATTAGCCCTCCTGCCGCGACAGGCTATCCGAGAGGGGGAAAACAGCACAGAGAAGGTGCTAAGTACCCCATTAACAACTAAAAGACTCACCAACAATGTCCTCTTCAGGATTCAAGAAATGTGAGTCTTGCCGAGAGGCAATGCCAGCGTCTGATGGGCACAGTCACTGTATAAGGTGCCTTGGGGAGTGCCATGTCACACAGAAATGCTCCTTCTGTGCAAAATTAACAGCCAGAGCAAGGAAGGACAGGGAGATGCAGCTTAAAATGCTGCTATTCGACAAGGCCCTCCAGCCAGATGTGCCGGAGCGGCCGCAGCAGGAGGGACCCTCCGGGGCCCATAAAAGGAAAGCCGCCTCCCTCACCCCATCAGCGCAAAAACGGAGGGAAGTCTCCCCAACCCGATCCCTGCCGGCAGCAACAGTGAGCGGGACAAGAGGAGCGCACAGCCCCCAGCCGCAGCAACAGCTGATGGGCGGCGGCATGGAGAGCCACGTGGAGGCAGCTCAGCCTCCGATGATCAAACAGCCGCCCCACACCGCAGGCAGGGCGGCGGCTAAGCAAGCGCCGGTACCGGCGGCACCGCAGGCAGCAGCACTGACCCCCAGGGAACCGGCGGTGCAGAGCGCGCAGGCACGCAGCCTGCAGGCACCAGAGGACACCGCCCGCGCGGCACCGCCCAAGAGCGTGCCGAGTGCGCCGCCGACGGGGCCCAGATCCCCTGCACGTCAGGGGGCGGAGCCACCCCCTCAAAGGAGGGGGAAGGCTGCACAGAAAACAAGGCACCGCAGCCCCTCTCCAGACAGGGCTGCAGAGTTGCTTTCTCTCAGCCCTCCGCTCATGCTGCGGACTCCAACTAGAAGGCAGGGGTCCCCCCTAGCCTACCCGGAGCCCCCGTCTCCATTTTTACAACCAGCCTCGCCCTGGGTGGGACCACCCTCACCCTTCTTGGGGTTTGAGCCGCTGGAGTACTATCACAAATCGCTTTCTCCAGTGTGCCATGTCTCTCGACGATCTCGCTCCCCTAGACGCAGGGGGTACGCACCAAGGGAGTGGTCCAGGTCACCTTCCCAAGAACAGTGCCCATGCTGCCATGGTCATCCCTATCACGCGGGGCATAGACACCACCGGCATTCTACCAGGGAAAGATCCCCACAGACGGTCCCGTATCCCCGAGGGCAATCGCAAACGGAGACAGAGACTCAAGTATCTCAGGGGGAACTGGTTATGGAACCCCGAGATTTTCCCTCGCAAGCTTCCAGCGAGCGGATGTACCATCGCCAACAGGAACCGGAAGGGTCCAGAGAGGCGTATCCTAGTGGTTCCTCGCTCTCCTCCCCGGACGAGGCTACGGCCCCGGGGGACGTCCATCCTCCGGACGATCTCAAACAGTTTCAAGAGCTGTTTAAAAGGGTGGCCTTCACGCAAGGCATCTAGACAGCAGAGGTGCAAGAGAAACACCATAAGCTCCTCAAAAATCTGAGACCTCCAGCCTCCTCCAAAATAGCAATACCGCTTGACGAAGCAATCTTGGAGTCCGCCACTATGATATGGCAGACCCCTGTGACTATTCCGCCTGTCCACAAGAGAGCGGACAAGAAATACTTCGTGCCGGCGAAGGGCATGGAGTTCCTGTTCAGCCACCCACAACCAAATTCCTTGGTGGTGGAGTCGCCGCAACAAAGATCAAAGACATCTCAATTCAAGACGGGGAACAGACAAAGATGCCAAGAAGCAAGAGCTGTTCGGCAGAAAGGTCTACTCCTGCTCCACACTACTGTTGCGAATGGCAAATTACGCAGCGCATCTAGCGAACCACAATTTCGACAACTACACAAGGTTAACCTCCCTCATGGACTCGCTTCCAGAGGACAAGAAACCGGTGCTCAAGGCCATCGTGCAAGAAGGCTACGCGGCCTCGAGGACGGGAGTTCAGATCGCCCTGCATGTTGTGGACACAGCAGCACGCTCCACAGCTACGGCAGTGGTGATGTGAAGGGAGTCCTGGCTCCAGACTTCGGGTATACCGAGGGATCTGCAGGCAAAGATTGTCGATCTTCCCTTCGACATGCAGAAGCTGTTTGTTGAATCACCTGACCCGGTCCTTCATTCCAGCAAAGATTCAAGAGCCACACTTAGGACCCTGGGGATTTACACCCCTCCATACAGACAGAAAAAGTACTTCCCTCAACAAAGACGGTACCGGTCCCAGTACCAGCCACAGCATCCCCAGTACCACAGGGGTTACGAGCAAGGGCGACATCAACAGCACCAGCAGTACAGAACTCCCAGGCTACGTTCCCAACAGAGCCGTGCGTCCTCGGGGCAGGGCCAAAGGCCACAAGTTTGACACACAGATCCAGGGCTGCGCCATCACTACCATCGCACAAGGTCATCCGAAGCTGTTATTCCACCATCGCCTCCGACCATTCTACGACCAGTGGCAAAGGATCACCACAGACAAATGGGTGCTGGAGATCATAACCACGGGGTACGCCATCCCCTTCCAGTCGCTCCCACTGCCACGACCTCCACCCAGGCCCCACCTCCAGGAGGCCTCCCACGTAGCGAGGCTCAAGCAGGAGGTAGACCATCTCATGCTCATAGGGGCAGTGGAAAGAGTGCCGGAGCAACTGCAAGGGAAAGGGTTCTACTCAAGGTACTTCCTCACGGAGAAAAAGACAGGAGGCTGGAGGCCCATCTTAGATCTTCGCGGCCTCGACCGGTACCTGCGCAAGCAGCGCTTTCTGATGATCACAATCGCCTCCATCCTTATGGCACTGGACGATGGAGATTGGTTCGCAGCCCTCGACTTACAAGACGCGTATTTTCACATAACTATCCATCCGGCTCACCGACGATTCCTCCGGTTCATGGTAGGCAAAGAACATTTTCAATACAAGGTCCTACCGTTTGTCTTCTCCTCGGCCCCCAGAGTCTTCACCAAGACCTTGGCAGTGGTGTCAGCCTACCTGCACAGACGGGGTATTTATATTCCCATATCTGGACGACTGCCTACTCAAAGGGGCCTCAAAGGAAGAGGTACTACGCATGATACGCGTCACAGCAGGCACGTTCTCTTCGCTCGGCCTGGTTATCAATCTGGCAAAATCAAAGATAGACCCCACACAGGACATAGAGTTCATAGGGGTACGCATAAATTGTATTACAGCGAGAGTGTATCTACCAGAGACATGCTTTCGGGCCATCGGCTCCCTCGGGCAAGTCATCACCTTCAGCCCTACGGTGCCGGTTCTGACGTGCTTACAGCTGCTGGGCCACATGGCAGCAGTGACGTTGGTAGTACAGAATGCCAGGTTACACATGCGCAGCATGCAGCACTGGCTGGCGAGGGTATACAAACCAGCAGCACACACCGTTCACGGGGTGGTGTCGCCCACGACAGAGGTGCGCAAATCCCTGCAATGGTGGGTAAACCCCAAGAACATGCTAACAGGGGTACCCTTCCACCAACCACAAATATCGGTTTTTCTTACTACAGATGCCTCCCACATAGGGTGGGGAGCACACATGGGCGAAGAAGTGACGCAAGGACTGTGGTCCTCCACGGAACAGTCACTGCGCATAAATATACTGGAGCTCAGAGCAGTGTTCAACGCCTGCAGACACTTTCAAGACCATATACAAGGCAAAGTAGTCAGGATCAGTACAGACAATACCTCCACCATGTTTTATATAAATCGGCAAGGAGGAGCTCGGTCCCGTGCCTTATGTGCGGAAGCAGTCCGGTTGTGGAACTGGTGCATCGCCAACAATATAACCTTGAAAGCCTCGTACTTACCAGGCGCTCACAATGTGAAGGCAGACCAGCTGAGCAGGCGTTTTGCACTCGCGCACGAGTGGCAGATCCGTCCCGATCTGCTACGACCGATTTTTCCACGCATGGGGCTTTCCCCAGATAGACCTGTTTGCCACTGAACACAACAAGAAGTGCCCACGATTCTGCTCCAGGGCAGGACTGGGATGCGGGTCCCTGGGGGACGCATTTGCGATCTCGTGGAGGGGCCCCGTGCTTTACACTTTTCCTCCCACAGTGCTGATCCACAAAGTCTTGCAGAAAGCCAGGAGGGAAGGAGCCCGAATGATCCTGATAGTCCCAACGTGGGATCGACAGCAATGGTTCCCCCTACTCCTGCACGTCGGACCGTCCACCGATGTCCCTCCCGGTGGCGCCGGATCTGCTCATGCAAACCCGGGGGTCCGTAGTGCAACCGCACCCCCAAGGCCTGCGACTACAAGCGTGGTTAATCCGTGGCTCAGCTCCCTGCAGAGCACATGTACGGAGGAAGTGCAACAAGTCCTAGAAAGTAGCAGGAGGACTTCCACCGGGAAGACCTACAAGCAGAAATGGACTCGCTTCACGGCATGGTGTTCTACCAAACAGCTAGCCCCCCTTTCGGTGCCTATACCTGTAATATTTGAGTGTTTACTGGACCTCAAGAGAGGAGGACTCTCACTATCCTCGTTAAAGGTCCACCTTGCGGCCGTTTCGGTGTTCAGACACGAAGAGGAAGGGCACACGGTGTTCGCCCATCCCATGGTTACCAGGTTCCTGAAAGGGTTGGTAAACCTATACCCCCCGCGGAAACCGCTTCCACCTTCGTGGAACTTGGACCTGGTGCTTAATGTGCTAACAGGACCACCGTTCGAGCCCTTAGCCACAGTTTCCCTCGGCCTCCTTACAATCAAGACGACCTTCCTTCTCGCAATCACGTCAGCTCGCAGGGTGAGCGAGCTTGCGGCAGTTATGGCAACGCCACCCTGCACAGTATTTTCCAAGGAGGCGGTAACCATATGGCTGCATTCAGCCTTTGTTCCTAAAGTTTCTCCTGAGTTTCATGTTAACGAACCTATTGTTTTACCCTCGTTTTATCCAAAGCCTCATAACTCTAACAAAGAGGCTCGCCTACACCTCCTGGACGTGAGGAGGGCGCTAGCCTTCTATATAGACAGGACCAAGTCCTTCCGGAAAACGGATAGACTCCTAGTCTCTCTCGCTCCCAAATTGAAAGGAGAAGGTCTCTCTTCGCAGAGAATCTTGAAGCACATCGTATCCTGCATAAAACTGTGCTACGAACTCAAAAAGACTCCTTTACTGGCCACGCCCAGGGCTCATTCCACTAGGGCGGTGGCGGCATCAACAGCCTTTTTCAAGGGCGTTGCGCTAAAAGACATTTGCAGAGTGGCGACCTGGTCATCCTATGACACGTTCACCAAGCACTACGCCCTTCACAGGGTATTCCAAGAGGATACCCAGCTCTCGACAGCGGTCCTCTCGGGGACAAGCTGCACATAATTCGATTACCCACCTCCTATCTTGGGTTACTGCTGGGTAGTCACCTAATGTGGAGCACCCACGGGGACACTCGAAGAAAAAAGAAAGGTTACTCACCGTAGTAACGGTGGTTCTTCGAGATGTGTCCCCGTGGGTGCTCCACTACCCGCCCATCCTCCCCGCTTCGGATCTCTGTTTAGTGTTTTTCAGGAGCATCCGAGGCGGTTGGTCAGGGAACTGGCGGGGACCGGATCGCGCACATGGCCAGGAGCGCGCAGGGGAGCGGCGCGCACCGGCGCATGTGCGGTCCGGCAGAAACTGCTTGGAAGATCCGATCTGCGGCGCTGGGCGAGCACGACACCTAATGTGGGGCACCCAAGGGGACACATCTCGAAGAACCACCGTTACTACGGTGAGTAACCTTTCTTTCTGTGGGAAAAAAAAATTAAGTAATAGTTTTCCTTCTAAAATATTAAATATGAAATTATGTATTTATCAAATACTAAGGTATTTGAACAGTATTTAGATTTTAGGTTTATTAATATTTATAACACATTCATAACAATATAATTATGCCAAACTATCAGAGGGGATTCAGATGGTTTTGGCTCAAGTTGTGTTTAGAGAAATCATGTGATTCTGCACTGGATATGAGGATCCAACTCTTCTTCGTTGTTCCTAATATTCAGTGGATTTGTGATCAAAAGATGCAAAAACACTCTTCCCATTTTAAAAAAAAAAATGAAATGTCACTTATTTTTATTTTCCAATAATTTTTCTATAAAAAGAACATTTATAAAAAGACAAAATTAAAATTTTTTTTCATACCTGTTCTTTGCATTTTTTCATAAAGTTTAGAAAAACTTTAAGGAAGGACAGTTCTTTTTTGAACAATATTGTCTTTTCTGCTTTTGTATAAAAGAACAGCATTAACCATCCTTCTTTAGCCTGCTACATTAATGTTTTGTTTTGGTTTGTATTTACTTTTAGGTCTTTGTACTTAATCAGAGGGTTGCTAACCATCCTGTTAGGACGTTAATTGTTCATTCAGATGATTTTCTCTTATTTTTTGTTCCTTGTAAAATAAGACATCTGGCTTGGGCCACCTTCATCATTTCTGGGAGTGGATCCCCTGGAGTACTATCACAAGCCAGTTTCACCTCTGTGTCATCGCGGAGGTCTCGCTCTCCCAGACATCGGGGGTACACACTCCGTGGGTGGTCCAGGTCTCCATCCCCGGACCCTTGCCCATGCTGCTGTGGTCGTCCTCATCATGCTGGACACAGACACCGCAGGCCTACATCCAGGGGCAGGTCCCCCCCGGCCGCTCAATACCCCCGTGGACACTCCCTATCGGGGATGGAAACAGTTGTCTCAAGGGGAGTTAGTTTTAGAACCCCGAGACTTTGCTTCACAATTCTCCAGGGAGCAAGTGTATCATCGACCGCAGGAGCCTGAGGGTTCGAGGGAGGTTTACCCCAGTGGTTCCTCCTCATCCTCCCCACATGAGGCCATGGCCCCCAGGGATGTCTCCCCCCCGGATGACCTTAAACAATTTCAGGAGCTATTTAAAAGGGTAGCTTTCATGCAAGACGTTCAAACGGCAGAGGTGCAGGAGAAACATCACAAACTCCTGAAAAATTTGAGACCCCCGGCTTCATCCAAAATTGCTATTCTGCTGGACGAAGCCATTATGGAGTCAGTCACTACCATATGGCAGACTCCGGCCTCTATCCCACCTACGAACAAGAGAGCGGATAAGAAGTACTTCGTCCCAGCAAAGAGCGTGGAGTTCCTCTTTAGTCACCCACAACCAAATTCTTTGGTGGTCGAATCATCCCAGCAGAGGTCGAAGACTTCTCAGTACAAATCGGGGGAATCGGACAAAGATGCTAAGAAGCTAGAGCTGTTTGGCAGAAAGGTATATTCTTCTTCTACCTTGCTATTGAGAATGGCAAATTATGCGGCACACCTAGCAAACCATAATTTTGATAATTACTCCAGACTTACTCCCCTCATGGAGTCACTTCCGGAAGACAAAAAGCCAGTGTTAAAGGCGATTGTTCAAGAGGGCTACGCAGCATCGCGGACGGGAGTTCAGTTTGCCCTGGCCGTGGCGGACATGGCGGCACGTTCAACGGCTACAGCAGTGGTCATGCATAGAGAATCCTGGCTCCAGACGTCTGGTATCCCTAGGGACCTACAGGCGAAGATCGTGGACCTTCCCTTTGATACACAAAAGCTGTTTGCAGACTCAACCAACTCGGTCCTCCACTCCAGTAAGGACTCGAGAGCTACACTTAGAACCTTGGGCATTTATACTCCCCCATACAGGAAGGAAAAATTTTATCCTCAGCAAAGACGCTACGCTTACCAACCACAGCGTGCTCAATATCAAAGGCAACAAGTTTGACGGGTATGTTGGGGCTGCACTATCAATAGCATCTTAGATCTTCGGGGCCTCAACCGTTACTTGCGCAAGCAACTTTTTCGGATGATCACAGTTTCCTCGATACTCACGGCACTGGACGATGGAGACTGGTTTGCAGCCCTTGACTTACAAGATGCTTACTTTCATATAACAATCCACCCAGCACACAGACGCTTCTTCCACTTCACGGTTGGCAAGGAGCACTTCCAGTACAGGGTTCTTCTGTTCGGCCTCTCCTCAGAGTCTTTGCCAAAACCCTGGCAGTGGTGTCAGCCTACCTGCACAGACAGGGGGTGTTTATTTTCCCATATCTGGATGACGTCCTGCTGAAAGGGGCCTTGAAGGCAGAGGTCTTACGCATCATATGCGTCACAGTGGACACGTTTTCTTCGCTGGGCCTAGTTATCAACCTCGCAAAGTCAAAGTCCGAACCCACACAAGATATAGAGTTCATGGGGCACACACAAACTCTATCACAGCAAGGGTGTACCTACCCGACGCCTGCTTCCGCGCCATCAGTTCGCTGGTGCAAGTCATCACATACAGCCCCACGGTGCCGGTCTTAACGTGCTTACAGCTGCTGGGCCACATGGCGGCAGCGACGTTTGTGGTACAGAATGCCAGGTTACACATGCGAAGCCTGCAGCATTGGCTGGCGAGCGTTTACAAGCCGGCATCCCACACTGTCCACAGGGTGGTGTCGCCCACGACACAGCTGCGCAGATCCCTGGCTTGGTGGGAAAACCCCAAGAATCTGCTAGTGGGGGTGCCCTTTCACCAACCACAAATTTCTATTTTTCTAACTACTGATGCTTCCCACATAGCATGGGGAGCGCACATCAGCGACAAGGTGACGCAAGGGCTATGGTCCCCTGTGGAACAGACACTGCACATAAACGTACTGGAGGTCAGAGCAGTGTTCAATGCCTGCAAACATTTTTGAGATTACCTACATGGCGAAGTAGTCGGGATCAATACTGACAATACTTCCATTATGTTTTACATCAATCGACAAGGAGGAGCATGATCCCGTGCCCTATGTGCAGAAGCAGTCCAATTGTGGAACTGGTGCATCGCCAACTACATAACGTTGAAAGCCTCATACTTGCCGGGTGATCACAACGTGAAAGCAGATCAGCTGAGCAGGCGCTTTGCACTCACACATGAATGGCAGATCCGCTCTGATCTGCTATGGCGCATTTTTCGTACATGGGCGGTTCTCCAGATTGATCTGTTTGCCACCCAGTACAACAAGAAGTGTCCCCAGTACTGCTCCAGGGCAGGAGTGGGGCGGGGGTCCCTAGGGGACACATTCATGATTTCATGGAGGGGCCCCCTACTTTACGCGTTTCCCCCCACAGTGCTTATCCGTAAGGTTCTGCAGAAAGCCAGAAGGGAGAGAGCTCGCATGATACTCATAGTCCCAACTTGGGATCGGCAGTAATGGTTTCCCTTGCTTCTGTGCATGTCGGACCGCCCACCACTTCCTCTACCGGTGGCGCCGGACTTACTCATGCATGCTCAGGGGTCCATAGTGCACCCGTACCCTCAGGGTCTGCATCTACAAGCATGGCTAATCCATGGCTCAGCTCCTTAGAGAGCATATGTACGGAGGGAGTACACGTAGTCCTGGAATGTAGACGAAGGACCTCCACCAGGAGGACTTACAAGCAGAAATGGACTCGATTTACAGCCTGGTGTTCCGCCAAGCAGTTAGCTGCCCTTGATGTTCCTATACCCGTAATACTGGAATACTTACTGGACCTCAAAAGAGGCAGGCTTTCTCTATCCTCGCTAAAGGTCCACCTCGCCGCTATATCAGCCTTTCGGCATACAGAGGAAGGGCCCACTGTATTCGCCCATCCTATCGTTACAAGGTTCTTGAAGGGGCTGGTAAACCTGTACCCTCCTCGGAAACCGCTTCCACCATTGTGGAATTTGGACTGGGTGCTCAGCACACTGTCGGGTCCACCTTTCGAACTGTTAGCCACAGTTCCCCTACGTCTCCTTACGATGAAAACAACCTTCCTCCTTGCAATTACGTCAGCCCGCAGGGTGAGCGAGCTCGCAGCAGGGATGGCAACGCCACCCTGCACAGTATTCTCAAAGGAGGCGGTAACCTTGAGGCTGCACCCAGCCTTCGTTCCAAAAGTTTCTTCGGAGTTCCATCTTAACAAACCAATAGTTTTACTCTCGTTTTACCCGAAGCCTTACAGCTCCCGCAAGGAGGTACGCCTGCATCTCCTGGATGTGAGGAGGGCGTCGGCCTTCTACGTAGACAGAACTAAGTCCTTCCGGAAAACGGACAGGCTTCTAGTCTCTCTCGCTCCCAGGTCAAAAGGAGAAGGTCTCTCTTCACAGAGGATCTCAAAGCACATTGTGTCCTGTATAAACATGTGCTACGAGTTTCGAAAGACTGCTTTGCTGGCCCTGCTCAGGGCTCGCTCCACCAGGGCGGTGGCGGCGTCAACAGCCTTCTTCAAGGGCATCGCATTAAAAGACATCTGTAGTGCGGCGACCTGGTCGTCCTACGACACCTTCGCCAAGCATTATGCCCTACATCGGGTATTCGAAGAGGATACCCATTTGTCAACAGCAGCCCTCTCGGGGGCAAGCTGCACATAAACCGATTACCCATCTCCTTACTTGGGTTACTGCTGGGTAGTCATCTATTGTGGAGCACCCACGGGGACCACTCGAAGAAGAAAGAGAAGTTACTCACCTGTAGTAACAATGGTTCTTCGAGATGTGTCCCCATGGGTGCTCCACCACCCGCCCATCCTCCCCGCTTCGGATTTCTGTCTCGTGTTTTTCAGGAGCATTCGAGGCGGTTGGTCAAGGAACTGGCGGGGACCGGATCACGCACGTGGCTGGGGGCGCGCGGGGGAGTGGCACACGCCGGCGCATGCGCGATCCAGGAGAAACTGCTGGAAGATTTCCGATCTATGGTGCCAGGCGAGCCTGACACCTATTGTGGAGCACCCACGGGGACACATCTCGAAGAACCATCGTTACTACAGGTGAGTAACTTCTCTTTTTCCAAGATGTCTCAAAATAGTGCTTTATTTTGGCATATGGCGCCATTTAGATAGTGCCAAATGCCAAAATAACTTATTTTGAACTGTTTTCAAAATAAACTACGCAGTTGCAAATTATGTAGGTTATTTTGAGGTTAGGCTGTCGTGTAAACACAGCCTGAGTGAAATAAGTTAAACCAGCGTAAGCACTTTTGTGCACAGTGCTATGTTAATGAGAGAGCTTCTCTTACTGACTTAACTTCTGCCATTCAGAGAGGTGGGTTTTCTGTGCTGACAGACCTCTCTCCCAGGAGTATAAAACATTTTCACCACATGTGCTGCAGCAGGACTGCTCTATATAGGGAAATGGCCTGTGTGGCTTAGTATGGCCAAACTGTGTAACACAGGGGGACTTTCTGGCCCCTTTCGTGGACTTAAATCCATAATAGGTGATTTTGAGCTTACGAAGTTCCTCAGATTTTTAGCCAGTTGATCTGCAGCTGAGAGCGAGCCTGTTTCCTTGGAGTCAGCATTTTGTATGGATGGTGATCAAATGGAACAATATAATGTGTGTTCACCGGAAATGTGTCCTAGTTCTCTTTACCTTGGCAGTGTTTTGAATTTGTAGGAAGCATGTGAGTAGTTGAATGAGAAATTTTGATAACAGGATAGGGAGGAACACACATGTTGATCTCCATTGAACTGTTATCCTAAGGGGTTCTGGGGTGGAATTCAGTGATTCACAATACCTGGGAAAGTCCCTTTTTAATGTGACATGATACAAAATAACCTTTTCCACTTTCGTGCAAATGTATCTATTGCCTCAAAAACTGTATTTGGGGAAGTGCTGCATAAGCTTGGGTGCAATAATAAAAATAACCATGAAAGACTTAATAAACTTTTAAATAAATGTGAAGGCATGATTTTTTATATATAGATCACTTGGCCATTTTGGGTCCTAAGAGATTTTATAAACAGAGTGTTACCAGTATCCCTTGAACTGATTGGAAATCAGTGGTTATTTAAAATTGCATAATAACCAATTATAAACAAGCTTGAAAAAAAAGGTGAATAGTGAGCTTTTCCTTCTCGGTATTGGAAGTTAAGCATTGATGCTTTAGAATTGTCTTTTAATAATGTAAATTTTTAGCTTTTTATGGTTATGTATGTTCAACAGTAAAACTATATTAAAAACTGATCTTCCAAATGTGACAATGTAAGTTGATGGAATGTTGTCTTTGTCTACAGTACCAAGTTTTATCACCAAAAACTGCCTTGTGTTGTGGGAAACGCCTAGTTTGAGGGACAAAAAACTTCTTCCCCTTTGAGGAACTTTTTTTTTGCTCTTCCTCTCCCTTTATTGTTGACAAAGAGCCAGTGTAGATATTGTTTTGTCAACAAAACTGGCTTCTGCCAATATTCCACAATGCCTGTGGTGAACACTCTGCTCGGTGTTTTGATCTCTGCTGTCTTGCAGCACACACTTATCCCCTTTCAAAGCCTCAAAAAGCACCTGATAGCTAAGTATGCTAGAGTAAACCTTTGATTTTATGGACCCCGATTTAGCAGACTTCGAGAACAGGAGACGTCCGCCAGACTCCCATTGTTCCAGAAGCCCACATAATAGGGGCCTGTAAAATCCGAAATCATTCCCCCTGCACGCGAACACACAAAAACAAAGAGCTTACCCCAGCTGTCTGAACAGTCCTGCTGCTAGAGCCACCATGCACTCCTTCTATCAGGGTTGGAGTGTGTACACAGGTAGATGGCACTCTGGTACATCCCCACCCCTGTGGAAGGAGTGTGGCTGCTTCAGGGGCGGTGGTGGCTCCTGTAGTCGCACAGGGGGTTCTCTGAAAGCTCCAGCTGCAGGTGGCATGGGGTCCCCTTTGGCTACAATGTCTCTGGTGAGTTGCCCTTTTTGTGGGGTGGGGGTCTGAGGAAGTCCGGCTAGAGGGGACGCTAGGGCAAGTACAGTAAACCCTCACATTTAACGGACACCCGTCCTCCCATTAGTCCGTTATATTGAGGGTTTACTGTATTCTGTTTGGAGAACAAAGAACAAATCATTGGAACGCTCCTGTTCTGCCTTGCACTAGGAATGCAGTAGCAGCGGAGTGCTGCCTCAGATGAAGGGGAACAGACTGCTCTGCTACTCTGACATTCCTCAGCTCAGAAGCTCACAAAGGTGCTCATGATATCACCCTGCAGCAGGTAAGGCTGCACTGTGCAGGACTCAGAGGGAATTCCAGATGCAATCAGTTCTGCCTTCCCACAACGTTGAGAGTATGCATCCCACAGTACAGTACATCGCTCCCACGGTTGATGATGATGATGATGATGCCCCTGATATGGACATAATCTGACAGAAAGAGCAAGTGTGAACATCTGCTGGTGATATTTATTTTATTGACTTCTGAGTATTTTCATGAGTTTTGTGAACAAAACTTGGTAGTGTAGACAAGGCCTGAGACTATGCAAAAGAAATGTATCTGTAGCTTGGTAAATCTGTAAGCAGGTTTACTGGTATTCACTGGATTTATTTGCTAGGTAGAAGATGAGAATGGAGAGCAGACAGTACCAGAGACCTGTCATCTGCTTAGAACAGCAAGTCTGACAGAGGGAGGACAGTGTTTGGGGTGGGAGAGTGTGAGAACAGGAGAAACATTCTCCATACTTGAAATGCTCAGTTTCTGGAGGGAAGAAATACGACAGAGCTCCTCACGCTCATGGAAGGGTGATGATGATTGGTCCCTTTTTAACACTCATTAGAGAGAGGCCGATATGAAGGATAGCACTCCCTCCCCCAGTGGTACAGGGATAGCTGCCTGATAGACGTCAGTTTCCTTCTACTTCCTCAGTAGAGGGTGTGAGGGCATGGCTTTACACTGTGGCATTTCGTTTGGGATTTTCCTGTCTATATCTGCCTACTTAGGCTTCCAGTAAATTTTTCAAGCTGTGATGTCAGTCGTTAGCTATTAGAATTGTTGAAGTGTCTCAGAAGTGCATGCTGGTATTTTGAAGTTAATCTCCAAATCACTGCACTATATTAAGCCACTTCCCCATAGCTTAAAAACAGATTTGGTTAAAGGGGTCTGCAGAATCTTCTTTTTACGTAAGCATAGTGAACTCATTCATTTGGACTATTTCATTCAATTTCAAGTAGGCAATTCTGAGGAAGACGCATGTTGCAAATTAGAAGATTCACAGTTATAGAAAACCTGATTAGCTATAATAAACTAAAGCAATTCTGTTTATCTATTGATACTCTTTTGCTTTTTTTATTGTTAGCTTTAATGGGAAACAGTTTTGTTGTTCTTTGAGGGTCCCTGTTAGTGCTCCCCCTTTAGGTGAGTCAGTGCCACTGTGCCCACTGACCATGGATTTGTAGGTAGCAGTGTCATTTCTGATGCCAATACAACTAAATGATAAAAGATGCTGGCTCAGTCATCTCCTGGATAAACAAGGTACGCGATACCCATCGAGCAATCAGGGTTGGCTTGATAAGTTGGTTACCGAAAGAAAATTACAGCTTACACATATGCTATCCATTGGAACATGGAATGTGCAAACACTGCGGGCAACTGGAAAATTAGAGCTGCTTTGGAAGGGGATGGAGAGATACTGATGTGATATACTTGGACTGGCAGAGATGTGTTGGACGGGATCAGGAGAGAGATGTGGTTGTGAAGTCATTTGGTCAGGAAACGAAATGAAGCATGAAGCAGGAGTTGGATTCCTTCTTAGCAAAACAGCTAGAAGGAGCATTATTAGGATACAAACTGGTGAGTGCAAGAATGATGGTAGCAAGATTCAAAGCAAAACCGTTCAACATCTCAGTCATTGAGGTGTTCACCTACATTGGACAGTATGGAGGAAGAGATTGGGATATTCTATAAAGACTTGACAAGCAGACAAAAACGGTGGAAGAGATACCGAAGAAAGATGGTCCAGAACGGCAAGGCAGCAACAGCTTCATATCTGGTAGATGGAGCAGGCTCTGAGACCTACAGATGCTCACAATGACTGCCCCCCTCAGGCATAGACCATGGGGGTTGAAACTATTGATAGGGCTTTGATGTGGACAAGCCCTAGTGAGAAGGGAAAATCCCCTGGAGCAAACGAGAGGTCTCATACTTCCTTGGGGTCTGTCTCCCTGATGGTGAAATCCAACAAGCACCACACTGCTGCCTCCCTACTCTTAAGGGGGCAGCTAAGAGTGCTTCACTCAAAAGGCAACATAAGGAGAGGGCTCACCCCTCCTCAAATGGAAAGGCGGTGCGGCTTTTAGATTCAGCCACCATCCTGCTTAATAAAAAGTGTGCAGAAGCCTGTGGGCAAAGTACGCTGTTAGTGCTGACAAGCTGGCACCAGCATAGCATGCAAAAGTGCTTACGCAGCTTCAGCTATTACTGTGCTCCTGGCATGGGCAGCGCAGGGGACCCCAATACTGATGCTCCCTCTGCCATTTATACCGCAATACACTACTGCAGGGGAGATTTCAGTCCCCTTGGTACCGGGCCTCCCTCTGCTTGGTGAGGGGTTTCTGCACAGTTCAAGGCTTTTGTGTTCAGCCACTCCAGCTTCTGATTCAGCAAGGTTCTCTGACATTTTACCTGAGAGAACTCTGAGAAAATCTTCATCCAAGCCTGTGTAATTACAACAGTGACAACAGCAGTGGGTGCCGCCATCCAGCTAGCCATACTGTGATCAGTGGGCAGTCTTTTTAGTCAGCAGCCCCTTTCCCAGCTGTTACCTCAATTTCTACTGATGAACAGATCTTGAACCCATAGTATATAGTCACTGGGCAGGCCTGAGATTTCAGAGGTCGAGGACTATGGTGCTTACACTAGGGGAGATGATCGGTCGAATTCTCCACTCGTGTCACAATTCTCTCCCTCTTCGTCCTCCACAGGCTCAACTATGCCACCATCCGCCTTCCTGTTGGGTGATAACCCCAGGATTTTTCAAGACCTTTTCAGGAGGGTTTTGGGAAGGCTAGACCCCAAGGGTTACGTATCATAAGCTAACATCTTACATTTTTCCACTCAGAACAGGGTGGCAATACTGATTAATGAAGCCCTCCTGGATCCAGCCAGCTTCCATTCCACACACATCAGAGAGATAGGATCGAAAGTACTACGTGGCCTCAAAGGGTGCTGAATTCCTCCTCTTCCATCCACCCTCTAACTTGTTGACAGTAGAGGCTGTAAATCAGAGGGGGTAGGCAGCAGAACACCAGGTGCATGCTGGGAGATAGTGGAAAAGGCTGAATGACAAGGGGAAGAAGTTCTACTCATGGGCCAGCCTATGATTTTGCATTGCCAATTATGTGGCATTGCTTGCAAAGTACACGTACTACATCTTTGACCAACGTCACGCCTTTATTGAAACCATTCCAAATAACAAAAAGATCAATACAAAGCCCTCATGGGAGAAAGCTCTCTCATTTCAAGGACAGCCTTACAAGCAGCACTGGTTGCAGCACATACTGCCACTAGGACTCTTTCAGTTGGTGAATGTAGGCACAGAGTGTATGCAAAGGGGTTCCCTTCTAGAAAGCCTTTCCATGATTATGATGGATGTTTCACTTCTAGGCTGGGGTGCCCACCTAACGGGTCAAGTGGTTCAGGGGACATGGTCAACAGACAAACGGCTCAGTCACATCCACCTTCTGGAGCTCAGAGCAGTATGGTATGCCTGCATGCATTTTGCCATGCAGATAACCAACAGCACAGTCTGCATAATGATGGACAATGCAGTAACAAGCACTGCATCAACAAAGAGGGTGGAATATGCTTGCGACAACTCTGCTGAGAAGCAGTGCAACTGTGGGAGTAGTGTGGCCCTTGCAAAATCTGCGTTGTGGTGGCCCATGTACCAGGGAGGGACAATCTACTCTACTTTCAGCCACCTATCCAAGACCACTTGGTCTTCACACTCCCTTCAGTCAAGTTGTTCCTTAAGGACCTCCACTACATGTTCCTGCCAATTAAAGAATTGACACCTTCATGAGACCGCAATTTGTTCTTCAGGGCCCTAACTGGCAAACCCTTTCAGGCAATAGCCACCTGTTCCTTGTTACACTTGTCCATGAAAATGGCTTTCCTTTTGGCAATCACCTCAGCACAAAGAATAGGAGAGATAAGTTCACTGATATCGGAACCACCATACAGGATCTTTTACAGTAAACTCTTTTTTTTACCAGTTTTCAATCAAACAGTTCTCTCAAATAGCAGGTGCTATCCCAAAACCTAGGCTGGGGGCTGCTGAGCCCAGGGAAGAGTGCGGTGGGATGGGTGGCCAGAGCATGGGGAGCCAGTTCCCCCCGCCGCCTTCTCGTGTGGCAGCATGGCTGGAACCTGAGCTACTATAGGGTGCTGAGCCCCAGAGGTGAGTGCAGCTGGATGGCTGGCTGGAGTCAGCCAGCCCTGTGTCCCCCCCCACCACCCCAGCTTCATGGCAACATGGCTGGGGACTGAGTTGCTGAGCCCCTGCAGGGAGTGTGAAATGGGCTGTGCTAGCATAGGCAGTGCCCTGGGGACCGAGCTGCTGAGGGCTTTGGGTGTGGAGCACTGCTGTAGGGCATCTGCACTGTCAGAACTGGTGGCAAGGGATCCTTCTCTATTAAGCATAATATTTTCAGATCCAGCAACCTCCTGGGCTTAGGGTTTCCCAGTGTGAAAGAGTTTACTGTACAAGTTCCTCCACATCTACTCTATATTCTTCCCTAAAGAACTTACCTCTTTCCACTGCAATGAATCAGTATACTTACGGGTTTTCTTCCCCAAATCTCATACCGATGGTAGGCACAGAGCCATGCATACCCTTGATGTCTGTTGGGTCTTGGCCTTCTACCTGCAGAGAATGCAGCCATTCCCAAACACAACCTGACTCTGTCTCCTCAACTGAAAGGTCCCTTGGCATGCCTATCTCCAGACACGGGCTGTCCAAATAGAAATTTCTTGGGCTCTTTAAGGCTGGCTTACAATAAGTTTAACGAAGCAATGGCCTCCTGTCCAGCATTCCTCTGGGATGTGCCCAGCAAGGACTTTTTGCAGAGCAGCTGCATGGGCGTCTGCTCACACGTTAACTTGGCATTACACCACACAAACCTCTGTCAACTCTGACTGCTTTCAGATGGTTTGTAGTGTTATCAGCTGACGTACACATCCGAAGGACCCATCTCCAAGCAATGATTACTGGTTGTAGTCACCTAAAGGTGGAGCACCCACAGGAACCTTTTGAAGAAGGGAGAGTTACTCACCTTGTTCAGTAACTGGAGTTCTTTTGAGATGTTGTGCCTGCAGATGCTCCCCCCTGCCCGCAATGGAGTCCTTCTTTGGGTTCTGGATCAGAGAAGACTGCGGAGCTGGCTGCCTGCACATGCTCAGTAAAGTGCTACAGGTGTCATGTGCCTCTGCCCTGTGTGCATGGACAGCTGCAGGGGGAGGGGGCGCACACCACTGCTACCTACAAATCTATGGTCGGTGGGTGCAGTGATGCTGGCGCACCTCTCTTCTGTGTCAGCTCGTGTTTAGCATGCACCACAGTTTTAACCTATGATTTTTTTCTTAATAATCTGTGTATGCAGATTATGGAGCAGGATGATGACTCTTTCTCTAGTTTTGTTAGCTATGAGGATATATGGCTCATTAGCTCATTTAAGACTGTCATCAGCTTCTTCCTTGCAGCCACGGACAGAGAGTGCTATTAAGCTGCGTCTACACTAGACACAGGGTTTTTCCACAGCTATCAATGTGAGCTGTTCTGGGAGTGACTCATTTCCTCAGTTCTAGTTCTTAAGAGTAGTAGATGCTTACGTTCCCCACCAGAAACACTACTCCTGCGTGCCTTCTAGTATGTGTATTTTCTCAGAGCCAGCTTCCAGGTGTGCAGTTGCCTGGCAAATCTCCTAAGTGGGTCCAGACGGAGGATGTGCTTAAGCTGCCTTGCCTTACTACCTGACCAGCATAATAATAACACCTCTGCCACTGTAACTTTCTTTGCTCAGGTTTCTTACAAACAGATGACTAATATATCCTTCCTGCACCTAGGGAATAATTCCTTGATCATGAACAGAATTTGCTCTAGGATCTACTGATTGCTTATTAGTTCCTGCGGCTGTTGGGTGGTTTTCCTGTTGAGTTAATAGTTGTACTGCCCATTGCTGCTACTGTGCCACTAGCAGCACTGCCTCTAGTTTATGTTGGCTCTGTGGCAGATGAATAGGGACAGCCTGGGTTTCTTCGTGTACCCGGGTCTACTGACACAGTGCTGCAGATTATACATGATGTTGCTCTTCTGCTGTGACGTCTGGCTCCTGCTGCTGTTTTCAAGTGTTTTTGTAGAGCTGTCTGTCTGAAAGATGAATAGTATTCCTCTTTCATTCCCAATTATAATGAATTATGGTAATTAGGCCTGAATTGTGAGTAAGAGTAATGGTACAGAACAGGGGTGATAAACTTTTTATGTTGGGATCCACATTTCGTCCCTGTAACTAGCTTCCCTTGCCACCAATGGCCCTGGAAATAAGCATTGGTCTCCTAGAAATGAAGCGCTGGACTCTCTCAGCGATGGTGGAGGTCGTGCCCAAGAGAAGTGGGGGGCATTGCACCCCCCTTACAAAATTTCATGCTTCCCGCTTTGTACATCCCTGGTATAGGACGAGGAGAGAGAACTGCTAGCACTGTTTGGAATTAAAGGAAAAATAGAAAGCAGGCTTTGCAACCTCATTAGCATCTTTGCAGGTTATTTGAGGTCTTATAGAGAATATAGCATAAAATTAGGAGAAGCTGTCTTAAATCTGTTCAACTATTAGAATGAAAAAAAAAAGTGTCAGCACTATTTAGGAATACCTCTGCTGACTAGAATGGCTTGTCCTCTAGCACTCAGCTGCTGGACATAAATGAAATATGAAAAAAGGAGTAGAAGAGTAATCTGCAAAGAATACTCCTTGGGATTTTGCCATTCTGAAGATTTCAAAAATGCACTGAATGTTAAAGTTTGTTCTACATTACATATTTTACTCTTACTCTTAAATATTTTTCTTAAATACTAGAGGCATTTTTAAATTGTTTTGTGGGTATTGTGCACAGTTATAGTGAAGTACGTTTTGTATTGCACTGTTTTGGGCATATGTTCCTGTAAATGGATCCACCTATTTCCCCCTGTCCTCCCTTGCAGAGAAAGGGTACACCCTTTAGAGGCTGGGTTTTGTTTGTCATGCATTCCCCCCGTCAGATTTAGCAAACTGCAGCTTAGTAGTTAAACGGGTTGGTAATTCTTTCATCTTCTGCCTGGAAAAAGCTTTTGGGTTATTTTCTGAATTGCTGGTATGTTCTTAATTTTGATGCAGAAAAACAGCATTTCTTGGATTGAGTGGCTTTCTGTGTAAGAATGCAGGCTAGAACAAACGTTAGAAGTGTTAAAAAGGAGCTTGTTATTGAGTCTCCCCAACAATACAGGGTTGCAGCACCATGTGACACAGAAGTGGACAGTGCTGTAGAAGTGCAGGTAAGAATTGTGTAGATAAGAGATTTTCCCATCTGTTCTTTGTTGTGCCTTTCTTATATACTAGGTTTCACTGAGTCAGATTTCAACATTTACTTGCTGATAATGTATGCGTTTTTCCATCAATTCTCTTTGATTCTTTTCAATGAACAGTTGAATGGTTGTTTTATCTGTGTAGCTGAGATTGCCATGAGATTTGATTGTTCACGGGTGACAAAATACTATTTTTTTTGTTCCCTGCCTTATTTCTTAATTGTTGTGTTTTTTTTATTCAGTTTGTCTAAAGTGGTACACCTCTCTAAATTGAGGTCAATTTTTTAAATATTTAAGCAGTACACTATAGTAAATACATTTTTGGTTGGCACTGTTTTCAAATTTGAGATTTTTCTGAATTGTTCCTTAAATATTTTAATCACATATATTATAAAACAGAATTTGTCTTAAGTTATGTTTGAGATTAGTCTAGTCAATTCAGGTATTCTTAGTTGATGGCTACTTTTCAACCTGCGTATAATATGGGATTTTAAAAATGTTACTTACTAAATATTCTCAGTAAAGAAAAGTGAATCATTTGTGTATTTGCTGAGGGAGGAATTTCAGAAGTCGGTTGAGGGGGTTATTCTGTGGTGTTGTGTAGGCTGTTTGCTTCTGTTGGAATTTTTGCATTATATAAGAAAGCATAGTATTTTTGCAAGTGTGCTGCAGGAAATCCTCCAACACACTACAGCTAAAACAAGTAGCCTTTTCAGATGTTAAGCAAAGGGATTGTAGAGCTAGTAAACTACACATTTTCACTTAGTTATTAAAACTGAGTTGTCTACTGCAATTGCAGAGATTCTAAACCAGGGATATACATGTTCTGGAATGGGGCTGAGGCAGGGCGGGGGTACACTCCTGGAGGTACACCGAGGTCTACTATTGGATATATGAATTTATCCAGGTATTTATCTAGTTTTACAACAGGCTACATTAAAAGCTCTAGCAAAGTCAGTACAAACTCAGATTTCTTAACATCTTGTTTATAGTGCTCTGCATATGGTATGTTGAAGTGTAAATCCCATATTTATATTAATTAAAAAAAAAAAAGTACTCAGTCAGCTCCCCCACCTGCCCTTCCCAAGAGTTTCCTGTGGCTGAGGCTGCTGGTGTGGCTCCATGCTTCAGTTGGCTCCCAGTTTCAGGTCCCACTACCTGGCCAGAAATCCAACGACTGTGGCTGCTGAGATGCTGGTACTCGGTGTGTTGTGATGCTCTTGTATTTGTATGTCTGACTTTTTTTTGGAAGCAAGTGGCTTTGAGGCAGAATACAGTAATCTGGAAAGGTTGAGAAGCCGCTGTGCTGTCAGTATTGGCAAATACGATACATAAGGTGTTAACTGTGTGGTTTATTAACAAGTAAGATTTTAGAATACCAAAATGTTCTAATTTGGGTGTCAAAATCCACAACTGGAGAACCTTAGTGAGTGATCATGATTTCATGTGCTGCACGTTTGTGGGATCTGTGGATGTTCAGTGTCGCTGAAATGAAGGCCACATCTATACTGCCAGTTGATCATACTGCAGCTTTCTGGCTCATGCTCACCCTTCTCCCACTACTAGTACAGCAAGTTACAGTGCTGTGAAGAACCAGCGTAAACTGGCTTCCACCATTGGAAGCTACGCTCCTCTCTTAGATGGTTTACCTAGAGTGCTGGGCGACCTCTCTTCCAGTGCTGTGTCCATACTTTCACTTTAATGTTTTAGATGTAGACTTAGCCTAAAGCACCTAGGCTATGTCTATACTAGAAGCATCTGTTGACAGAAGTTACTGTCGACAGGGAAGTACAGCCAGAACCTCCGTCCGCATATTGCATCTGCACACAACTTGCTCTGTCGACAGAGAACTGGCAGACTGCGCTGCCCTCTGGAGCTAGAAAGCAGAATGGCAGCTCTGCAAAAATGGCTACCCAGCAACCAGTGCTCTCTGTCGACAGAGAGTCTACACTCCATGTCTGTCAACAGTACCCTGTTGAAAGATAGTTATGCCTCATTTTTGAGGGGCAATACTGTCAAGGCAAATGCAGATTTCTGTTGAGACTGTCAACAGAATGCATTAAGTGTGTAGACTCTCCCTGAGCTGTCGACAGAAGGCCTCTTCTGTGGAACACAGTCCTAAAGAGTAGCCTGACTGAATTTAGACACCCTGTTTAAAAACTACTTTTGTCCAGGCGCATATACAGTAAACTCTTCAATATCCTGCATTCCTTCTGTTATTCAGAACTCTCAAATAACTGGCATTTTAACCATAAGTAGATTTTAGTTAAATTTTCCATAAGTACAGTATAGTGAAAGTAAATACGAATACAGTATGTTTACAGTGTACAACAGTACTGTTGGTAAATAAAATACTCTGCGTACATTTTTGTTTTTAGTATCTAACCTTGTTTTCCTTTAGTGTTGTGCTTTACTAGGTATCCAGAATATTTGAATATCGGGCAACCTCCCAGTCACAGGACTGCTGGATATGAAAGTTTACTGTATAACTTATTCTTGTCATGTGTTTCATTAGGAGGATTTGTCCCCATAAGTATCTCTTATTAAGAAACCATAATGCGAAAGAAGTTCACCTCTGTAGTTTCATTTTTTTTTTTTCATGAAAGCCATTGTTTAAACTAGTTTTATTTATTCAGGGTATATTGTTGTTTTGGTCCAGATTTTCATTTTAGTAATGTGAGCTATTGGTTTTTTGTGCATTTTTTCCCCGCCCCTTCTTCCCTTTTGGAATGTTTAGCTTCTTTATTTAGAACTGTTTTTTTGTTCTGTTCTGCAAGGTGCATAAACAGTGGCTTTCGTGAGTAAAAATGAAACTAGATAACCAAATATAGATTTTTATAACAAAGCAAAAGTGTTCTGTCAGCGTAGCACTTAGTTGGTGCCAGCTATAGTTCCCAGGGGATACTGTGGCTTTTTGCTTCCCCAGAATATTTTGTAAGGGTACTAAAACTGTGTTTCTTTAGGGCTGTCTTTACACTAGCCCCCTTCTTCGAAGGGTGCATAGTAATCAGCCTGAGCTGGGAATAATAATGAAGTGCTGCGAAGAATATGCAGCACTTAATTAGGCTAGTTCTCCCCACAGCAACTTCAAAGTTGCAAATTTGCAAAAAATTTTGGGAGTAAGGGCACGTTGAAGTTGTGCAGGTACTTCAAAGTACCTGCAGCTACGTGGCATGCTGGCACTTCGCAGTTTGAAACTTCGAAATTGCCACGGGGAGAATTTACCTAAAGAGGTGGGGCTGCACATGTACCGCAGCACTTCATTATTATTCCCTGCTCAGGCTGATTACCATACCCATTCGAAGAAGGGGGCTAGTGTAGAGACAGACTAGGAGTTTAGAAATATCTCAGCTGGTATACATAGCAAGAAATTAGGGGAGCAAATATTGAGTGTCTGCATAAATGTTTGTTTGGTATTCTTAATTTTAAAAATAATTGCTCTAAATGCCTTTAAAAAAAGCATGGCACATGGTCAACATTTACTCCATCATACATAATGCACAAAGCAAATGTATGCCATAGAGAGGATAGGCATAAACAAACCAGACATTTCAGATGTCAACATTCTTTATAAATAAAACTTCTTTTTAGTATTTAATGTGTTTAACGTAAAAATTCCTATCGTAAATGTCTCACTTGCAATTTCAGTCGATTATTTTTGTCATAATCTGTGCTGTTGAACACTATTAACTGTTGCTGCATAGATAGTTCCATTTCAGTGGGAGATCAGTTTGTTTCTGCATACAAAAACTTTGTAGGTATTTATAAACATCTACAGGAGTTTTCTAAATCTTCTAAAAAAAAAAGTTTTCTAAACCTCTCATTAGTCTTGCAATTCTTTTTTCTGAAACTACTCCTGTTTTTCAGTCTGTCTTGAATTGTGAACCATAGCACTGGACGTAGTATTTGAATGATGGTCACATCAATGCCAAATCTATAGGTTAAATAAAATCTCAGTACAGCAAAAGCCCTCTTTTTCCTGGCACTTCACCCACTAGGAATCTCAATAAACTATGATTCTGATCTGCATAAAAAGCCCAGTTTATAGTGTAGTCGGGGTGAAGTTGACAGATGACTGAAATGTGGGAAGGTCTGGGATGGTGGCTCAGGGTGTTGGGTGGAGAGGGCGTTTACATGTTGTTGCCCCCACAAGCTGCTGTCTGTCCCACAGCCAGCTCTTTTAAAACTCCTGCATACAAGTTGTTTCGATCTGTTGATTTAAATTACTCTTTTAGTAGCTGCTCTTTGACATTCTCCTGAGATACTAGTGGAATGGAAAGAGTGTTAGTGTCCTGATGAGACTGTATAATCAGTTTTTCCAAAATGTAGAACAGAAATTTATTGCATGCTTCTGCCTTCCATACTTAATAATAATTATACCATTTCCATCTAATAAGGACCAGTACAATGTCAGGAATCTTAGTTCTTAATATATTTTAAAAATACTTACTGTCTTTAACTCTGCTGACCCTACACTTCTCTCCGTTTGCTTACATTTTCAGTTTTCTATAAATCCTATCATGCACCTTATCTTTATTATCTATATCCCCTTTCATGTTTTAAAGTTTTACGTATAATATGGATTTATAACTGCCTTCACTTTCCCTGTGAACAAGTTGGTTTTATTTATTGATCTTCCTTCCTCACTGGGCATCTTGTATAATGTTCTTTAAAAATTCCCATTTGTTCACATTTTTTCTGATTTTTTTTTTTCTTCCTTCCACTCAATTTCTTCAGCTTTGTGAAACTGATCCTTTTTAAAGCACCAGGACAGAGAGAGAGAGAGAGAGAGAGAGAGAGAGAGAGAGAGAGAGTGTGTGTGTGTGTGTGTGTGGTAAAATTCCTTTAATCCGGCATGTCCGGGACTGGGCAGATGCCAGATTACCAGATTTTCCAGATTAGTGGACATCACCATAACCCCCGGGCCCTAGTTCAAACACCCCCACCCCCATCATGGTTTACCACCCCACACTCTTGCAGCTTCCTTTCCCCCACCCCCAGTTGAAGCTCACCACCCCCATCAGGCTTTACAGTGCTGCTCGTGGGCCCAGTGGTGGAGGGGAACAGGCAAAGCGTGCCTGCTGCCACCACCCAATGAGTGGGCCCCTGGAGGCCTGGGGAGTGCAGCATGCCCTGGGCCAGTGCCATGGTACTGGGGACAGTGGCTTCACAAGCTGCTTTGCTGCATGGCTACACGACGAATGAGAGCTGAGCCCTGCCCTGTGTGAGTGGGGTTGAGCCGTGTGGTTGGTGTCTGCCGAACAGGGGCAGAGGGGGCCCAGTCTGTGCTGTGCTGAGGGGGCAGAGCCTGGGTAGGGCCCAGGTGCCACAGGCGGTCCAAGGCTGCACTTGTACCCTGGTGGCAGATGCTGGCTCCCTCTGTTCCTGCACACCCGAGGCTGTTCCAGTCTTTGTGTCTCAGTGCCTGTGTGCAGGGTGAATGGGCGAAATGGGCAGTACTGCAGAGTCAGCTTCTTCACCCCTCTTGCAACCCTCATGTGTCTTGGGGGACTGCAGATGCTGGATCATCACAGGCTTGATTAAAGGAATTTTACTGTAATTACTGTTTTGTTCAACCTTCTGGTTGCACATTATAAATGTGATCAATGCATTATCACTTACACCTACTTTACAATTAATTTCTAGTTCTATGGTCAGTTTTTCTTGATTTGTTGAGACTGGTTTTAATACAGATTTTGGTGTCTTTGTTATGACACTGTTTTAGTTAGGAAATTTATTTATAATTAAATTCCAAGGGTGTTTTAGGATTAGTCGAGACCACCAGCATGTGGTGTTCAAGTTTAACTTGATAATTATTCAGGTTTTTTCCCACACCTATGGATAAAGCTGAGAAGTGGGTCTTCCCATTTCCCCGTATGATTTGGTGGTCTGTAGCAGACACCAACTAATGTGATATGTTGTGCTTTATCTGTTAAGACATTGAGCAATAAGCTTTCAGGATAATTTTCTTCTGAGTTCAGTTACTCAAAATGGGTAATGGCATTTTTAGCATGGTATGCTATTCTTCTGCTTTTGTTCACTTGATCCTTCCTAAATAAATTATAACTGATTTTAACATTCCAATCGTATGAATCATCTCACTAGGCTTCAGTGATTTGTGCTCATAAATGAACAATTCCACTTCCTCTTGTTTGTTACCCAGTCTGCTAGCATTGTGTGCACAGGCAATTGAAGAATTTTTCCTTTTCATCTTGTTTTTTGGTTCCTTTATTAATTTTGTTCTCTTCATATCTAGTTTTAGGGATGTAAGATCCTGTTTAAATGGTTAACCAATAGGTTTAATCAGTTAGCCAATTAAAGTGGCAGGGTGGCCAGGGACCTTGGCTGCTCTGGCCCGGCTGGAGCGCCTTTACTTTCAGCAGCCTTGTGGGGCTCAAGCAACCCCTTGCCCATGCTCCAGCCCCTAATGGTTCACCATTAATATTCTTATTGAGTTTGAGCTAAATGAGTGCTCATTTTTGTCATCTTGTTACTTTTTATGATTAGTTTAATGATACTCATACACCTATTCCTTCTCTTACTCTTTCCTTAAAGCTGGCCCAAAAGCCAGTTTTCTCTCTAAATCCTATCTGATTTCAGGCGAGGCGGAGGTTTCTGTATAGTCTTCAGCAATTGTACTGGTTGCATCTCTCTATTCTGGGTATGGAATTCTCATACTCACTTCACCCTCTCATCTGCCCCACTGCCTTCCCCCCATTTGTGAAAGTGCTGCATTTTTCTCAAGCAGTGTCTTAAAGTCACAATGCTTTTTCTTAGAACAAGGAAAAAGATTGGGAAACAGCAAAATAAAATTATACATCTATATTTTAAAATATATTTATCTTGTTCTATAACTCATTTTGAATTCACTTTTATTTTTTTGTAAGACTATACTGCTGTAACTCTTCTGCCAGAAGGAGTCTGCAGCAACCAGGGCAAGGTTCAATATCTAGGGGTTCCTTTTCATCCACCTCACACAGAACTGGCTTGAGCCCCAACCCAGTAGCCTGGGAAATTCACACACCCCTGGATGCCTTGGAGAGGCAATGCTTTCCCCACTTGCAAGCACAGAGTCTGAGTGTCGAAAATAAACTTTTAATGAAAAAGGCAGACAAGTCATATGGCATTAGCTTGGGAAAATACCGCACCCAGAGTTCATAACGAATCCTCGAGTAACTGTCCCGACTCAAATGGATTGAGCAGTGTCCCTTGCCTCTCAGGCTCATCAGTCCAATACTGTAACCAGACAATCCACACCAACTTTCTTCGTGCCCCACTTACAACTTGGTCCAGTCTGTGTAGGCCCTGACACATCACCCTGAGGCAATGCCTCCTTTACACTGGTCTGGCATTTCGCTTGCTCCCTGCCAGCTGCCCCACTGGCCAGCCACTGGTCGCGCCGTCCGTCTGTCTGCTGCTCCGCTTACTGGCCGGCTGCAGGTCGTGCCGTCCATCTGTCCGCTGCTCCTCTTACTGGCGGGCTGCAGGTCGCGCCGTCCGTCTGTCTGCTGCTGCTCCTACTGGGCGGGCACTGTCAGTCTGTCTGCTGCTTCGCTTACTGGCCGTCCGTCTGTCTGCTGCTCCTCCTACCATCTGGCTGCGCTGTCTATCCGTCCATTGCTGCTGTCTGTGATTCCAGCTCTCACTGATTTCAGCTTTGGGCTTAGCCACAGCAGTCATCAAGGTGGATTCTGACAGAGTAATTATAGATCCATCTTTAGGTCTATCTTTGAACAGTGAGGAGGAGAACTAGTCAAACCAGTCTTACAGCTGTATAACCAAAGGCTTGCAGCCAGTTAGTTCAACCACTGTGCCTCTCGCTTTTTCACTCTCAAAATGCTTTGAAGGAGGGGAGCTCTCTGTAATCTATATCTTACTCAGGTAATGATAACTGCCCTGTACCCCCACAAAACTTCAAACATTGTTGAGACTCCACAATTCTTACACTGGATGATAGTATAAATTGTGACTTTCCAACAACATGTTGTTTACAATAGATAAAACCTCCTTGCTTTGCCTGCTCCCAGCAGGCCTGTTTACAAGGTATTACATATGCACACCTTTGTATTTTTATGCAAATGATCTCTGCAGAACACATTCCCCAACTTCTTCAGCAGTATTGCACTCCTGGTAGTGTAAGGAATGTGCCAAGTTAGACTTTTTAGGTGCAATTCAGAAGTCATATGGAGTCTAGTGTAGGAACTCTCCTTTTAATTCCTATAGAAGTGCTTGCTTCTGATGCCGACATTAGTTGTCCGAAAATCCTGAGAGCTTTCACTTTCTCAGAAGACCTATTTTTAAGTAGAGTTCCTTTGTAGCAGTGCCAAAATGTCTGTTGACTTCATTTGGACCAGAGTTTCACCCAAGATCTTTGCCCTGAAGAGCTTACATTGTTTAAAAATTTTCAAGTGCAAGGCACGCAGGATAACTCTTGCTTTTTTAAGATTTTTAGAATATATGTTTATTGTATTGAGCTGGTTGACTCAAGGGTACTGTCCATCAGAGCATATTCTGTACTATTTTGTTATATATTACATTTAAGTCTCCTTTTCTTCTCCTTTTGTCAGTTGGGACAACAGCCACAAAAAGTAAATTCCTGAGCTGCTTAGAGAAATGACTTTCTACAGATTTGTGCACAGAACCCCTCATATCATCAGTTAGTCTGCCAGTCTGAGAGAGGAGATTGGTATGTAAATCTTAAGTGTTTTCAGGGAATCTGAATTACAAGGCAAGAGATTGTTTCATCTGTAAAGATACAATCAATATAAGATTTTCATTTTGTAGTGAAAGTATCTCCAGGTATAAAAAGTATAAATAGTATAAAAAGTCACTGCAACCACCTCAGTAAAATGTTTAGAGAGCTAAAAAATTTTTGTCATATTTCATACTGAGGCACAATACCAAAAAGGAGAAATCCTGCATGAGCAATTTTTCTGGGAAAGCAGAAGTAAATTAAGTTATCTCAACTAAATAAATACCACATCCTATCTGTATTCATAACATAAAAGCCCAGCCAAAAAAAAAAGTCACATCTCACTAGGCCTGTTTTTTCTGTCTGAAAACATTTTTCCTTTAAATATATTGAAGCTTTCTTTTCACAACTTTTGAACGGAGGACTGGTGTGTTTAGAGCTTCTGCAAGAAGTGAAGAAGCAGATTAAAGGTATGGCAGACGGGATCAAGAAGGTGATGAAAAGCAAGCTGTATGGAAGAAAATAAGTGTGTGAGAAACTTGCTTTTTTCTGTGCCTGTAAAACACAGGGCTACCTCTGCTTTGTATGTGAGCTGGATTACCTTACATACAACAGTGCATAGGCAAACAGATTCTAAGATTCTGGATGCAGCTTTTACTGTAATCTTTCTGAAACGTGTTGGTTGAGAAAATAGTTGAACACTTTTTGAGAAAATACTCGCTTCCATGTTTTTATATTGTACTGTGGGTGTAGCTTTATTATGTGTGCACTCTGGATGTTCAAATATGGTTAAATTGCTATATTGTCAGTGCAGCATAAGAAGGTGAAGAGTAACAGCTTCATCCATAAATCCTACTTCTGTTGCTTTCTTAGCAACACTTCTTTTGACTGATTTTCGACTTTTTTGACTGAAACACTCCTGATTCACAAACCTATCAGCCAGCACTTCAGGGGAGTGGACCATTCTGTTAATGACCTGAAAGTCTGTGTTTTACTGAAGAGGAATTTTCACAGCGATTTGGAAAGAGAGGCTGATGAACTTTCTTTTATATTCAAATTAGACATATTAACATATGGTTTGAACCGGGATGGGAATTTTCTAGCTCATTATAAGGGTTCTTTTACATAGTTTACTTTATCTAATTCTTGACCTGCCCCTCTGCTCTCTGATTTACTCACCTTGATAATATTTTTCTGACTTGTCAACCTTGATTACTATTTTTGGTTCTCTGTGCCGTAAATATTGAGTCTGTTCTGGTACGGCTATGATCTGAAGAAGTGGGTCTGTCCCGCGAAAGCTCATCACCTAATAAATTATTTTGTTCGTCTTTATAGTGCTACTGGACTGCCTTTTTGTTTTGTTTTGACTGACATTTTGGTATCTCGTCTTGTTTTATTATTGTTGTTGTTAGGTTATAACTCTTCCCTTCACTGGCAAAATATTTAAGAGACTTAGCCTATGTCAGTAGTTGGATCTGGGGGATGTGATTCCCTCAGTGAGTAAGCGTACTTGCATTAGTTGTCATTGCGCTTACATTCTAAAATAATAGTGTAGCCAGAGTAGCCATGTGCAGGAATGTATCCCCAAGGTCTGGACAGGTTTATGTTTCGGATGACTCACACAGGTTGAGTAAGTGCAAAATTTGAGCTGGGATTCACAAATTAAGCTCCCAGCCAATGGGAGTGATCGGAGCGAAGCCTGCATGAAACTGACTGCAGGAATAGAGCTTCTTTGTGCTGTGTTCGCAGTTGAGGTGGAGAGGGAGTAGCAGCATGCAGAGGCCCTTCCCTCTCCTTCCCCACCTCCGCCCCCACCTGCCAGGCAGTGCCTACAAGCCAGATGAGCTTGTGGCTTGTCTTGATCCAGCCAGGGAAGCTCAGAGCTCTCCCCCAGAGAGCTGGTGCTCATGCTTCAGTGACATGGCCTCTGGCTATAGTGTCAGCACTGGCTCCCCCTGCTAGGGAATGAGGGGAGACCTCAGCCTTGTGGGCCAGATCAAGGTGTTTCCTGTTCAGGTTGCTGGCTGAATGATATCTATGGAAAGAAACCATCCAGCTGAGGTTCAGCAGATTGTTTCAAATCAGGAAATACTTAACCAGACTGACTTACAAAGATAAATGGAAGATGTTTTCTACTTGGGCATTTTAGCACTGTCAATTTACCTGAATATCTTCAATCTTAGCAATACAGGACTGCTAGTTCTGGAACTGTTTAGCGTGCCTATCAGTTCTATGAGTGTCTTTCTAGCAGCAATAACTGTACATTGTTCCCTGCTATATGGTCACACCATTTTTTTTCCCCCCACCATACAGTGGCAAGATCTCTGAGAGTCTCATGCATGTTTTTCTGACATTTCCACTCTTCTGTTACCCACACAAAATTGTTTCATTCACAGACTCTAGTGACATCCATTCTTACTTGTTCTTATATTGAAAATGGACCCACCCTCACCCTTCTGGGGCCCCAGCTGTAATCTGCTCAACATAGGCGCTCACCCTTTCCTAGGACTCAGGCATAACCTTATAGTCTATGGGTTTGTGGTCTTCTACCAGTGAAAGAGCCTTACACAGTAATTGCCTTCTTAATCTCTTATTTATTAACAATCTTAAAAAAAAAAAAAATCCCAAACAATGCACATGCTAAGCATACGCTGCTCACCACTCCCAAGAATAGGTATGAAGTTGTCTTGATGTCCAGTCAGGTTCAGGTCCATCTGGGGGATTCCAGTTTCTGCATGCTGTCATTGGCACAGGGCTGAGTTCTGGTAGCTTGGATTTTGGAGCTGTATCCTGGAATTGGGTCCCAAAGAATTTCCTTTTGGACTCCAGTTTATATAGAGAAACTCAAATCCTGCTTAAGCTGTACCTTAACTAATTATTTTACTATAATTTTATTTATGTACTGTAACAGAATTATTTTACCAATCATACCCAACCACCTTAATTGATTTAACACTTAGCAAAATTAATTATACAGCAGACAAACTGTTAAAAACCAGACAGAGATCATACGAACATTAGGAAAGCAAGGACCATAATCATAGAATGATTCCACAATCCCAACTATTAATATGGATTTTCTTGCCAAATGAAATGTTATCAAACTAGGTTTTGTTTAACATCATGAAATCTGTTTATCTGGTGTTAGAGGGTACTATTAGGACAGGATCTCCTTAACAGCCTGGTATAATGCTATTTCAGTGCTATTTGGGGGGAATGGAAGGATATGAACTCTCTGCTTTAACAGCTAATGGTCATTGAGCTTTCAATCTGGCTGCCCTCTGCATGGATCACCACCTTGTAGTGGTGGATAGGCTTGAGTGTTTCCTGAGAGACTACCTTAGGGTCATCCATGGCAGAATGGTCAAGGACAAAGCTCCAGACAAAGTATGGCCCAAGAAGTCCTTAATGGCAAAGCAGACCGAGGATAGCTGTATAATGGAGGTGAAATTGTTGTGTAATGTTGTAATGGCTGTGACGACTATGAGGGCTGCAGCTGATAGAGGATTTTCAATCATCGTGATGTCCATGCCATTGGTTTTAAGCCCTCTATCTAGTAATGACAGTTTGACTGTTGTGCCACAGTCTCTCCACTTCAGAAGAAGTCCCACACAGACATCTCCCAGTTTTGGGAAAACACTTGCACAAGTTGAAAGTCCAGTGGTGATTGGCAAGTCGCAACAGGATAGTGAGATATTGAAGTTTCTAGTAACAGACTGACACACAGGCAGTGGACGTGTGATTCAGTTGTCCTACTCAAGGACTGAGATGGGTCAAGCATTTTGGCAGTTACACTCATGGAGGAGCAGTCCTTTTTAGGAACCATTCTCTTCACTCCGCGTGGGGAGGAGGCTAGAAAAGGTGCTTAAACATACTTTTGCCTCTGTTCCTTTTGTCTGGATAGCTGCATTGAGCAGGAGCAGTATCCCAGCAGTTGAAAATGGAAGCAACTTTTTAAATTTTGGAACTAGGAATGTATGTATCCTGGTGAGCAACTCACAGTGATTTGCCAAAGTTACTTGTGGTCATGATTGCTCATCAAGTGAGTCTGTTAAACATCAATATTGCTGCCTTGTCCAAAACAAGAAGAGCTGATAGACAGGTGAGGCGGGAGAAAGTAAGATACATCCCCTTCTGGAAGGGAAAATCTTTGGATGAAAGTTGATTGCATGAAGTGCGAATTACTTTACAGGACAAGCTCGTAAGGTGCCTCTCTGAGGTACTAGTGGGCATCAGTGAGCCACTCATGACACTGTTACTGAGGCTAACTAAAAACAGGCAGCTATTATGTGTGCCTATGCAGCAACACTTGATGCTGATGAGGATGTAAAGGAAGATTTGCACTTTCATCTGGAAACCATTTTATTAGAGACTCATAAACAAAAGTTCATCCTTCTGGAGGATTTCATTGCATATGTTGGATGACACTCAGACCTGTGGAAAGGAACAATCAGGAAAGGAGGAGTTGGTCAAGAGCAGAATTCCATTTGAGTTACCTTTACCAAGTGTGCTGAACATGAACTTACAATGAATACCCATTTCCAACAAAAGGACAAGTTCAGAACATCTTGGAGATACCCACAGTCAAAGCACTGGAATCTTGATTATGTCATAGTTTGTGCCCAAGGTCTCCGTGATGTATTTCTTACAAGAGCAGTGACAAATGCCGATGATTGTTGGAATGACCATCACCTCATTTGATCCACAATGAAAATTAAGATTGCCCCCAGGTGGAAGCTTCAGAAGAAGCAGGTCATGTGCAAGCTATAAGTTCAAGATCTGACGGACCCTGTTAAGTCTGACCACTTCCAAGCAATGTTAAAAGCAAAGCTTCCATAAGTTTGCAGAAGAAATCGAGAAACACTGGAGCCAGCTGAAAGCGGTAATAATCAATGCTCATGAGGAACCATAGGCTGCCAAACTAGAAAACATCAGGACTGGTTTGATGAAAATGATCCTGAAATAGAGAACTTATTGATGAGAAGAGAATGGCGTTTAGAGCTTGGCAGCAGAATATAAATTGTAATACAAAGAGAGAGGGGCAGGGTCCAAAGTCCAACATAAAATTAGAGATCTCAAGAACAAATGATGGACTGAGAAAGCACAAGAGTTCCAACGTATTGTGGACATCCACAACACACGTGGCTTCTTCAATGTGATTAAGGCTATCTACTGACCATTTTATGGCATGAATCCTCTTTGCTCTACGGATGAAATCACACTTCTGAAGGACAACAAAGCCATCAATTTTCACCATAAAAAACATTTTGAAGATCTTAATCATAACTCCATGATTGCAGATGAAGTCCTTGAGCGAATCCTTCAGCGACTTCCTGGGGATGAGCTCTGAGACTCTCCCAATTTGCATGTCATATACAATGCCATTAAGAAAATGAAGAACAAGACAGCATGTGGAGATGGGATCCACAGTGAAATCTTTAAAGATGATGGACCAGAGTTAATCTGACAGCTTTACTTGCTCTTCTTTAAAATCTGGATAAAGGGGATACCTGGTGAAATGAGGGATGCCCTGATTGTCACCCTCTTCTAAAGGGAATAAAGCAGACTGTGGAAACTACTGTGTATCTCTCCTTGCCACTGCAGGCAAAATTATGGCATGAATCCTTGCAACTTGGCTTGTGCCCTGTCAGAAGAAATTTCAGAGTCAGAGTGGTTCTGATCATGTCATGGAACTGCGGATATGATCGTACAGGCTGGCAGCTGCAAGAAAAGTGTCTGGACCAAAACCAACCACTGAATATAGCTTTCACTGAGCTAACTAAAGCCTTTAGTCATCTAATCTCTGTACCCTCTGGATTGTTCATGTTGTCATGAAATAATCATACGACATTGATATATTTATCAGAACATCCAATCTTCGAAAGTGATTGCTCTGAGCGGTACTGGTTCCCAGAGTGAATCTCCCAAAGTACCAAATGGGAGTCAAGCAGGGCTGCACCATCATCACAACCACGTTTGCAGATTTTATTGCTGTCATTCTTTAAGTCCCCAGGGCCTGATGAACTGCCTCCTAGAATACTCTTGGTCTTGGGGTTGACAGCATGCTGTTAGCAGCCACTACTGCAGTAGCCAAGTGGAAAGCCTAATTTGGTGGATGTAATACATTCACACCATCATGGCTGTGTCTACACTAGCCCCAAACTTTGAAATGGCCATGCAAATAGCCATTTTGAAGTTTACTCATGAAGCGCTAAATACATATTCAGCGCCTCATTAGCATGCAGGCGGCCGCGACACTTAGAAATTGAGGCGGCTAGCTGCCGCACGGCTTGTCCAGACGGGGCTCCTTTTGGAAAGGACCCTGGCTACTTCAAAGCCCCTTATTCCTATGAGCGAAATAAGGGGACTTCCAAGTAGCTGGGGTCCTTTCCAAAAGGAGCCCCGTCTGGACGAGCCGCGCGGCAGTGATCCGCGTCAATTTCGAAGTGCCGCGGCCGCCTGCATGCTAATGAGGCGCTGAATATGTATTTCAGCGCTTCATTAGTGAACTTCGAAATGGCCATTTGCATGGCCATTTCGAAGTTTTTGGCTAGTGTTGACATGGCCCAGATGTCTACCACCTTGTCCTGCTAGGAAATAGTAAACCTTTCATAAGGCTGACCTACCAATTGAAGTAGGTAAGGCTTTCCTACTGGGAGATGGAGTGGGTTATCTGTCTGGAACATGCTCCAGTACAGTCAATTCAAGATTTACCTGCTACAGTTCTGGCACCAGACCCTGGCACAATTCTCCATTAAGATAAATCTTATCGCCATCTCAGCTTTCCATGGACTGGTTCAAGGGTAGTATTTCAGCACAATATTATGATGCAGTTCCTTCTGGGTTTTGAAATGTTTCTATCTGCAAGTCTGGAACACTAGTACCAAAACATCTGCTGAGCGTCTGGTAAGAAGTGGAAGCATTGGTAATACGGCTAGATAATATTGATCTCCCTGTTGTTTTTGCAGATTCTCTCATTAAGTACCAGTGAGGTCCTGAGGTTGCTGGATTACAGAGGTTCAATTTGTACCTTGAGACCTCATCCAGTTTATTGCTGAGATTGTTTTAAAATGGTTTGTTTTCTTTTGCTTGTGCAAGAAAGACTTGCCTATTCCCACCTAGAATGTTAAAGGTTAACTGGTAAGCCTCATTCTAATGGATGCAGCTTGCAATTTATGGTTAACCATTAGAGGGTGGAGCAGCCACCTGTCTGCTGGGACACAGTACAGGGCAGGACAGCTCCCCCCAGTGTTGGGTAAGAAGTGGAAGTTATGAGCCAAGTGGAAGCAGCATTAGGATACAGCAGTCTTTCCCCATTAATGGAAGAGTATAATGGCCATATTGGGTCAGACCAGTGTTGCTCCTAGTCATAGTACCCTGTCTTTTGACTGTGGCCAATGCGAGTTGCTTCAGAGGAAACAAACAGAGCAAGCAACCATAAAGTAATCCACCTACTGGGAACTCACTTCCCACTTCTGGAAACAAAGGCTGGGAACGCTTAAGAATATGTTGTTTTTTATTCTGGAATAACAGCTGTCTTACTGCTAATTAACATTGTTAGTTCTGTAGTTCAGTGCTAGCAATCAAGAGTGCTGTGGAGGTTCAGGGTTCAAATGTGTGTGATCTTGCATGACTGGGTCTCAGTTGTCATGGAAGTCAAGAAAAAAAAACTAAAACAAAACACACCTTTTAGCAACTGCATTACATTAAAGGAATGTACTCCAATGCATCTGACGAAGTGGGTCTTTGCCCATGAAAGCTTATGCTTCAATATATCTGTTAGTCTATAGCTGCCCCAAGACTTTTTGTTGTTTCATTAAAAGAACATTTAAGTTGCAAAATACTGAAATTTAGGAAATAGCAAAGGTAATATTAGTCATTGTCATGGGGCAAGCATGTCCCCATCCTCTTTTGGAGCGGCAGGGGGTAATTACTTCTTCATGTCACATTCTTATGACCATCTTGTGTCTTGGGATAGTGTGGCCTAACAGTGAAAGTCATTATGACTGCCCTGTTTCATATGATTCTGTGGCCCAGTGGCCCCATCTGGCTTAATATCCTGTCTTCTGACAGTGGCCAATGCCAGATGCCATAGAGGGAATGAACAGAATATATAATCATTCAGTGATCCCTCTCCTGTCATCCAGGTCCAGCCTCTGACAAGCAGAGGGTGGGGACACCATTCCGGCTAATAGCCATTGATGGACCTAATTGCTATGAATTTATCTACAGAGTGAGCCTTTCTAATCCAGCACCCTTGGGACCTGATTGGTGCCGAATGAGAGAATTTGCCAGACCATGGGAGGTTCATATTGTCTAGCAGTATGACCAACACTTCCACTGCTTACTTGGCTCTTAGAAGACATTTGGGGTAAATTACAGCTAAATAACGACAGATCTGAACACCAGAGAGCCAGGGCTGGTGGCTGGAAAGAAACTTTGTGACCATGGGAAAATTGACCACACCCATAAGTGCTCATCCGGCTAACTAAAATCATGAGGGATTACAGGTGTTGTCAGATGAGAGAGTTTTGGATTAGAAACATTCAACCTGTAGTTTTTTGAACCCTGTTAAGGTCCTGGTCTTCACAACATCATCTGGCAGGGAGTTCCACAGGCCTACCATGTGCTGCAAAAAGAAACATTTCCTTCTGTTAGTTTTAAACCTGCCACCCACTGATTTCATTCAGTGACACCTACTTCTTATGTTATGTTTTTATTTTTTTAATGATTCCTAGCATTGTTTGCTTTTTTAGACTTCTGCATACTGAGTGGGCGTTTTCAGAGAACTATCCACAATGACTCCATAAATGAGTAATTATAGCTAAATTAGCTCCCATGGGTAGTTTGGATTATTTTTTCCAATGTGTATTACTTAACATTTATGAACATTGTTTAATTTGCCATTTTGTTGCCCAGTCGCTTAGTTTTGTGAGATTTTTGTAATTCTTCACAGTCTGCTTTGCTCTTAACTAACGTGAGCAGTTGAGTAGCATCTGCAAATTTTGCCACCTTATTGTTTACATCTTTCTCCAGATTTATAAATAAACTGAAGAAGATGGGTCCCTTCACAAACCCTTGGGGGATACCATTAGTTACCACTCTCCATTCTGGAAACTGACAATTTATTCCTACATTTTGCTTCCTGTCTTTTAACCAGTTATAAGTTCATGAAAGGACCTTGTCTCTTATCCCATGACAACTTATTTTACTTAAGAACCTTTGATGAGTGATCTTGTCAAAGGCTTTCTGGAAATCTAAGTACGCTCTATCCACTGTATCCCGCTTGTCCACATGCTTATTGACATGCTAATAACCCATGCAAGTATGGCTCTCTGGTTTGGCTAGGGTTTATTGCCTGATGGTCACAGTCAGTGTGGCAGTCTGGTTCAACAAAGAGATGTGGTCTAGTCTAATGGCAAGAGTTAATAGCGCTGTCCTCTCACAGGCTGTGAGATCTAGTGTCTTGTGTGAGTATAGCCACCCTTTCTGTGGGGCTGCCTGGCCTAATAGCCTGTAATGGGCATGAGTCACCACCCCCAGGAGATGTGGCAGCAAGGAAGGGGGCCTGGGCTTTCCCTGTTTCGCTGGGTCCCAGTTCACAGCTCTGTCACTGGCAAATATACTTGCCACTAAGTTAGCAGAGAATTCACCTGAAAAATGTTGGCTCCACTCAGCACCACAGCTAATTTCCCTGAGCCATTTCAAAAGTTGTGGTTCCAGTATCTCTGGGCATCTCCCATCCACTGTTTTTCACAACTTCTGCCACTCCTTGGGAGTCCTTTGGAGTCTCAGCATCCTTGGCTTTCACCATCTGGGGCTTCTGTGGTTTCTGGAAGCGTGCATTCTTTCTTTGGAGATCAGACCTGAAAGATCTGATCCGTTCCCTTTTGTTCCTATTTTCTAGCTAGAGCATGCTCTGCAGGGGCGCATCTGCCTTGGCCTAGTGAATAGAGTTAACTCTTGCAGTATGAGTGCAAGGCAAGTGCGCCCCATCACAGTCATGCAAACTTAATTCTGTCTCTTGTGTATTTAAAAATCATTTATCTTCAGTCTCCCTATATGTCTGGTGACCTCTGCCTTATTTAGTGTATGCGCAAGGAGGTCAAAACTAGGTTTCACAGATAAAACAAATCTATTTCCAAATGTTACATATTTGACTTACAAAATATTTTCAGTTTAGCGCTCTTATATTTAATAGTTAAAATGTTTTCCTGGTTTTTTTTTTCAACAAAAGCCTCTTCTCTACATTGCATACGCATTCCTTAGCTATTTTTCTGGTCTTGTTGAACTAAGAATACTGAACTACGTGCATCTGACGAAGGGGTCTTTGTCCACAAAAGGTTATGCTCCAAAAATTGGTTAGTCTATAAGGTGCCACAGGACTTCTTTTTCTTTTAAAGAAAAATACTATGTTGTACAAATAAGAGAGGAGAATTATCTTTTTCCTTTCTACAGTAGCCTACCAATGTATTCATAAATAATTGCTTTTTTTCTGTTGACTAAGCATGTCTAATTCAGGTAACCTCTCTTGAGGAGTCTTATTTTCCAAACTTCTTCTTTTATTGTCCTTTTGAACTCACTCCAATATTCTAATATTTACTTGGGAACGTTACCATGTGCTAGATATTAGGATCTCTGAAGTAACTCTGTGTAACTTATTGAAGTATGTGAACGCTGATAACCTTCCCTAGATAAAATTTTCCAACAGAGGTTTATTGTCAAAATTTGATTTAATCTACTTAATTCTTGAAAGAAAAACAATTTTACAGTGTCTTTTTTGCCATGATTAACAGGGTAGGCATCTTCATGTTCAGCAATAATCACTTTATAGATATAGCATTATAAATAGGATATAGGATTTTAAATGGTTCTTAGATGAAGAAAAAAATCTGAGAAGTAGACGAGTCCCATTTTATGCAGCTAATTTTTCAACAAGGGTCAGATTCTGCCTTCTGTTCTCCTACTGAGTAGCAATTTACTTTCAAATCTGGTCCATTGAACTTGGTTGCTTTAATCAAGGAGTAAATTGCTGACCCCATGCAATGAGTGCTACTAAATGAAAGTTTGCTCTCTACAGAAACACTTTCTGTACTTGTCATTGTTATGCTGCTGTGGTACTTCATTTTCACTGACACAAGGAAATATTAAAGTCTCAAACCAAATTTACCAGTAGAATATGAGGTTACAGTCGACATTTTCTAGGTTATTTGATTGCTTAGAAGACTTTTCAAGATGTAAAACACATAGTCTCTTCATGTTTCAACAAGACAGACTGAAACAGTTATCAACAAAGATGCTAGATTATAGATTTTATATTAATGAAGAATTATATGTTTTAATGTTACTAATACTTTTTTCCAAGTAGGAATCAGATGCGGAAATGCTCTGGTTAGAGCCTAATTTTTGTGGTTATTCTAAAAGCCTACATTTTACTCAAAGCACCAAGTTCAACTTATAAAACAATCAGGATTTATCTACATTTAGAAATCAGTGCGAATAGTTCTACTGGTATAAATACCTCACGTAAATGATCCACTCTGGAATAAAAATTAGTTTATTCTAGCATAACGCATGATAAATGGCAGGGAGGATTGGGCCGCCTCAACCCTCCCTGCCACCACCTGCTACCCTGTCGCTGAGCTCCCCTCACCTGGCCTGCTCCCAACATCGCCCTGCCAACGACCCCCCTTGCACCCCCAGCCTGGCCTGGCTTGGCCCACTCCCAACACACCCCTGGCAGCAGCCCTTCTCTGCGCCCATGGCCCGGTCCCCTAACTGCCCCCCGCCAGGTAAGTGAAGTCATTGCTCTCCACTGGTCAGTTACCGCCTGCCTCAAGCTGAGCAGCCCCCAGTCAATAAGGTGCTGACCTGCCACATCTGCCTTCCTCAATAGGTGCATGGGGATAGACCAAAAATCGAAAAGTAGATGGAAATGATGTATCTGCCAAAAAACTAAATAAAAAATCAACTTGCCTCTGGCTCATTAGCTGGAAAGTGTGGACCATGTGTCTGGGACTTAACTCTGCCCATGACCTTATGAACACTGTCTCAGCATGCAAAACAGCAGTCATAGATCAACAGCTACACAAACGGAACGTTGACATCGCTGCTGTCCAGGAAACCAGGCTGGCCAATGCTGGGTCCGTGAAAGAAGCCAGCTACGCTTTGTTCTGGAAGGGCTTGAGTTCAGATGAACACCACCTCTATGGACCTGGATTTGCAGTTTGGAACAATCTGCTGAAATCTATCAATAAGCCCACAGCTGAATTGGAATGTATTATATCCCTGAAGCTTTGCGTCAAGTCAGGATGTGTCAACATCATCAGTGCTTAAGTACCCATGTTGCTGTCATGCGTCGAAGACAAGGACCGCTTATATTATAATCTTCAGAAAGTTATTGATTCCTTTCCAACTAGTGAACAACTGTACATCCTTGGCGACTTCAGTGCTAGAGTTGGATGTGACCATCAGTCCTGGACCAACTGCCTTGGTCATCATGGTATTGGGGGAAAATGAACAAAAACGGTCAAAGGCTTCTCGAATTCAATTGTCAGAATCAGCTCTGCATGACTAATACTTTATTTAACTTGAAAGAGTGTCACATGGTTTCATGGTACCACCGCAGATCCGGTCACTGGCATCAACTTGACCATGTAGTGGTAGGCAGGAAACATCTCAATGCCATCAAAATTACATGCACATATCACAGCGCACATTGTGACACTGATCACTCCTTGATCACCAGCAGAGTGAAAATCATCCCAAAGAAACTCTATATGGCAAAAGAATGCAATAAGCCAAAAGTCAATGCCCTCAATACCATAGATGTGCTGAAATGCTCTGTCTTCACAGATGATCTCACTCGCAAAATGGAATACAAACCTCAACAACAAACCATTGATGAAACATGGTCCATGCTGAGAGATGCAATATACGAACTTCGACATGCAAGAGCTGCTCTTCAGAGAGAAACCAAGCAGTGGCGAACAAGTATTGGGCTGACCTATGTTCTAATATTCAGAAGGCATCTGATTTGGGTGACTTGAAAACCATGTGTGATGGCTTGAAGAAAGCACTCAGACCAAATGTTACCAAAGTAGCCCCAGTGAAGCATTTAAAGCAGGCGATCACAGACACAAAACTGCAGATGTCCAGATGGGTGGATCACTACTCAAGTATTTATTCCCATGAGCATACGATGCAACCTGAACTTGATAACCTCATCCCAACTCTTCCAGAAATGTCTAAGCTAGATGCAGAGCCTACGGTCGAGGAACTTTCTCAAGCTCTTGATGCTCTCTCCAATGGAAAAGCACCAGGAAATGACAGAATTCCATCTGAAGTCTTGAAGGCAAACAAGGCTGTGTTCTTCCCCTTTCTCTGTGATTTACTCCTAAAATGTTGGAGAGCAGGTGATGTCCCACATGACATGAAGGATGCCAACATCATCACTCTTCATAAAAGCAAAGGTGACTGCAACAACTACAGAGGCATCTTGTCACTGAGCATCACAGGAAAAGCATTTGCCATGTCATTCTCAAACGCCTGCAAAAACTTGCAGATTGAATCTATCCAGAAACACAGTGTGGCTTCAGGGGTTGAAGGTCAACAATGGACGTGATTTTCTTCCTTCAACAACTACAGGAAAAATGCAGAGAACAAGGAAGGCTCTTATTCATAGCATTTGTGGACTTAACAAAGGTGTTTCACACAGTCAGTAGATCAGCACTATACAGAGTATAAACAAGATTGCCTTCCCACCGACCCTACTCAGGCTCATAACATCCTTTCATGAAAACATGAAAGCAACGGTGTAATATGATGGATCTACATCAGAACCGTTTGAAGTGAAGAGCGGTGTCAAACAAGGGTGTGTTCTTCTTCCTACATTCTTTGGCATATTCTTCTCAGTTCTACTAAATTGCACATTTCAAAACTCATGCAGCCATGTTTTCTCTACACAAAATTAGATGGCTCTCTCTACAACCTGGCAAAGCTCCAGGCCAAAACTAAGGTCAGGAAAGTCCTCATCAGGGAACTCCTCTTTGCAGATGATACAGCTCTCATCGCTCATAATGAAGACACGCTACAGTCACTGATGGATTCTCTAGCCAGAGCCTGCGAGTTGTTTTCCTTTGATATAAGCATGAAGAATACTGTTGTATTCACTCAAGGTATACCTCAGCGACCCAACGTCATTCTGGATAACAGCCCGTTAGATGTGGTTCAACAGTTCTGTTACCTTGGATCTACTGTCAACACAAACCTATGCGTGGATGAAGAGCTGAACATCAGAATTGGTAAAGGAGCTACTATTTTTGGTAGACTTAAGAAAAAAGCATGGAACAATCCTAAGCTGACAGTGAAAATGAAGATACTAATCTACCAAGCGTGTGTATTGAGTATCCTGTGATGTCGTTCTGAGGCATGGACCACCTACTTGAACCAGGAGAAAAAAATTCAACGGCTTCCATCTTCTCTGCCTCCGCAGAATTATGAATATTAACTGGCAAGGTAAAGTTTCAAATGCAGATGTCCTGTAAAGATCTGTCATACCCAGCCTCATCGCAATCCTCAACAGCAGAAGACAACGATGGCTTGGTCATGTGATAAGAATGGGTGACGAACGTGTTCCCAAAGAAATCCTCTTCGGTTAACTGTAATGTGGGTTGAGAACAAGAGGCAGACCAAGCTAAAATTCAAGGATACATGCAAAAACGCCATCGAAAAAATTCGCATTGATCCAAAATCCTGGGAATCTGCATCATCAGATCAAAATACCTGGCTATGATTGCTACAACAGGGCACATCATCCTTCGATAGTATATGTGCTAGCCATGCGAAAGAACTTTGTTTTCGAAGGAAAAACTGTCAAGACTTCAGAATGCAGAAATGGACTGACGTGGTTATTCTAATCAACTGTGCAAAGCCAATGTTGTACAGATAAGCCATGAGAGAAGCTGCAGACTCAAACACTGCCCATAGATCTTCACCACCACTGCTGACCACCATCTCTTGAGACGGAAAAGGGCCATAGTATTCTAGCACATTGCCACATGGCATTGAAATGTGTTATGTGAGCATATCTAAAACCGAGTAAGCATTTTGCTATAGCTGTACTGGTCACATTGTCCATAGGGGCAAACCTTCAATTATAAACACTTGGTGGTCACATTGAATGCTAACTTTCTTTCCAAAACAAAACAAAATCCTTGAGAGAAATTGTGTATAATAGGTATAATATTAGGAGATGGAGTAATGGTAGTTGTAATCAAACCTGTGGAGTTGGCAAAAACTGCATATGTCCCCCTGAAGTTACATGCAATTAGAAGGGGATGTCCTCATTTCAGAGTTAACCTACATGATCCCTTCTGCATACCCCTACTTGGGCCAGATATATGTGGTTGTGTCTACGCTGGTGCTTTAATTATCCATGTGAGGTGACAGGACTGCTGGAGGAATGTCCCGGGTCTCTGCAGTGTCCTAAACTGGGTTACTCTTTGAATTGCTATGCAGAGTACTGTGGGACAACTTTGTTGTTGTTCATGGGAAATATGAAAATGTTCTTAAGTGCCAAACTCATTATGTAGTTCACCCAAGACTCGACTGATGGTCTGATTTCATGTAAATATCTTCAAATTTTGGCCATAGTCTACGTTATTCAGATGCCCACCAGAACACTGGTGTCAGCATCTGGTCAACTACCAGTGTCCTGGGATGATGACTTTTCAGACAGCATCGTTGTTCAAGTACTGTGAAAGGTCAGTAGAATGGTTGCTGGCCTCATGCCAATGTAGGTTTTAAATGCTAATCTGCTGTATATAAACCAGCAATCTTCCATTGCTGAAGAGAGGGGTAGAATACAAGAAGATGTGCTTGGTGAAAATTATGGGTTGGCATTGAAAGAGTATCAGCCTAGCTGTTGATTAGTCTGTGTCCACATTGCAAAGTGGGTCGGTTAAAGCATAACCCATGCTCAATCCTATACCAACCAGTGGTGTCGCTTAAATCAGGTTTAAAGCACCACCAAACCCAAGTAATAGGTTTTTGTGAGATTGGTGGCCATGTTAGGGATAATATCTGGGGTAATGCTTCAGTAAAAATGTATCTTAAATGAGTATTGCTACAAAGTGTATTACCTTATTCTCCAGTATATCCGTTTTTCTTTTTCTGTTCACTTTTTTGTCTTCCCCGACATAAATCAGCATATTTATCTGTAATTGGCCATTACAATTGGACTATATTGTCTAATGTGATTTAAAAAAAAAATTGAATTCTGCAAATTTGTGTGGTGATAGCTGAAGTCAATTGTGCATGGAGGAGCTTTTTATGCAGCAATTTTAGACAAATGAGTATACAATTGTAATTTTTTCACAGCATATTTGAGAGTCTTTTCTTTTAATTTTTAGGCAAAACCAAAACTAATTGAGCCAATAGACTACGAAAATGTCATTGTTCAGAAGAAAACGCAAATTTTAAATGATGTGTTACGTGAGATGCTACTTTTCCCCTATGATGACTTTCAGGTAATTTAACTTCAGTTTCACTAAATTTTATTGGTAATGTTGTGGACATGACGTTCTGTAGTAGATGAGTGCACAACCATTAAGTACTGTATTAAATCTTTTATCAGCACCATGCAAAGTAGTTGAAACTATAGTAAAGAACAGAATGATTGGGTACAGATGGACATGTTGGGAAGTCTTAAGTGTAAGTGAATCTGTGGATTTTTCAAAGGAAAATCATGCCTCACCTATCTACTAGACTTCCTTGAGGGGGTCAGAAAACGTGTGCACGGGTGATCTAATACATATAGTATACTTGGACTTCTGGAATGTCTTGGAAAAGGCCTTTAAGCAAAGAGATAAAAAAGGTCCTCTCGTGGATTAGTAGCTGGAGACAGATTAATGGAGGGGTCTCCTGAGGATCTGTAAAGGGGCCATTGTTTCACATTATTCCTAAAAGATTTGGAAAAAGGAGCTAACAGCCAAGTGGCAAAGTTTGTAGACAGTACATTACTTGGGATACTTAAGTCCAAAACTACTGAAAAGAAGGACAAAGGTTCTTCCAAAACTGGGTAATTTGGCAAGAAAATATCTGATGAATTTCAGTGTTGATAAATGCAAAACGATGCACTTTGAAAAACATTATCCAAATTATGCTAACAAAATGATGGTATCTCAATGTGCTGTTACTGGGAATCATCATGGATATTTCTGAACAATCACAGTGTGCAGTGGCAGTTAAAAAAAACTTGCAATGTTAGGAACTATTAGGAAAGGGATAGATAAAAAAAATATCATAATAGTGTATAAATCCATAGTATTCCCATATCTTGATTACTGCTTTCAGTTCTGGTCACTTGTAGAGGCATTCAGAATCTGGCTCCAGCAGCGCCACCCAGTGGTGAGTCAGTGGGCTGGTGGTAGGGCAAGGGTGGGCAATAATTTTTGATGGGAGACCACTCCAAGATTTTGGTAAACAGTCAGTGGCTGCACTTTTGTATGCGGCGGGGGCAGGTAGAAGGGCCTGAGGCAGGGGTTGGGTGCAGAAGGGAGCTCAGGGTAGGGGACTAGGTTGCGGGGTCAGAGTGGGAGTTTGGGTGGAGGAGAGAATAGGGGCTTGACCTTGGGTGGGGCCTGAGGTAGGGGCTTGAGAAGCAAGATTTGGGAGGTCTTGGGTGCAGAAGAGCATTCTGGCCTGGGAGAGGGGTGTGGAGGGTTTGGGTAATGACCTGGAACAGGAAATTTGGGCTGGTGCTGGGGTGCCAGAGGTATGCTCTGGCTGGGGCTGAGGGGTGGGGGTACTTAGTTAGGTGGCTCCTGGACAGCAACCCTCTGAGGCAGGCTCCCTGCCTGCTGCAGCCCCAGATTGAGAGAGCCTGCTCCATGTGGCTCTCTGCTCCAGATGTTTAGTGGGGGGGAAGAGTTTCACGCGCTGTTCTTGCCACCAGAAAAATCTCTGTCCTCCAATTGGCCTGAAACCAGCCAATGGGAATGGATGGATTTTTGGTGGAGAACAGGGCGGCATGTGAAGCTTCCTCCTTCCTGTGGGGTCCAGAGCAGAAAACTACATGGAACAGGAAGCTGCTTCCTTCTGTGTGCTTGAGGGCCCCAGTGGAAAAGGGGAAAAAGACAACTAAGTTTGCAAGCTTTCTATACAAAGAAAACTAAATTACCAATGCCAAGTACATCAGTAACTATACCTGACTCTTCTGGAGCCCACAGTGCTGTGTGCAGCAGTAATGAGTGTTACAGTAATCCTTTGAATCCAGACTTGTCCACCCCTTTAGTAGGGGAACCCAGACGCACCTTGTTTTACAGGTTTCTGACCCAGAACCCTGTTACTGGCAGTCATATATGTGACCTGAGGTGGATGCCTACCAAGCCTGCTCTCTGCGTCTCTACCTACCTCTGCCTCTCTGGTGTCATAGTATGGTGTGCGGGTTGTCCCTGGCATATATCTGGAGGCTCTTTCCCTGTGTCCTGCTGTTCAGTCTCCATTGTTGTCTTTGTCATCTTCTCTGCCAAAGTAGGGTCTGATCCATGCAGAGTGGGATTCTTGCAACCTTTGCAGGAGTGAACAGCTTAGGACTGCTCCCTTGTTCTGTCTGTGGTGATTGGCTTGGCCAGCTCTCTTTTTGAGCTTTGATTCTGCTCTGTGTGCCCCCAACAGGTGTGGTTTGGTGAGACCTTTTGGGCCTAGAGTTCTCATTAGTCCTTGGTGGCTCTGAGTGCTTGCTCATATCTATTCAAGTTAGGGGTGTGTGTGCTGCATACACAACTGTTGGAGAGTTTTATCTTAGCTGCCACCTGTTGGGTTGGCTGTGAAGCCCCCTGGAGTGGTGCCAGTGTGGAGCCCAATGTATCCAGAAGAATTAATCTGGTCCTTCCTCCCTCCTTCCGTGGTTCACCTTCACTGTACTCTTCTTCCTGTCTGTTCTTTCGTGAGTTTTGTCCCCCACCTCTATGGGCTTCCCCCAAACCTTCTTCCCCATCCCCCTGAGAGGCTGGCCCCCTGACCCTCATAGGGCCCTCCCTTCCCCATTCCAATCCTATTGCCTGGCAGCAATGTGGGAGGGAACTGTCTGAGACAGACTCCTCTCTCTCAGACAGCAGAGCGAATACAGCACCCCTTCCTCCTCTTCTGCCCCCCACCCCCACGATATCCAGGGAAGGGAAGGGGAGGGGATGCACACGATCCATGGTACCCTGACCCTCTCTCCTTATCGCCTATATCCTAGGGGCTGCTCTTAACAGCATGTTGGTTGCTCAGTGCATGATCTTTTTAAAGGGTTCACCTGCCCCAGCCACCTCTTCAAACAGCAAATTCCTGCTGTTTAAAGAACCTGCCCGATCAGTTTTCAGGTGACTCTACACTGCAGATCACCAGTTTCCCATATGATATGGGACAATTCCCCGCCGCCCTCCTTTTTTTTTTGTCACTCTAGTCTGAAACATCTGACATCAGGAACTGTTGGAAGACAGGATACTGGCTAGGTTAACCATTGATCTTACCCCATGTGGCTATTTTTGTGTAAGCCCAGTAGTGCTATTTGAGTGTGAAATAAATATAATCTCCTCTCCTTTCCCACAAGTAGAAGGTGTTCTAGATTGCTTTGTAAACCATTTTTAGGTCAGTTTGGGTTGGTAATAGTTATAGCAGTCCAGTTGTACCATTTATACAGTAGATTTAGCCTGTTTTAGAAACCACTGAAAATCTATTTTATAGTCTCCTATACTTCAGGAACTATAGGATTAATCCAAAGCCCACAGAGGTAAATGAAACAGTTTCAGTGGACTTCACATTTGGTTTATATTATTCTCAATTGGTTTAAAACCACAAACATAGAAAACAAATGCAGTCCATGTTCAGGCTGCACTTTAAATTGTACATTATTGAATTACAATATCTATCAATAATAATCAATATTAAGGGCGCAACCCATAGTCTATGCAGACTGAAGGATGCCTACTATCAATCAATACCAATCCAGTTACTAAATGTTAATGGATAAAATAATAATGGTCTTCATTACAGGTTTTAAGACCATTCTTTGACATATTATTCCTCTATAGTGTCTTTGCTTTTTGGGGGTGGGCAGGTGGGGGTGGTAAGACTTATTATGGTTCGATTCAACTTTAGAATTCAAATCAAGATCTGAGACCAAAAGTCAAGCTTGAGACACTGAGTGGATATATTCTACTTTTTTGTATTCCAGAAGCTAAGCTTTCATTTAGGGGGAAAAAAAATGTCTGTCTAGTTGTTCTGGATACTGAGGGATCCTCAAAAAATGTACGACAACTTCCTTCCACCCCAGAGACTGAGGCAGTAAGTGCCTCATTGATCTTAACAGGTACTAAGTCAGATTCCCAGGGACAATACTTTAACTTTATTGTCAATTTCACTGTTTCAGCACATTTTAGGTACGTTGGTATAAAGGCACTTTCTTGATCAGGCAGTTTTATCACTGTGCTTCAAATGATTTTATCACTATAATGCAAAGTGATGGGAATGGAATTTCACTGCATTTTACTTGACTTATATTTGATTGAAGTTCTTGATTTTTTTTTTTTTTTTTTTTTTATCATCGACAGACAGCATTATTGAAACGTCAGGGTCGATATATATGCTCTACTATTCCTGAAAATGCAGAAAAGGAAGCTCAAAGCTTGTTTGTGACTGAGGTAACATTTATTTGTGTGTGAGCATGTGTAACTAAAGGAAACAGTTTTTAATTGTCTACTTCGTTTTGTAGATAAAACTTCAGCAGGACTGAAAAAATTACCAGGGCCTTGCTGGCATCTAGGTTAAAAAAAAAAAAAAAAAAAAGATAGGAGTTGTCACCAAATGAGATGGAAGGGAGAAACTCATTGGTCCCTTTCTTAGCTGCTTGAAATGAAGGGTGATGTTCTAGCATTTTACATGGAAATGATTGTTTGGATATACCAAAAGGGCAGGATGCACTTGGATGTGGTTTTAATCAGGCCACAACTTTACTATATAGATTATTAAAAAAAAAAAAAAAAAAAAAACAACATTGAGAAACTAAAGTACCCCCCCCTCTCCTTTTTTTGAAAAAGTATTTCCAGATTTCTCTCAGGTACCCTTACAGGTACGCATACCACCAGCTGAGAAATATGGTCCTAAGGTAAACTGGGGTGTTGAAACAAGTTTCATTCAACCTTTCCAGATTGCTCTACCCTTTTCAGGAGTCAGATTTGTTTTGCATACCATCAAGTAACAACACACTTTAAAACTATTTACTTAAAAAACATGCAAAAATATCACAGAAGACTACTTCTGAAAATGTTCTGACTGTCTGCCATCTTATCAAATAAATGAATCGGAATAGAAATATTGTAGTTGCATTTCAGTGTAAGGCATATGACGCAGTAAAAATAAGTTACTGTCTGAATAAACTCTTATATTTTACTGACTTTACTAGTGTTTTTATGTAGCCTTTTGACTATATAGGCAAATGTCTAGATGACTTGATGTACCCCCAGAAAACCTCAGTGTACCCCCAAGGATTTACCTACTCCCTGGCTGAGCAACATTGATTTAGGTGTCTGGGACTACCTGGCAGATAGTATCCAGTGCAGGCAAAGCAATGTTTATTCAGATCATTACTTGGGGTTTCCAACAGCTGACCTTTATTTCCACCCAGGTCCCCTAGTCAGCCTATGACTTGGACCATACAATCCACCCCCACCTTGTGGGTGGGTTAAGGTGATCTGTGTAAATGTGGGACAGGGGTTTGGCTTCCTGCCATACCAATCATAGGTGTCCCCAAACTCCCTCCCGATTTCTGTTCCTTTGTAGAGCTGTCCTCCTTCAGACCACCCTGCCCCACTTTAATTGTAGTGCAGCCCTCTTTTATGTCATGTGTGGCTAATAGGTAAAGAAGTTTTAGATTTCTGTCTCCTCTCTGTTCTTGTGGGTTTTCCCTCTTCCTCCTTTCTTTCTCACACAATGCATAGTTCCTCATAGTTTTCCCTCTCCACAACAAAGTGAAATATTCAGCATTCTGGTCAGTGTCACTGCTTCAGAATAATATTGCAAACAAACTGCGTAGTTGGCCATAGTCTGGGGAAGTTCATTTTCTTGCTGATGAGGTTCATCTGCTGAGCAGAACAAACTGTATTCACCAGTGACCAGTTTTCAAGTATTTATATCATGGTAAAATTGTTGGTAATGTACTGTTTTAGGAACAAGTTCAGGGCATAAACATGCTCTCTGAAACCTTTGTGTTTTGTTTCAAGTGTCTGAATATTTTGGGTCTGTCATCCCTTTATATCGTTTTTGCTTTGCATACGAAACTTGGGTATGGAGTTTGTCTCTGTACAATATATTTAGGGATTGTGCACATGAGTTAAATTATGAATTTTAATGAAACATAATATAATTAATTCATACACACTTATATAATTATTGCCTTGTAAATATTGGGTTGGTACTTTACAAAGTGTGTACATGCTTGTATTGGAAATATGAACATTTGTGTGTTCATATGATATCTAAAAACTCTGTGTTTATAATACTGTTTCTTACAACATACTTGAAAGTTTTTGTTACTAATGCTAAAGCCAAGATAAATTAGTGTGTAGTTACAGCAACATGGGTGGAGTAAAATGATACTTCCTGTGATCTAGTCCAGAGCAGAATGACATAATTGCTTTTCAGCAGCTGCAAGCATACAGTTTAAATTCAAAACACTCTTGTAGTTGGGTTAAAAATATAAAATTGAATACTTACAGTCATGAGTTTAGATTTTAGCTCTTCCAGAATAGAAAGTACTAAGTTGAACCTGCTATTTTCATAATACGTGTGTATATATAAGTATGTGTACACACACACACACACACACACACACACACACACACACACACGGCACTTTAACATAGGTGTTTTACGAGGTGTTTGAGGTTAGCATGTACTGTTGGCTACTAGTTCATTTGACGTAAATGCACTTCAATTTTCAGCATTTCAGTCTGAACATTCACTGTACTGTACGATATAGTTAATGTTTAACAAAAGAAACAAAAAGTGACATTAATAGAATAAACATTTTATCATACATTTGAATTTGCAGTGCCAAACAGCTGTAATGTAGGAGAGCTGTTACCTGTATTTATGGAATACTTTCAGTTAAACTTTCTTCTGATGTATTGTGACATTTGTTTCCATTGAAATAGTGCATCAAAACCTACAACTCAGACTGGCATGTTGTTAATTATAAATATGAAGACTACTCAGGAGAATTTCGACAGCTTCCAAAGTGAGTAAATTATCTGGTACTGTTAAGAGTTTAAAGTTGCAGAAAAACTTGATACATATATTTTATGATGTATTGGATCATTAAAAAGTCATTTCGTGTAATGTAGAGCCTCATTTCTCGCCTAAGAGAGCTTAGTACCCTAACATTTTTGGGGTGGAACTCCTATTGCTTAATTTGTTTTTTAGCCCTTGAAGATATAAAAAGCGTAAATGCTATCTGAAAAATTATCATAATAAATCTGCCTTGGTAATTGTGGGATAGCCAGAAGAACTTTGATTTTTGATAACGTGAAAATAAACTTGATTATTAAAGTGTAATAGGAATTATTTTAAGCTACAATACTAATATGCAAGCTTCTCAGCATTTGGAGGAAGTGTACGCAGGTGTACCAGGGTGTGCACACAAATATTATAGGTATATGTTTTTAACAGAATGAATACAATTTTTATTTATAAAGCACTTTAATAACACAGCACTTCAAAATATCTTTTGTCTGTTTTTTTAAAATCTGCCTGGAAAGGAGTATTAATGAAGAACAGGCATTGCTTTTCTGAAATTAGTGTTTAGTTCTTTGTCTTTGTGGTGGGCACACTCTCTATAGGATACAGGTTTAAAGTAGAGAGATCAATTCCTCTTCCTGAAATTGCCTGTGGAAAGCCTCTCGGGTATTGCATGCGTCATTGATCCTGAACTATTTAAAAGCAAGTAACTGATGTGGCCACGTGCCTGTGCCAAGTACGTTTTAGAATGGTAATTTTTTGTAAACTGGACCAATATATTTCAGCAAGAACTTCATTTTCTGAAGTAGTCAAGTGCTGAGTTATGTGAAAAATGTCACTTTAAGTAGATAAAAATGGAAGAATAGAATAGAATTATAGTATAGAATTAATTACGAAAATGGATAATACAGTCTGTAAAATATTTTTTTGCTTTCATATTTTGCTTGGTGGCATGTCAAAGATTTTTTTTGTTAATAAAACTAACACTAAGTGCGGTGTTTAGCTGTAGAGTTGCTACTTAGGAATGCATTTGTATCCATAAATAGCAACTAGCGGAGCCATAGCCTGGGTGTGTTGAACTCAGTCTTTATAACCTGAAGTTCATTTGTTATCCCTTACCTTGCCTCTGGGATTGCCTTAAATCAGTATATGGAAACCACCACAGAGAGATGTTTACAATCTTGGGGACTGTCATAACCCCCACTTATTTTTGTGCCTGGAGGAACTCTGATAACCCCTCCCTGCATGGAGTTGTATACATTCCCTGACCCACAAAGCTACATAAAACATTCATAAACTTAACATGTTATATGGTCCCTGATTAAAGTATTGCATGTGTATCAGTCAAAATATGCTTCTGTCACAATATGACAGAAAAATGAAGGAATTTACTATTAATATTCCTTCTTTACCTCAGATTTAATTATACTAGTCTTTTAATGCTGCTGCTGCTGCTGCTACTACTACAACAAAAAAAAAAAAAAAAAGGCATCAGGCTGCTGTGTTGTCACCTTTTTTTTCCTTTTAACATGCCAGACTCCTGCAGCTTTTAGAAGGATCACTTGTACAGCCCCAATGCCCATTTCAGATGGGCATACCTCATGCACAAAATGCTTAGGGGAAGTGCATGTTACCAGCAAGTGTCCTTCTTTTTTTTTAAATTGGAGATGTACCTCTCCTACAACTGGAAGGAACCTCGGGAGGTCGTGTAGTCCAGTCCCCTGCCCTGTTGGCAGGGGCCAAGCACCAGCCCTGCCATCTATTTGCCCCAATCCCTAAATGGCCTCCTCAAGGATTGGACTCACAGCCCTGGGTTTAGCAGGCCAGTGCTCAAACCACTGAGCTATCACACCCCCACTCATTGCCGCCACGTGACAGCAAGGGCCAGAAAGGACCAGGAAATGAGACAGAAACATACTCTGGGAAAAGTTTCTTCTGCCACCGAGGAACAAACCAGATGAGAGGCGGGTGTTGCAGAAGCCCTGTGACAGGGCAGCTTTATCACTCCGCAAGAGCTCCCAAGCTGCTAAGACTTCTCTGGCATGCTCTTCATCAGTATTGCCCAGAACCCTATGTTCCCCAATGCCATCAGTATCTGCCACCGTGGAGAAATGCAGGTTAGCCTCAACTGGGATAGCTGAGGTGGAGACCAGAATAGACACATCAAATGGCATTACTGAGACATCAGCTTTGGAGAAGCTACATGTGATTCCACCACCAGTTCCAACATGCTCTCCTTCTGTGCCAGAACAACTGGCATGGCAACCCAAGAAAGCTCAGTGCAAAACACGACACCTGCAAAAGTCTACACAATCTGACATAGTGTAGAGTCTGACATAGTCTGACTCTAAAGTGCAGGGGCTCATTAGTATGCTGCAGAGTGCCCTGCACTCACCCTGACCGCTATCCCCAAAATTTGATTATGACTCAGGGTGTAGGAGCAGGACCTTATCACGCTGCCCATCTCCTTCTCCATCCAGGTTTCGTGGTACTCATACAGGGATCATTACCTCCAGCAGCATCCCATGTAGGGCAACCAACCATGGCTGCATCCCCCACAGCAATTTTCACCACAGTGGAGCCCCTGGGACACATGGCAGGGCTACTGGCCCCATTCTTCCCATACCTACCATTCAAGACGTACTACACCTCAATGACAGCACACCTTATGGCATTCACCCACAATCACAGTGCATTTATCATCTGCTCACCCACCCTCGGTAATCTCCCGACTGCATTCCAATAAATGTGAGGACTTAGAATGCTCCTCACATGAGCCTAGATGCATGAAGGATGAAGCACTATTTCAGGTCTTGCCCTCTCCACTGGCAGATGATCTGAAACAATTTCAGGACCTATTTAGACGGATAGCCCAATCACAAGGTATGATATTACAGGAGGTTTAAGACAAACATTGTAGATTACTCATGAGTACTACAACCCTTAGCATCCTTGAAGATTGTGTTAGCCATCAACAGGGCTGTCCTTGAACCTTCAAATGCTCTCTGGCAGAACCCAGCCTTCGTCCCATCCACAAATCACAGAGCAGACAAAGTATTTCACCCCGCGGAAGATACGGACTTTCTCTTCACGCAGCCAAACTCACTGGTGGTGAATTCTGTGAATCACAAGGCTAAAAATCCACAATTTAAGTCTGCCCTTACTGACAAGGAGCAGACATGGCTGGACACGTTTGGTGGTGGAGTATACTCTTTTGCTGTGCTTCAATTCCATACGTCAAATTATACAGCCCTCCTGGCTAATTGTGACCACGCCTGTTGTGCTAAATCTTAAGATCTGATACAGGATCTCCCTGATAATAGACCACTTCTCTAGTCCCTTAGTAAGGAGGGCTTATCAATAGCCGAAACAGCTCTCCAGGTAGCTATGGATGTCGCAGACACCTCAGCTAGAGCCACAGCCAAGTAATGCATACAGCTGCTTAGGTACAGTCGTCAGGGATCCCTAGGGAACTACAAGCAAAGGTGGAGGATGTCCCCTTCGATAGGGAACAACTTTTTGTTAGCAATACAGACAAGGTCTTACACTCCATAAAGAACTCTAGCATGACACTCCATACTTTGAGGATGTATACCCCACCTAACAAGAAATGTAAATATCACAGACTTAGGGATTATAACTGTCACCATTACACGTAACAGTAGAGGCCATATGATAACAGGCCTAAACAATGCTCTAACAGGAGGAGAACACAGCAAAACCACTCCTCTATAAGCCACTTGACCTCTTACAAACAGCAAATTTGAGATTTTGATTGGGGGTATGAGCAACCACCCCACAGTTCCAATGCATCCCCAGGCTACCTTTTTTCATTGCCTGAGACCCTTTTACCAAATATGGACCAAAATCATCTCAGAATAATGGGTCCTACAAATCATCAGGTTGGGTTATACTATCCCTTTCACATCTGTGCCCCCTACTCATTCCTCTACTCCATCCCTTTTCAGGGACCACTCACTAGCCTCTACTGTAAACGGAGGTGCAAAAATTGCTTATTCTAGGGGCAATAGAACCCATACCCAAGGAGCACCAAGGCCAGGGTTCTGCTCCAGCTATGTCCTCACAGCCAAAAAACCAGGGGGATGGAGACTGATCTTTAGATCTCAGGAAACTGAACAGATTTACTTGCAACACAAAGTTCAGAATGGTGACTTTGGCGACCATCATATCGGCATTGGAGAAGGGGGACTGGTTCTCAACACTCAATCTGCAAGATGCATATTTCTATGTAATTATCCAACCACCCACAGAAGATTTCTGAGATTCATTGTAGGCCAAGACCATTACCAGTACAGAGTCCTCCCTTTTGGTCTCTCTATAGCCCCTCAAGTATTTTCAAAGACACTTGCTGTAGTCACAGCATTTCTTAGAAGACAAAACATCATTATCTTCCTCTACCTCACCAATTGTCTAATCAAGGATCCTACCTATCAACAAACTACTGTCATGACAACTACCGCCAGAGAATGGCTTTCTTCACTGGGCCTTCTTATCAACATACAAAAGTCTATCATACAACCCACGCAAAAGATAGAATTAATTGGAGCAGTGTTAAATTGGACCACAGCAAGAGCCTACCTACCACCACAGAGATTCCAGACAATCTGTGATCTTGTTCATCTGGTCAGGCACAGGCCCCTTTCTCCATGGCCCGGATCTGTCTTTAATTATTGGGGCACATTGCTGCCACAGTGTGTAGTCCTGTTCATGAGCCTTCACATACATTGGCTCGCATGGAATTATGTGGCAACAAGTCAGCGCCTTGAGAAGTGCTTTGTGCTTCCTCCTCTAGTGCTGCAGTCTCTCAAATGGTGGACATCCCCAGCCACTCTGCTCACCACTTTACCCTTCCATTGACCTTTGGTGTAGATAACAGATGCATCACTCATGGGCTGGGGGGCCCACTGTGGCTCAACATCAGCACAGGGGACACGGGCCCAACATAAGAGATGCTTTCACATCTATATCCTTGATTTCAGAGCCATTCACAGGGCTTGCACCCATTTCCTGCTCCTTATAAAAGGCAAAGCTATCAATGTCCTCATGGACAATACATCACCCGTGTTTTATGTCAGTTGGCAGGGGGCTGCCCGAACTCATGCTCTATGCGCTGAAGCTCTCCGATTCTGGAAATGGTGCATCAAGAATCAAATAACCCTGACAGCAACATACATACCGGGCAATAGAATGTGAGGGCCAACAGACTAAGCAGATCTTTCGTTGAACAGCACAAGTGGGAGATCAATACCAATATCCTCTTCTCAATCTTAAGCATATGGTGTTTTCCAATGATAGACCTCTTTGCAACACCCCGCAACCTCAAATGCCACAGATTATGCTCCTGAGTGGTTCTAGGTAGGAGATTACAAGGGAACACCTTCGTCATTCAGTGGACAGCTCCCCTACTGTGTGTTTCCAACGATCCTGCTTGTCGCCAGAGTGATCAACAAGATCTGATCTGGCCATGGTAATCCTAATAACTCCAGCCTGGCTGAGACAACCTTGGTTCCTCTATCTACACTATCAGTAGATCAGCTGATCCTCTTTCTGATGATGTCAAATTTCCTGACACAGCACGAGGGCAAAACATGCCACCTTAATATCAAAGCTATGAAACTCATGGCATGGTTTCTCTATGGCTTCAGAGGGAAGAACTCACCTGCTTGGACAGGATCAAACATGTTCTAAACAGCCCTTGTCCCTCGTCAAGAAGCAAATACTAAAATTAATGGACACACTCTCGAGCGATGCATGATGCACAGTCTACATCCTATTGTCCCCATACCTGTCTTGCTTGAATACTTCATGGATTTCAGTTACAGGGACCTCTCTGTCAGCTCTGGCAGACTACACCTGGTGGCGATCACAGTCTTCTATGTATCTGTAGACAATTCCTCCCTCTTCGCACATTCCACATGAAAACCATTTTCTCACAGACTTGCAGAAGAGGCTTCCAGTTCTGGGGCGGTTGATGCTACTGTGGGACCTCAATCTGGTCCTAGATGCTCTTACCAGACCACCCTTACAGCCATTAGCTACTCCATCAATGCAATATCTGTCTATGAAGGTGGCTTTCATATTAGCAAAAACATCTGCTAGAAGGGTAGGAGAAATCAGCCACGGTGGCGGATCCATCTTTCACCATTATTACTAAAAACAAGGTGATACTTAGGCCCCACCCCAAAGTTTCTCTTGAAAGTTATAACTGATTTTCACATAGGCGGAGCTATTTATTTACCTGTCTACTGCCCAAAACCTCATACCACCTCCAAAGCAGCAATGTTACATACCCGTAGTGCAAGACTGGTAGTTGCATTCTACCGTGGCAGAATTAGTGCAACTAGAAATCAGGCAGACTCTTTGTGGAGTGCTCAGGGCTTCACACAGGAACAGCTGTTTCAGCACAGCAGCTATCCCAGTGGATTGCAGATTCCATACACACTGCATACCAACTCAGAGGCAAACAGCCACTACAAACTGTCAGGGCTCACTTCACATGGGCAATGGACACTATGATGGCATTCCTGAAAAATGTGCCATTAGTGAACATATGCAAGGTGGCCACATGGCCCTCATGCCAGACTTTTGCCCAGCACTATGCTTTACAAAAAGGACCAGTACCTGCCACAGTTCTAGCAGATGCGGTCAGTCCTTCCTACCCATGGAAGACTCCAATATCCACCTTCATCAAATGGGTACTGCTACGGAGTCACCTGAGTGGAGCACCCCCAGGGACCACTTGAAGAAGAAGAGAAAGTTACTCATCCTGTGTAGTCCTCCCATCTACTTGGAGTCTACAGGGACTTCAGGTAGAAAAGAAACAGAAGGAGGCACTCCACAGAGTTGGAGTGAGAGGCACTTGGTGCACATGTGTGGTGGAACAGACACTGCTCTGAAGACTATTCCATCCAAGAGCCAATCTCCCCACACCATTAAGAAGTCTGTGCCCAGGGTTGAAAATGGCTTAGGTGAATTTTGTTCCACCAAGGAACACACATTATTACCTATTAATAGTGTGATTTATATTTTCCTCACAGAATAATTGTAAAAGGTTGGATACTGAATTATCTGAGTGTTAAGAATTTTTTTTCTTCTTTAGCAAAGGAACCAAATCAGAGAAACTTCCAGCTCATGTATATGAAGTTGATGAAGAAGCAGATAAAGATGAGGTGAGCAGATAATTTCTTTCTATTCTGTAGGATCATTTCATTAGTAATAACTTAAATGTTCATATAGAATAAAACATAGAGGTTTTATTGGATGCACACTTTAGACGTTTTCAAAAAGGATTGAAAGTGGAAAATCTCTTATGTGCTGGTTTTTAACTAGTCTTAGGTTTCCAATGTCTGCCATACAATGCAGGATAAATTCTGATTGAGAGAATAGGTTTGCCCAGGAGGTAAGGAGATGATAATTAGTGAGGGCTTGTTGATGTACAAACTTTCACCAAAATTATTTAAACTACTTTTAATTCACACCATTTGTTTTTATGCAAGTGAGTGTGTGGACATTCATTTTGGAGTACATGTTCAATTTCAGCTGAACACTGAATCAGAGTAGGACTAGAACAGTTTTATTCCAAAATAAGAGCCATGCACAGACTTGCACCTGGTTACCGAAACAAATTAATGTGGTGTAAATCTATATGTAGACTCACCCTGGGAATGTCCAAGAGAGTAGAAACTAGTAAAAATGTCAGAAACCTTTATTTTCTTTTCAATCCTCTGCTTCTGGAGAACAGTTATTTCAGTATTGCCAACTGGTTTAAAGAAGGTTTCAAACTTCAAAAGATTTTCACCAAACAAACTTTCTGGTGACTACATGAAAACTGTTATCACTATGATATATTTCAGAAAAAGGGTATTGAATGTTGAGGCTGATTTTTTTTTGTCTCAAATTGTTCAACTCCCTTATAGTACTGTGAAAACCTTCACGTATGTGAACTCATTTTTATATTTCCTATCTTAGTTGTACTGCTGATTGCAATGCTCACTTATGTAGTGTCTCATAATCTCCAAAATATTCATAATCAGTAATTAAATGTGGGTTTAAAATCGGTCTTTGACTGACTCAGTGGTGCAATACGTCAAGCATAATGGTTGAGTAGGTAGGACAGTGGATGAGAAGTCAGATTTGAACTGCATGCCTGCCTTAGCACTGATGTGCTTGGCGACCAAGGGGAAGTCACTTCATTTAACTTTGCCCAGTTTTCCCAATTTGCGAAATTGTAAATGCAACCTTATACTATAATGTAATAAAATTTTAAATGGCAATCACTGCAGATGTCTTTTTGTACATAAATGTTGCAACAAACAATATAAAAAGTAATCCAGGAAAAAAATTCTTCAGTGGTCACTTAGTGTCAGAAGATACCCAATTTCATGGATAGAACTGACCAAATAAAGCAAAAGTTTTTTCTTCCATCAGGTTGTAAGAGGCTTTTTGAGGCTAAACGAAAGTTGCATTGTGTTTTGAAAATCACTTTATAGAGGATGTATAAAACAAAGTGAAGTTTGCAGGTAATGCAGAAATTGAATGAAAAGCAAATAAGGATCAGTGCTATCAAATCTCCAAAGAAATGAATATGTAATAATAATAGGAGTTTGGATAATTCAAGCTATTGGCCCAGCAAATTGCAAATGCTGTCTGATGTAGGTGAACTTTAAAATCAGCCTGAGAGTGAGGAATGAAGCTAGGGCATAGGTGATAGAACAATAAACTGTTCGTAACTAGGGTCTGGATCTTCTTGTGGAAAAATTATTGCAATCTAGGTTTGTTTTTAACAACAAAAGAAACAGGGAAATGAGCCTATAATCTGTAGAAAACAGGATGCAAATTTTCAGTGCAAAAGCACCATGCTGTTGGCTAGGGATTTTGGCTTCCTTTGAATTAACAGATGGAGCAGTGTAAAAGCACATTAACTTGTCACCCCTGGAGATTCGATTTCAAACTCTTGTGTTCAAGTGGTGGAATAGGCAAACACAAAAATATAATTCGGTTTCTGTCATGTCACACAGTTCAGTGCAGTTGGCAAACTCAGCCTAACAGAGGCCTGGAAATGGAAACTCAAAGTTGTTGTAGATCAGAGTTTAGGTCTGGTCAGTACTGGAAAGTCAGTGTTCTATTTTAATTGTAGACAAGCTCTTATTTACCCCCTTTTATAAATTAGTGCCAGGAGAAAGAGAGAGCTTGTAATTAAAAACAGCATTCCCCAGATAACTTATTGAGGTTCAGTATTTTTAACATTATAGTGAGGAGACACTCAAGTGCTTTTCAAAGTTGTGGGCCAGTTTTTGAGTCTGGTTGGTAAACATTAACATTGGTGCACCAATGACTCAACAGGCTAGGGGTGACTGGGACCAGAGGACTGCTTAGGAGCAAGCAAGCTCCTCAGCAAGTCAAAGAACAAACTGAGGCATAACCTCAATTCAGTTGGACCTGCTCCCTCACAATGATCCTGTGGGGGACTGTTGGACTACCACCACCATAAAACCATACTGACTTGCATTTATGAATATACAGATTTAAGGTTTAATTGTGCAGCATATGTAGGCTGCTGCCAGCTGGAAAAAATATATACATTGATAGAGATTTAAAAAAAAAAAAAAAAAAAAAAAAGAGACCAGTCAAGTTTCAGCTAGCAGGGACTTAACAATACTTTTTTAATGGTACTTGTTACACTTGTGCTCCTTAGAAGCCTGGCTTCTGTTTATTTGAGCAACCTCATCTTTTGTGTTACACTGGGACAGTTGATGTCATCTGGAACACTAACGTTTACAATCTTAAGTTTTTTATGTCTGAAGAATTTGCATGGCATTCTAGATGCATCCTCCCTGGTTTGAGCTACTGTTTTTGTTTAAAATCAGGTCCCTGCTCTTGTCCCTCTGCAGGCTCCCATTCTACTTCTGATACTCATTTCAATCCTTGGTCATAATCTTCCAAGCGATTAATGGATCAAGTTACATTTATATCTGCAACTGGACTTTCATCTGTGAATCCTTGAGACAGCTATGCTCCTCTTTGCTTCACTTTGATATGTTTTTGTTCCAAAGTGTGTGAAAGCTGGGAACAAGTCATTTTTGATGGAAGGGGATCACCCTATGCCTGATTTTTCCAGAGGAAGTGAGTGAAGGTGGTTTGATCATCTTTTGGAAACACTGCAAAACCTTCTTTTTTGACAAAGCCTTTTCTCCACCGTAAAAAAATGACTTTCCCAGCATTGACATACATGCTCTACTCCCAGATCAGCAGAATATTTTGCACACGCACGTGTGCACACCCACACGCACACCCACACCCACACCCACCCCCACCCCCCAACCAACGCAGGTGCAACGATAGCAGGCAACAGTATAAAATTCTAAAACAGCATCGAAGATTTTTGTGATAAATGGGTTTCAAGTTTACCCTAATCATAATTCATTTGTAAAAAAGTATGTACAAGTCCACATGATGTTACACCTATAATGCCTGTTGATGGAAAGCAGTTTATGCAGATATGTTTTGTTTCGTTTATTTTTTTAGGATGCAGCATCTCTAGGATCTCAGAAGGGTGGGATAACCAAACAAGGATGGCTATACAAAGGCAATATGAATAGCGCAATCAGTGTAACTATGAGGGTAAGTTTACTAATGTTTACTGCCACGCTAAAGATGACTGTTTTGATATTTAATAGTGCAGCATAGTTTTTCTTTGAAGAATAGGTATGTATACTATATTTCATTAAAAAGCGCATAATTAGGAAGGGGACGCTTATTATGCATCCCTTCACTAAATTAAAGGAAACTCCTGAACACATTCTGAAAGACAGTCTGCTAAGGAATTAAATGTCACTTTTATACTCACTTTGACTAGAACTGCACTGCAAGTTGTAATTGTGATCAGAAAAGTGACCATGTAATATGGAATCTTTTTATTAAGGTCATCTCCGTTTTGTGTGTTGAGTTCAATTTTTCTTACTTTATTTTTAAAACTGAATTATTTGTACTTGCTCTTATTAGCACCATAGTGCCCCAATACAATTATGGAGAGCTAGCTAAGCTCCAAATTATAAAATCTTACTGGTGTAATTGAAAGAAATGAAGACTTGGCTGGACATTCTAACCACAGGTTGTACATATAGAACAACAGCTAAGAGAACTTGTGAAACATTTTATTTGTACAAAATTTGCACTTTTTACAGACCCGTTGAGAGAGATGTGGAACTCCATGAAGGGCTTTCTCTAGTAACATGTGAAAATACGTTGTCATTCATATCACGCTGTTTAAAGCCCTTTATATTAATGTTTAGATTTAGGTGATGAAGTTTACTTAAATATCTTTAAACTTACATCCCGTATCAAAATATGATTCATACATTGATTCCTCCAACCCATTTTAAATCAGTATAAGGAAACATTATATATATATATATATATATATATATATATATATATATATAAAAAACTAGGTTAAACAGAAAAACGGTTTGTCTTTAAGCTACCTGTACTATGCTGATGTCTTACATAATTAAAGCACATGCAGCTTTTGAAATAGGAAATTAAGAATACTTCTAACAATGGACCTTTTTTTAACTAGTCATTTAAAAGAAGATTTTTCCACTTAATCCAACTTGGTGATGGATCATATAATCTCAATTTCTACAAAGATGAGAAAATATCTAAAGAGCCAAAAGGATCGATATTTCTGGATTCTTGTATGGGGGTGGTGCAGGTAAATGTAATTCCACTGTCTGTCTTTTATGTATTGAGCGTGTATATGGTGAATTTATTAGACTAGTTCTTTTCAAAGTCTACATAATTCTTCTCAGATTAAATGGTTAAACACATAATCCATCCTCTTAATACACAAACAAAAGCAGAGTGACAGAGAAACAGCACAGGAATGTAGGGGGGAAAATTAGAAAGGAAAGCACAAAATGAACTCAATCTATCTCAAGACATAAAGGCTATGTTTAGCTTGCTGATGCTATTTTGGGTTACACAGGTATTGCATATTGGCAATACCATGACTTTTCCCCGCACTCAAAATAGTGCTGCCGTTTTGAGCATTGTATTTTGGTTCCGCTACCCCTCTTCAAGAGGGGGTAACAGAACTCTTAGAATAGCTGCTTATTCCAAACTTCAGTGCCATTTGGACAGCACTAAGTTTGGAGTAAGGGATTTACCAATAATTTACATAATTTGCTTTGTGCAAATTGTGTAACTTTCAAAACACAGATGCAGTCTAAACATAGCCAAAGGGAAATAAGATACTTTATAAATATATTAGAGGCAGGAGGGAGACCAAGGACAGAATAGGTCTGTTGCTCAGTGAAGAGGGAGAAGCAATAACAGACTATGTGGAAGTGGCAGAGATACTTAGTGATCGCTTTGTTTCATTTGTCACCAAGAAGGTTGATGAAGACTAAATACCATTAGTGAATGCTAATGGAAATGGGATATGTCAAACAATTAAAATAGGGAAAGAAAAAGTAAAAAAACTGCTTAGAAAAGATAGTAGTTCCCTAGGGCTTGATTAAATGCATGCTAGAATACTCAAGGAGCTGATAGAGGAGATATCCAAGGCACTAGCTTCAACTTTGAAAAGTTAGGGAAGTCAGGACAAATTCCAGAAGACTGGAAAAGGGCAAATATAATGCCCATCTATAACAAGGGAAATAAAGGACAGCGCAGGAAATTACAGACCAATCACCTTAACTTCAGTGCCAGGAAAGATAATGGAACAAATAATTAAGGAATCCACCGGCAAACATCTGGAAGATAATAAGGTGAGAGGTAGCAGTCAGCAGAGATTTGTCAAGAACAAATCATGTCAAACCAAGCCTATAACTTTCTTTGGTAGGACAATGAGCCTTGTGGATAAAGGAGAAGAGGTTGGTGTGGAATACCTAGACTTTACTAAAGCATTTGATATAGTATTGCATGACCTTATCAGTAAACTAGGGAAATGCAATCTAGATGGGGCTTCTATCAGTTGGGTGTGTAACTGGATGGATAACAGGTCAAAGAAATTACTTATTAATGGTTCACAGTCACAGTTGAAGGAAATAACAAGTGAGTTCCACAGGGAGTCTCTTTTGGGGACAGTTCTGTTCAGTATCTTCATGAATGGTTTAGATAATGGCATAGAGAATATGCTTTTCAAGTGTGCAGATGATACGAAGCTGAGATGGATAGGAAGTGCTTTGGAGGATAAGGTCAGAGTTCAAAATGATCTGGATTAAGTGGAGAAATGGTCTGAGGATGGAGTTCAGTAAGAACATGCAATACTCCATGTAGGAAGGAACAATCAGTTTCACACACACAAAACGGTCACTTCCTAGGAAGGAGCCCTACAGAAATATATCTAGGGGTCACAGTGGACCACAAGTATTAAGGGTCACAGTGGACCACAAGTATGAGTCAACAGTATGACACTTGCAAAAATAGCTAGGGTGATTCTGGGATTCGTTAACGGGAATGTTGTGAGCAAGACATGAGAAGTAATTCTTCCGCTCTATTCTGTGCTCATTAGAGTACTGTATTCAGTTCTGGAAACCACATTTCAGGAAGGATGTGCAGAAATAGGAGAGGGTGCAGAGAAGAGCAACTAAAATGATTAAAGGTATAAAAAATATGACCTATGAGAAACAACAAGAAGTTCTGTGGCATCTTATAGACTAACATCTGATGAACCGAGTCTTTGCCCACGAAAGCTTATGCTCCACAATTTCCGTTAGTCTGTAAGGTGCCACAGGACTTCTTGTTTTTGAAGATACAGACTAACACAGCTGCCTCTCTGATACTTGTTCTATGAGAGAAGATTTAAACCATTGTTGTCCAAAAGCAGTGGAACTGATTGCCACATGCCCACCCTCCCCCACATCCAGTGACTCACTGGAGTCGAGCTGTGCCAGCTTCCTGTGCTGCACTGCCCTGAGAGCCGAGCCATCCAGTCCCAGGCTGTCCCATGGCCCAAGCAAGCCGCAGTAGGAGCCACCTCTGCCATTGCTGCCATGCTCGTCCCACCAAGTTTTGGTGTGTGTGCACCTGTGGGTGGAGAGCGCTTCATGTGTGCAGCTCTAATAAGCCGCATTCGCCACATCACACTGTCCAATTTGCTAAATGTGGTGAACAGACAGTGTATTGGACACTGTGGATTTAAAGAATTGGATTTATTTAGTTGGAAAAGAAACAGCTGAGAGGGGACATGATTGATTCTTTCAAGTACCTAAAAGGAGGAAAGATAAAAAATACTAGACTTATCCTCTGATGATAGGACAAGAAGCAATAGGTTTACATTGCAGCAAGGGAGGTTGAAGTTGGATACCAGGAAAAATTCAAGTGGCAAGGTGGTTAAGCACTGTAATAAATTGCCTAGGATTTTTGTAGAATCTCCATCACTGGAGATATTTAAGAACAGTTTAGGTAAATATCTAACAGGGGTGACGTAGATGGTGCTTGGTTCCGCTGTGAGGGCAGGGGACTGAACTTAATGTCCTTTTGAGGTCCATGATTCTATCAAACAGTCACATAGACGAGGTACATGACACTTTGGGAAGAAAACTAGTCATATTTTGTAGATTTTGATTTTCAAAGTTATTTCTCAAAATGGACAAAATCACTCCTGTGATGTGGAGGCAAGCAGAAAGGCAAACAATTGAAGAAAGCATGGAAAATTAATAAAAGCATAAGATTTAAATTGTTACATTTTATGTGGTTATGTGGGCTGTAAAATGTCTTGCATAGCTTCTTGTGTGGGATTTTAGTTATGGGAGTTGCATCATATTTACAGCGACCCTTCCAGCTGTTTTAATTTGACCTTTTAAAAAATAAATCTTTGAAGCGAAAGATGTAAAGTAAGTTCTTTGGCAAAAAGCTTTGCTAGTAGTGAGTACCAGAGGATTTTTTTTATGGAGTTGTAATATATTTTTAAAGTACAGCATGTATCTGTTGCATTTGGCAGAGCATACCTAGACACAACTGGTTTTTAGGCTCTTAATAATTACTGAATCTGGACATAATAACCTTAGCGGAAAGGATATGTCTCTAAATTATTTTGTTTATTCATTTCCTATATATATAAACTTGCATAGTGGCAAAAAAAGTTCTATGCCTGAATTATTTTCCAAATAGCAACAAAAATTTGAATAAATAGCTAATGCAAACTTAGCAATAAAAGCCATGTAGTTGTAACACTTACACATCAACTTGATCAGGTATAGTGATTTACCAGTAGTATTTTGGTTTAGAACATTAGTCTTGCTGAACGTACTGCAATTGTAATTTGCTTGGGATTTAAATAGAACATGGCAGAGAGACATCTGTTCATGTTGCCCTTATATTTATTTTTGCCATGTATCTCTTGTTCCATTCTTTTTCCTGTCCTTCTACTCCTCTTTGTCGCCTTTGACTGAGATGATGTTAAATTCTAGCTTACTTAACGCCAGTGCTGGACCTGAAGCATGTCCTTTCACCTTATTCAGTAACTAACATGAGCTCTCAGTTTTTCTCTTGCCAGAAGTTCTAGCTTCTCTTTCTAATAACTCTAGCTCAGAGTATAGGAACTTTTGTCTATAATTACAGAACAGGGTTACTGTGCTGACTGGGGAAGTGAAGAAGCAGGACTGATTCTCTAACACATTGCTTGTGGAAAAGTACAGCCAAAAAAAGCCACCTAAAAATTAAGTCCTAACAGATGACACCTTGGGACACTCATACACGTGGGAATTTTACCCTAAGAATTTTATTACTTTGACATTCACACAATCTAAACAAACACCCAAAAGCTGAGATTTTTAATGTGACCTATTTGCCTATTTCATTTGTTTTTAGTGTATAATAAAATAGGGCATTGGTGGGAAATAAAAGCATAGGTAGATTGTTGCTTTTAGTGTTTGAGGTATTTCCAAAAATGGGGCAGCTGAAAACAGGAAACATGACATGTTGTTAAAAAATTATTATGGTTGCATTGCAGAGAGAGAGAGAGAGAGTGTCTTTATCACAGATGAATCCAGAAAACATTATGCAAAACTATTTCCTCCCCTGGTTTACAGGAGGAGTGGAGATAGAAAACCTTGGCTAATATGAAAACGTGTTTCTATTTTATTGTAGAACAACAAAGTGAAGCGTTTTGCTTTTGAACTCAAGATGCAAGACAAGAGTAGTTATCTTCTAGCTGCAGACAGTGAAGTGGAAATGGAGGAGTGGATAACTACTTTAAACAAAATTCTCCAACTCAACTTTGAAGCTGCAATGCAAGAAAAAAGAAATGGAGACTCTCATGAAGGTAATATTATTTGTGGCTGTATAATGCATTTGAGCAACACTGATGTAGATAAAATCCTAAAGTAAGGATTTGTTTTGCTTGTTGGCTAGTGACTTCATTGTTTCCATTGTTATAGCAGAAATCATAGTCCTTATCCTGCCTTCATGTAACTGAGTTTTTCCATTTCAGCCTTGTTCACATAAGAAAGTTGTACCAGTATATTTTAAACAGATTTAATTAAAATAATATAATTATATCAGTTTAAGCTGCTACACTTGTAGCATATTTTATTCACAAAGCACTCTCCTGTGTTAAAGTGCATTACATTCTGTGATTGTCTACAGGGTGCTCTTAACGCGAAATAAGATACGCAAGATATGTTGATTCAGTGGTCAATTGGTACAGTTTGGTTTGCAGTGGGAGGACTAACTGAATTGGTGTAGTTGTATCAGGAGGACACTGCCTCCACATGGGCCTTAGAAAGAAATATGGAGATATACATAACTCCTAGAACTGAAAGAGACCTTGAGAGGGCATTGAGGTCAGTCAGTCACCTGCCCTGTCAGCAGGACCAAGTACCATCCCTGACATTTTTTTTTCAAATCTATTTGCCTCAGACCCCTAACTGGCTTCCTCAAGGCTTGAACTCAGTGCGCTGAGTTTAACAGACTAATGCTCAACCACGGAGCTATTCTTCTCTTCCCCCTCCCCCCACCCTGCGATGATGTCTCTCCAAAATTGTTAAGTCAGTTGGAAAGCAGTATGAACTTTGATTTACGTATCAAGATACATATATGAAATAACTTAGAAGCTTGTTGTGTGCATATTTGCAGTGGGGAAATAAGTTCTTTGAGTAATTGCTCACATCCATTCCGTTTAGGTGAATGAAAGCTGCATGCATGATTATTGGAAGGCTTTTTCCCCTTAGTGGTACCTGTTGGGCCAGCAGGGGAGCCCCCTAGAATGGCATCTCCTTGGCAGCACATATATACCCCTGCTTAACTCTCCACTCCCTCAGTTCTTTGTTACTGTCTGTGATGCTTGTTGGAGAATCTTGGTCCCTGAGTTCTGCAAGACCATTTCCTCGTGCTTTCCAGTATACGTAGTTATTAAAATTGTTAGAGTTTTTAGTTTTTATAGTTCTTCTTAGTCGTAGTTGTAGGTAAGTAGTTTGTGGGGATCTTTCCCACTTCTTATTCCCCTGGATCGGAGTATGCCTCGGTCTCATGGCGTCAAGACTTTTAATTAGTGCTCGAAGCCTATGCTCCTTACAACTCCTGCTTAATGTGCTTGGGAGAGGATCACTAATATGAAAAGCCTGTCTGCAGGGGCTTTAAGCCTCATGGAAAAAGGAGAGGGACGCTCATTTAAAGTTCCTTGGGTCTGGTGCAGGTGGACTTTCTGGCGCCAGATCATGCGGTAGCAGATGACCTGGACCTCCCATCCACACCAGGTAACTTTAGAAGGCACCAGGGATCTGGTTGAATTGACTGAGTCCCAGGTCTTGCCCAAAGGCTGTTACAGTGCTTAGAGAGGCAATCCCCAGCACCTGGTCCAGCATCACCTGCAGTGGCAGTGCTGGCACCATCTTTAGCACCTTGAGAGAGAGGCCCATGCACTGCCTGCAGTCAGGCATAGATGTAAACTGACTATGCTGAGTCATCCCTCCCCCAGCACCACTCTCCTATCAAGTCATCTGTGGCATGGCCCTAATCCACCTCAGAGTACTCACCAGAATTGGAGGCAGAGGCCTATGCTTCCAGAGCCATAGAACGTCACTCCAGGTGCTGGCATCAGTTGTGACACCACATGTCTGCATCTCAGGCACCTTTGCCAACACATTGACAGGGCTATGCACGGGCCCTTCTTGTTGGGTGGCCACTGCCTACTAGGGCTGCCTCAGTATACTTGGCCCTCCTGGTTCCCCTTCTGTCACATCACTTGCCAAGGGTCTAGGATCAGAAGCTAGACACAGTGACCGTGGTGCCAGCCCCAACCTCCTCTCCAGGGCGAAACTACAACAAGCAAGCCACTCCAGTGGTCCAAGAAATTAGAAGTTAGGTCTTTTCAGCACCCAGGTCTGTGTGACATGGGGGTTCCCAATCTGCATCTCCAACCAACAAGCTGTGCTTAGTCAATACTCTTAGAACTCATGGTTGTTCCTGGACAAGTTTAAATTGTTGCTTCCATCTGATTCCAGGCTGGGGACAGTGCAGCCTTTGGCAGAACTGCATTGCAATCCATTTCCATGAAGTATCTGACCCTACTTCCAGTCATCTGGCTTGTAGTTCACACAAGTGGAATGGACATGAGCAATCACTCAAATTAAAAATGGTTATTTGCCTTTCATAACTGTTGTTCTTCCAGATGTGTTGCTCATGTCCATTCCAAATCTTGCCCCGCTCTTTCATCAGTGTTCAGGCAAGAAAGGACTCCTGGGACGGAGGGTCAGGACTCAGCAGAGGTATGTATGCACTGCTGTGAAAGTACCATTCGAGGGGGCTCCACTCTTGCCCCATCAGATATTGCTAAGTAGAAAACCTTCCAACCTTTGTAAGCACAGCGTACATGCACACCTAAATGGAATGGACATGAGCAACCTACTTCTAAGAAGTGTTCTGCTACAATGTGGCTTTTGTATGTGCACAAATCCTTCCTTTGACCAGGCTTGAATCCTGTGTGTATTGTTGGGTAAACAATGTGGTGTCCATCTGGGGGAAAAAAGGTACATACTACTCATTCATGGAATTGCAACAATTGCTTTAACACCCTCCGACGCGCATTAAAGAAAAATGGGCAGTAGCACAAAGCTGTATCTCTGTTTTTGTAGATATTAAAAATTATTTGAGTTGGTGTAGTAATTATTGTCATAACCTAGTTGTTGGAAAGAAACAATTTTCCTGAAGTTATTAATAATTGTTGAATTTTAAATTTTTCTATTTTGTAATTGCAGATGATGAACAAAGCAAAATTGAAAGCTCATTATCCAGTTTAGATAGCTACCTTCCTGAAATTATCAAGGTAGTGTATTCTTTTAAAGCTCATATTAGTCATTGGAATTGAAATAAATGAGATGTAGTTCTAATAGTTAAGAGACTCAAGACTGGGTGTTTGGCCAGATGGTCCAGAAGTAATCAGTCAGTTGAGTGGTATGGTGTTGTCAAATGTCAAAAGTGGTCAAATATTGTAAAGCACTTATTTATTAGAACAGTAAGAGTGATAAAGAGTAAGACTTCGTCTTCAGTAGAATAAGCTTTAGATACTGTTATGTTAATTGAGATTAAGTGTATGGGCCAAAAGAGTTAAAGGTTTTAACAGAACCAGTCATTGTTGAACATTAAACAGGGTTTGAGATTGGCGTACAGAGGTTTCAGCCTGCTTAGTACCATAGCAGACCTACTATAAATCAATGCCAGTGGTTACAATTTTATTGATTGAAACACATGAACAAAAAAAAACATGCAGAGAGTTTTAAAAATGAATTTGATTATTGGAGAATGATAGCAAGTGAGGTAATATCTTTTATTGGACCAACTTCTGTTTGTGAAGGAGATGCAATTAAAACACATGGTTGCAGCTAAAATACAATACAGAATGCTTAGCATAAGGCATAAGTTTAGGATAAGTCTCGTAAGACTATTTAAGGTGAAATGGGCAGTTAACATCTCTGAAATTGCAGGGCAAAGGAAGGAAGACTAGTGGATTATAGATTGCTATAATGGGCCACAATTTAGCATCTTTGAGTCCATGATTTTAGTGCCTGATGAAGTTGTGAATTTAAACTTCCAGGCAGCTATTTTGAACCTATTGTGTAGGTTTCCTTTGAGGATGGGGACTGAGAGGTCAGACAGGGAGTGATTGTTTTGTGGAAGTGTGTTCCTATGGGTGCGAGTGCTTTTGTGTTTCGTGTTTTGTCATTTTTCTGCCTGAGTTCATCTGAGTCATTGTCTGGTTTCACCCACATTGTTTCTACTGGGGCATTTGATACACTGGAAGAGAGACACTGCTTGTGAGGCTTATGTAGAGGGTATAGATTTTGAAAGGCATATGTGGGGGGAGTTACTGATCATCAGAGCAGTGGATATATGTCTTCAGGTTTTGCATGTGTTTTGGTGGGTCTGCCATTTTGAGTTGGCAGTCCTGGATTATGGGGTCCTTGGTACTGATGATGAGCTTGGAGAGGTTGAGAGGTTACTTGAAGGCCAGAAGAGGGTGTTCAGGAAATATTTTCTTTTGGTAGGGTGTAGACCACCCCCCATCAAATATCAATTGTAATTATTTAATGAAACCCTGTATGGGGCTTCAGTGCGTGGTAGGAGATGACAACCAGGGATGTGTGGTTGGAAGCCCACATGTGTGTTGAGGCAGGTTCTCTTGGGGTACTTGTGTGGTCTGTTCTATAACACATTCCACTTTTCTGGGGGAGTGTCCTTATTTGATGAAGGTGTGTTTAAATATGTTAAGGTGTATATCATGGAGCCCCTCCTTCAGAGAACATTCTATGATATTTGAGTGCCTGGTTGTGGAGAACGGATTGCTTGGTAAATTTGGGCTGGTTACTGGATCTGTGAAATTAAATGTGGTTATCCTGGAGTTGGTGCTAGATGGGAGCATTCTAGAGATGGTTTTATGGATGTATGGGGGTGTTTAAAGTTATGGTGGAAAACTTAGGTCACCTATACGAAGGATGAAGATTTTTGTATCTTAGGATATGTAATTGGTTTATTGGTGCATTTGTCTGGAAACTTTTTCCTTGAAGTCATCTGTGAAGAGTTTTGTATATTGGTGAAACATAGTTTCACCATGGCTTGGACATATTATTTGTTGTTGAGCATAAAATTGTAGTGGATTAGGGGAAATGGATGAATTTGGCAATATGTTTGAGGTGAATAATTTGGTATTCTTCCATTGTCTTGGGGATATTTGAGGTGGGCTGTGATGCCGTCATGAGGGAGGCTAGTGTACCAATAGGTTATAAACATTTATGGTGGTAAGTATGATATTCTGAAGGCGGCTGTTAATGCTGTGGAGTTTCTAGAGGAGATCTACTGTGTTCTGAGGAAACTGGTTGTTTATGTGATGATTGGTTTGAGAATGATTTGTTCGAGTCCCAACATTCCATTAGTAAGAGTGCTGTGACCAGATCTAGTGTATGTGTCTGGGCTCCCTTGCCCATATATATTGGGAAGCAAGTACAAAGTTACTGTGGTTGGTTTGTGGGGTATGCAGCTGTGGAGTTTCTCTTGGGGCTGCTTACAGAAGAATTTCATGATATTTTAAAATTCTTAGTAGTGGGGTGTCTGAGTTCTTTATAGTAGTTGGCATTGGAGATTTGTCATTTGGCCTTGTTGGTGTAGTCGTCATGGCTGAGGACTATGATGGCACCCTCTTTGTTTGGTAATGTAATCGTTATCTGGTGGTTGGATTTCAATGATTTGTATATCAGTCCTGTCAATTATAAAAACAATGGGAAGTCCTGTAGCACCATATAAACTAACAGATGTTTTGGAGCATAAGCTTTCATGGGCAAAGACCTGCTTCATCAGATAGATGACCAACTGGGTCTTGCCCACAAAAGCTTATGCTCCAAAACATCTGTCACTCTATAAGGTGCCCCAGGGCTTCTTGTTGTTTTTGTGGTTACAGACTAACACAGCTACCCCTCTGATAACCGTTAATTAAGCTTAAACGTTTCAGAGGTTTTTTTCCCCCCCTAATGGAATGTAATCAAATATGTGGCCTTGTCCACTGTGGGATGTGCAATCAGATGACTGTCTTCTGCTTGTCATTGAGAATATGGCAGGTGCGTGATATCAGCTTTGTTGTAAGAGAATTCTTTGAGGCAGAGTTGGAGAAAGGATTCCTCTAGATCTCTGTATATTAGCGCTGCGTCAAGTTGCTTGACACTAGAAGTCATGGACTGCATAAAGACATTGGATTTGTCTCATTATGACAATCTGTAACCAGTAATTCACCTTTTAGCTTTGACTCCAGACCTGTTTGCTGAGAATAGAATGGTCTTTAAGAGAATGGTCTCTTAAAACATGTTTTAACCCTTTATGTTTAACAGTCTGTTTCACCTTGTATTTAGATGTGACATGCTGATTACCTCTCCTGGCCCCAAATTGAGAAGAATAATCATTTTTTGCTGTTTTAGACAAACCAGGCACAGTAGGGAGAAAAAAGATGGGATAGCAGATGAGGGAAATACATATATTTTTTTTTTCTCAGGGTAGAGGGTGGCTGGTCAGTCATGGACAGAGGCTTTGGGCTGGCAGGTGTCCATGACAACTGTTTCTCTAGAACCCAGTTTGTGCCCCTGGTTAGTAACGTAATTAGTCTGGTCTTTCAGGATGAGCAGAGCTGGATAATCAGGCCTGTCTCATTCTGTTGCCACACAATAGTTTGGTAACAGGTGAACATAGCCAACAGTAGGCGAAAATAAATCTGTCATTGTTGGAGTTAACGCTAGTTGAACTTTTTTAAAATACTGAGTATAAAGCTGGACCTGTTGATGCTATAATAAAACATTTTTACTTTAGAATATGAAATTTTAAAGAACAGTTAGCTCTTCATATGATTTTTGGATTCTGCTTTTATTCAAGTCTGTTTTGCAGCTGCTTATTAAAACTAATTTTAGTGGTGAAAATGCTACTTCCTGATTCCAGGAACTTCTTGGTGTGAGTTGTGTGGTGTGGCTACTTAGCCTCTACCTTTTTGTTTTTGTTTTTTCTCCTATGTTGTTTTTACCATTTCTTTGGGCAGTGCATCTTGTCTGCTTTGTGAGGTATCCCTCAAAAATATTTTCTTCAGAAAATCTCACTCATTCCGTCTTAGTGTAGTACTTTCTTAACGATTAAATTATACCCTGTGAATCTTTAATATTTTTTTCTAGCATGTAGACTTTTGCTGCTGATAAATGCAAAATAATTTCTACCATTTTGTTAGTTCACCTGCTGGATTGCTCCTAAGCAGTCATTTCCTCTGGGAGTCTTGATCTTCTGTCCTCCATCTATGTTGAGTTATATAATGGGTAGGAATGTAAAATCATGTTTGCCTAGTTAACTGGTTAAACATTAGCCAGTTAGCTAATTAAATGGGAAAGGGTTGGTGGCCTGTGGCATCATGCATGCAGCTTGTCTGGGGCCACTGCGAACAAGGACTGCACTGGTCACACTGGAGTGCCACCTGCCCATGGCAGGCCCCATGCCTATGGCTGATGGGGACTGCTCCAGCCCCCTGCAGATACCTGTAACCAATAAGTTTCATCCATTTAGCGTGAGGCTTAATGGTTAACCATTAACACCCCTAGTAATGGGGTCCCTCTGCCACCAGTGTATCTTACACATTGATCTCCCTACAGTTTCCTCTAAAGGAAGATGTTAAGGAGCATCAAGTAAACCACTCAGGCTTCCTTTAGCTGCGTTTTTGGAACCAAGCAAGAACATTGCATCAAGTCCTTTGCTTCCCGTCATTGTCTTTGTCATTGTACTTGAAATATTGCTAAACAGGATGTAATGGACAGGAAGGTTGAGATTTAATTCAAAAGCCACAATGTATAATCTGAAATTCTGATATGCATCTCTTGCAATTGTGTGCCAAGCTGCATAAACATGAAAGTGTTAGGTTTACTGTATATTTTAACAGAGCTTACATACTTCAACATTTGCACATGAGGGCTGTGTCTAAACTGCAGGCTTCTTTTGGGAGTCTGCCACTCCAGGAGCATTCTGCTGACATCCCAGTCATCCTCATTCCATGAGGGAAAAAGGCTGTCTCAGCAGAGGGGGGTTTTCCTGACATTTGGTCCCATGTGGGCAGGCCAAATGCCAGGAAAGCTTCTTCTGGCAGAACTATCGGCAGGAGATATGCAAATGCTTTGTGCAATTTGAGTATCATTTGCCGACAGTCCTCAGCAGTCTAAACCAAGGTACAGCCATGCGTTCTAGGCTATCTAGAGATCTTCGTATATGTTAGTTTATTCCTTCTGGTCAAGATAAATAGAATTTAAAACTTTACATGACTATCAAAGACTGAAAAATCCTTCATTTGAGCAATTTAAGTACTCTTCCCATTTTATAGATGGGGAGACTGAGGCATAGGGACAAATATTTTTAAGGTCTGTTACAGAGCAGGAAACAGAACTCAGGTCTCCCTAGTCCGAAACTAGTTCCCCAACCAAAATACATCCTTTTGTGGCTTATCTGTAACAGTCATAGGCTACGTCTACACTAGCCCCAAACTTTGAAATGGCTGTGCAAATGGCCATTTCGAAGTTTACTGATGAAGCGCTGAAATGCATATTCAGCGCTTCATTAGCATGCGGGCAGCCGCGGCACTTCAAAATTGACGCGGCTCGCCTTTTCAAAAGGACCCCGCCTGCTTCAAAGTCCCCTTATTCCCATGAGCAGATGGGAATAAGGGACTTCAAAGTAGGTGGGGTTCTTTCAAAAAGGAGCCCCGTGGGGGTGAGCTGCGTCAATTTTGAAGTGCTGCGGCCGCCTGCATGCTAATGAAGCGCTGAATATGCATTTCAGCGCTTCATTAGCAAACTTCGAAATGGCCATTTGCGTGGCCATTTCAAAGTTTGGGGCTAGTGTAGACACGGCCATAGAGAGGTAGCTGTGTTAGTCTGTATCTTTACAAAACAAAAAAACAGTCCTATAGCCCTTGAAAGACTAACAAAATAATTTATTAGTGGATGATCTTTCGTGGGCTTTTCTGAATTTTCCAGATCTGAAGAACTGGGTCTGCCACATGAAAGCTCATCCACTAATAAATTATTTTGTTCAAGTGCTACAGGACTGCTTTTTTTGTGTGTTCTGCCTAATAGTTCAGTTTGTTTATACAGCCTATTCCTGAGTGTTGGGTATGAAATAGAGAAAGATAATCAGCATTAGTTACTTTTCTTCTGATCATTTTCCTTAATATTTTTACTGTTACACTGGCAATAGAAAAGAGCTTCCCAAATTACAGTCTGCAGAATATTTGTTGGTGGTCTGTATACAGATTATTGTTCTCATGGAACTGTCTCTTCCCTAAATTCCAACTGAGAAAAACAGAGCAGAGAGAAAACATCGAGCCAAAGGAGACAGACACACCTTTTTATTTTCTTTCGTTCTATAGTTTCGCCAAGGTTTGTAAGGAACACTTTCTGGCAAAATTTCCATGCTGGTAACTGCATGTTTATCTTCACTGGCCTCAGGATGGATATAAATGTATTTTTTTTAAAATTTCATTTAAATTAAATGAAATTTATTTAAATTAAAATTATTTGAAATTAAAGCTAAATATTTCTATTAAGGCCTAAACTTACTATAACAGATTGAACCTCTCTAGTCTGGACCCTCGGGACTTGACTGGTGCCAAATGAGAGAATTTGCCCAACCACGGGAGGTCATGTAGTAGTAGTTGTCTAGTAACATCACCAACACTTCCACTGCTTACTGGGCTCTTAGAAGTCATTTGGGGTAAATTAGAACTAATCACACAGAACACTGAAAGCCAAGACTGATGGCTGTAAACAAACTTTACGGCTGCATCTAGATTCAGTCTGGCTACCGGCAGTATGAGGCAAATGAGAGCTCACCAAATTGCAAATTGATGCTCATTTGCATATTTACACACCTCATTTGCATATTTGCAGTGGAAAATGAGCCATGTAGAGGTGGTTCTGCCAGCAAAACCCCCATCTGACAGCACCCTTATTCCTGATTCTCTTCCCCCCCCCCCCACCCATAAGGGGCTGGTGACAGAGGGGGTTTTTGCCAGCGGAACCTCATTTGCATCATGCTTCCAGCAGCTGGACTAAATTTAAATGCAGCCTATAGGACCATGGGAAATGTCTTCTCATCCATAAGTGGTCATCCAGCTAACTAAAATCATACCAGATTACGAATGTTGCTGTGCTAGAGAGGTTCAACCTGTAAAATATCTTAAATATAAAAATATTAAACCATCAATGAGTCAACTTTTCTTTAAGAAAATAACTAAAAATTACTAATGCAAAGCATACTTGTAGTTGATTATTTAAATCAGTGTTTCTGCTTGTTTATTTAAATAATTATTAAAGTTGGTAGTTTAAATTGGCTTAATTTAAATGACTTTACCCTTCTTGACCTACTTGGTTGCCTTTGACACACTTGACCATACTTCTCCACTTGAAATTCTTTCATGCCTGGATTTTGTTTCCATCCTCTTTTGGCTTCCCTCCTACCTTCTGTTCTTTTGGGGTCGTAAATTCCTTGTACTTCATCTTCTGCTCCTTTTGCTCTTTTCCCTCTAAATCTTTTTTGTGGGGATAGTCTCATCTGCGAACATGATTTTGACTACTGTCTTTATGATGGACTCTCCAATCTACTTTATCGATGCAACATAATGGAATATCTTTGATATTTTTGTTGTGTCAGGCCATCCACTTACGCATGATATTCTCAGAATTGAGTTCTTCATCTTTTCCTCAGAGTACTCCCTATTTCATCTTTTCTATTAGTAGGGAATGCATTAGACTCTTCTGTTTCATGTAAGCCTATTAAAATGCTGCTGCTTATGTTATTGTAGTGTTTAGGGACCTCAGTAATGGACCAGGACCCCATTATGCTAGGGTCTGTACAAATACAGAATTTAAAAAAGCCCCTATCTCAAAGAACTTAGTCTAAGACAAAACACAACAAATGGAAGGCAGGGAAACAAAGGGACAGTATTGGTCAGCATGATATGTGGTCTCAGCACACCAGCATTTTAGTATTTGTCAACTGTTTTCTCAGTTTCATAGCAAAGAAACATTATTAAAGTGCTTGCTCATGTCCATTTCATGTTAAGTGCGTGTGCTCACTGCGTGGAGTGGTGCTAGAAGTTTTTCACCGAATGGTATCATAGGGGCTTATCAGGTAGGTTCTAGAGCCCACTTAAGTACCTGTCTCTTACTCTGAGGAGTGGGAGGGGCACTCAGCACTTCATGATGCTGTCTATGTCCAAGGCCTTTCAGGACCTGCGAGGATTGAAATAAGTATCTGAAGAAGATGAAGTTAGATATAGTCCCTCTGGCCTCCATTATCTGCTCCCTGGATCCTAGAGGCTGTACGCTGCCCTCAACATAAAGGATGTGTGTTTTTACCTTCAGTGGCCGTAGAAGCTTCCTGTGGTGGTTGGTGGTTATAACAAACTATCAATTTGCAGTAGTGTGGTTAGGCCTAGCAGTACCATCAGGGGTTTTTGGAAAAAAAATGGCAGTGGTCATAACCTGCTTGAGACATGGAGATACTCAGATCTGTCTGAACCTGTGGCATTGCATCATCAAGCCCAATGTAGCACTGAGATAGTGTGAGCCACCTGCAGGTCTATGGGTCTGCTGATAGAATAAAAACATCAGTATTGCTCTGGGTGAAAGGAGTAGTTTATTGGGAGAAGTCCTCAACTCCACTCCTCATATTCACTCCTTGGATGCCTCAGACTTTGAGGGAGCAAGGGACCTCATTTTCCGCAGGATTGAGGGTCTATGGTCTAGGCAGGAGCTGTTACATATAAACATCAGAGAATATATGTCATTAACCTAGACTGTGAAGTATTATTTCTGCAGTTGTGAGGCAAGGTGATGCTGGTATTGACAGAGAACACGACATCCATGTTCTATGTCAGGGAATGTCAACTTGCAGCTCTTTAAGGGGCCACTTGTGGCTCCCTGCCCTGCCTCCGCTGAAATAATGGAACTAAATGTAAATTGGTTAAACATCTGGCAGGGCATTTGGAGGGATCCAGCCATTAAATGAATTAAATTTAGTTCTGTTATTTCAATGGGGCAGGGAGCTTCCCATGCTGCCCATGGGGGAATTGAGCAGGAGAGCTGGAGAGAGGGGCAGCTGAGTCTGCCTCTGCTAGAGCCAGGCAGCCCCTCTGAGAAGGAGGAAGAGGTGGGTGGAGGCCTCTTTGGAACTGAGTGCAGCTTAACCTCCCCGTGGGACCTGTGCCTCCTTCCAAGCAGTGGAGCACCCCCTAACTCCTCCTCGCGCTGCAGCCCCTCCCCACTTCTGCTGGCAGCCACTGGACCTGTGTCCTGGTGCAAGCTCAGCACCCCGAGGACCCAGCCCAGCTCGACCTTGGGACTCTGTGAGCCCAGCACCAGAGCAGCTGGGAAAGTTTTTAAGGCATTTTCTGGCATGAGAAGTTGGGGGAAGGAGGAAGGCAGAGAGACTCAGAGCACGTGCAGGGTGTGAGCAGCCGGTGGGCAAGTAAGATCCCAGCTCAGTGGGCAGGTTGGGAGAGGGCAGCTGAGGCTGGGGATGTGCGGGTGTGTTTGGGCCTGAGAGGAGTTAAACCTGGGGATGGAGGATGGTTTGGGGCTGAGGGGGCTTAAACCTGGGAATGGGAGATGGGCAGTTTGGGGCTGAGAGGGGTTAAGCCTGGGAATGGGAGGTGGCGGGTTTTCAGGATGGGGATTAAAACTTGGGGATAGGGAGGTGGATATGGGGGCTGAGGGTAAAGCCTGGAGATTGGGGTAACTTAACTTTCTAACTGGCACAAATGGTTGCACATGCGCTGTTCTTAAAATGTAGGTAGTCCGTCATGTCCGACGATGACGTCTTGAGCTTGCACAGGCTCATCGGTTGTGGACTTGCATGTGGCTGAGGAGACCAAGTTTTGAATGGCATGGGCGTTCACAGTGGGGGCAAAGGAATTGTCCTGGCTCTATTGGTGTGGCTGCTGCTGTTGCTTTCTTCCTCTCACGAGCATCAATGAGGCATACGCATCGCTGCTCTTGAAAGTTGTCATACGCATGTCATACGAGAGCACACCAGCCTGTTTGGTCTTTTACATGCTGCTCTAGCTGATCTGGTTTTAAACCAGCATGAGCAATGTTGGCCTTCACGCAGTCTTTATATCTCTTGTGAGGCCTACCTTGATTCCTTTTGCCCTGGGAGAGTTCACTGTAGAGGAGTTGCTTAGGGAGTCTCAACTCCTCCATTCGTATGACATGCCCTGTCCAGCGAAGCTGGGCTTTCAGAATCATGGCTTTGATGCTCGTGGTTCCTGCTCTGTTCAGGACTTCCAGGTTCGTAACTCTGTACTGCCATCAAATGTGCAGTATTGACCTCAGGCTGCGTGTGTGGAAGCGCTCCAGCAGTTTTATATGTTTTCTGTACAAGGCCCAGGTTTCACAGCCATACAGGAGACTGGTCAGCACTACAGCCTTGTACGCTTTCAGTTTAGTAGACTGTCGGATATTGTGCTGATTCATCACTTGCGCTCTCAGATGTCCTAGTGCCCGGCTGGGCTGGCAGATTCTGGCATTGATTTCTTGTCAAGGGAGCCATTATTGGCTATCACACTGTCAAGGTACTTGAACTCCTCTACTGGTTTTAACTCTGTTCCTTCAATAAAGATTGAAGCAGAGAGAGAGCAGCAGATCCTGGACCAGGTTGAAAAGTACCTCGGTCTTTCCTTGGCTGATGGTCAAACCAAAGAGGCGAGTGGCATCAGCAAACTTGTTGACAATGAGCTGGAGATCAGTTTCCTTGTGTGCCATTAGTACACAGTCGTCAGCAAAAAGGGCTTCAAGGATGAGCCTCTCAAGTGTCTTGGTTTTAGCATCCAGACGACGAAGATTGAAAAGTGACCCATCAAGTCTGTGTTTTATGTAGACTCCATGGTCCAGGTCCCTAACTGCATGGTTGAGGATGCACGTGAGAAAGAGGTTGAATAACCCTGGGGCCAGCATGCACCCTTGCTTTACACCATTGGATATCTCAAATGGATCTGAGGATTCGCCATTTGAAAGAACAGAACCAGTCATGTCATCGTGGAACAGGTGTATGAGGTTAACAAATCATCTCAGGCAGCCACGTTTTGACAGCATAATCCACAGGGCTTCTCTGTTGACAGTGTCAAATGCCTTGGTCAGGTCTATAAAGACAGCGTACAGATCCAAGTTCTGCTCTATGCGTTTTTCCTGGACCTGACGAACAGCAAAGATCATGTCAATGGTGCTGTGGCCTGGGTGAAAACCACACTGTGCCTCTGGTCGGTTCTCTTCTGAGATGCTGGTGATCAAACGGTTGAGGATAACTCAAGCCAGGATCTTCCCAGCAATACAGATAAGGGTGATGCTGTGGTAAATTTCACGGTCAACTTTGTTGCCCTTGTTCTTGAAGAGCGACATGATTGTGGCATCCTTAAAGTTTTTGGGCATGTCCTCTTTTTCCTAGATGCTGATCGAGATGTTGTGAAAGACTTCAAACGACACTGGTCCTGCCACTTTGAAAATTTCAGCAGGGATACCGTCCATCCCAAGGGCTTTGCCAGAGCTGGTCTGGCTGATTGCTTTTTTGACCTAATCCAGAGGACAGGTCAAGACTGTCTATTGTGGGTTTCTGAGAGATCTGGTCTAGGGCCACAGGGTCAACAATGGAGGGTCTGTTGAGAAGGTTGCTGAAATATGAACGTTCTTATTTGAAAATGAAACATAGGTGATGTAGGCATTAATTGATTTTTTGGTACAAAGTAAGAAATGATAGGTAGGGAGGAGTTAGATCATGACGAGCCTGAAAAGTGTTTGCTACAGTAGAGAGGAGGACATAAAAGTGTTATCATAACTTTTAATACACTTCATAGTTCAGTCCTGTGCTTCCTATCCTGCCTATATAAGTGCAAGGGTGGGCACCATCCTTATACTTTGCTGATTATAATAGCCTTGATTATCTACTCCTCTCAGAAATACCTTCATACTTTCTCTCATGACACATCCTATGCAGAGAAAATAACTCATAATCACAATCCACAAATGTATCCATTTACCTGTGTGTCCTTCCTCAAATCTCACCTCTTCTGTAGTGCCTATAGGAATTTCATTTGACATGGGCTAGTCAGGTGAAGAGTTATGACGGCTGCTTCTGGTTAGCTAAGAATTGTGCACATTGAATTTTTGTTACACTATCTCATTTGTTCCCCATTGCAACATCTTTGACTTCTCATCCATCTGACGAAGGCTAACATTTTGTCATGGTTACTTTTAGTAGAAGTTGTGCACCGGTCATGAGCAATAACCAGAAATTCATGGATGACCTGTCTCTAACTGTTATTAAAAAATAACTAAGAAAAAGTGGTGGAGGTGCAGGGTCTCATCCATCATGGCTGAGAGCAAAGGGTCCTCCCTACAACTGGCAGTAGTTTGGAACTGTGGGGTCTGCCTGTGGCAGCTGGGAGCTGCAGTGTCCTCTCTGTGCCTGAGGCTTGAAGTTGTCAGTGAGCCTGGTTTCTGCAGTGGCGGCTGTGGAGGTGGGCAGGAGGGCCTCCCACAACTAGGGACCTCAGGATCTTCTTGCTAATGCTGGTGGGACAGCAGTTTGGAACTGATGGGAGTGGGGGTCCCCGCCACGTGTAGTGGCAGGGAGTTCCAGGGGCCCCATTGCTCAGGGCTGAAGTGAAAATGTCATGGAGGTATCTGGAAGTCACAGATTCCATGGCCTCCAGTGTCTCAGTTATGACGTCTTTCTTTTTAAGACTATAAGCTCTTTGGGGAAGGCACTGTCATTTTTCTCTTTGGTTAGCACAATTGGGTCCCAGTCTCATGGAGGCTGTTGGAAATATAAAATTATATGGAAAATTTATTTAAGCAACAGTGCTAGTTGTCAGTGTGATTGCAGGCAGGAGTTCTGTATGGAGTCATAAATAGGAGGCTGAGGTGTGGTGCCCAAAATACTCTCTCTCAAAATGTGGTCTATACTTTAAAAAAAATGTAATGTGGATTAAGATTACATTACCTTTTTGGATGGTTACAATTGTAAAGTATTGGCTGCACTGCAAAGGTACTTTGGCTGCTATGTGCAACCACTTGCCCGCTAAGTGGCATGTTTCTCAACTGACCTTTTTTTTTTTTTTGGTTGGGGGGGTAGAATATAAGTACCTTGCAATGAAGGTAAACTGAGTTTGTCATTGTTTGTCACACACTATTTTATTCTGATTTGCTCTAGTTTTGGGACTGGTGAATAGAAATCCATAAATCCCCTACTAGGGAGGCAACACTTAGAGGAGCAGTGTCCGTACTCAGTTATACAGAGTGTGTCCTTGGTTTTTCCTCTTACGTAGAGGAGAACCGCTTGCTTGGTAGTTGGGAGTTCCGGATTTTAATGATATTGTGATTGTTAACATAGCTAACCTGTGACTTCCTCAGTTCCGTAGTGGCCTCAGTATTATTCTGAACTTTAACCTACATGCATAGGCACTTTTGCTTGTGTAAATGCACCTTTGGTAAAGTAACATAAGGATGAAAAGTGCTATATGAGAACTACAGTCTGCCAGTAATTTTTGTCTAAACTTACTGAAGGCATCGAAGGTGCCTTTCTTTGTGACATATGTACTGTGATGTATTAGGACTAGAAGATCAAAACTGGCCACAAGTTCATGGTTTCCAATGTCTACTTTAGCATTATATAGTAAACTTAAAAACTTGATTTAATAAGATGGCAAATCTTATGGATTAAAATTAAATTGCTTAAAAAGGCAGAATAATTAACAGAGTTTAAGACCACTTTCATTTTATCATAATGCTCAAATAATAAAGATTAAATTGTGATTTTTCTTGTTTTTGGCAGAATACCAGAGATGCAGATATCAAATTCAAAAGTGAGAGAGTTAAACTTTTTGTCTTGGATCCAGATGCACAGGTTTGATGTTTTAAAATAAGATAATTTTTTTATGTTTTACCTTGTAAAAATGAAAAATACTTCTCATTTCCTTGTTCTTTTAAAGAAACTTGACTTTTCGGGAATTGAACCAGAAGTGAAGCCATTTGAAGAGAAATTTGGGAAGAGGATTCTAGTGAAGTGTAATGATTTATCTTTCAATCTGCAAAGCTGTGTTGCTGAAAATGGAGAAGGACCAACAACAAATGTAAATTATTTCTGCAAATACTTTATTTTTATGTATCAACTATATAGTGGTTAACCTCTTAATATTGGTGTTACTTGGCAATGCAATTCAGTCCAACAAATCTCAAATACTGCTAGGAAAAAATTAAATACGCTCTTTTTTGTTTGCTGCCGATTAATCCATTAAAATAAAAAAAGAAAGCACAATCCTTTGAAGCTTTTGTAGATGCCTCATGTGCTGTTAATGAAAGTATTTTATTTCTACATTGTGTTTTGCATCATAGACATAATGGTCAAGGAATACTGTCTGTTCTTGGCAACTCATCTACAGCAATGCAGTAGTCATATTCCTTTGTATTTGCATGTCAGTAAGAAATGTGCAGGTAAGCTTTTGGGGATGCTGGTGGTAACCTTTCTCTCACTTCTTAATGTCTAGGTAGAACCTTTTTTTGTCACATTGTCACTGTTTGATATTAAACACAATCGGAAGATTTCAGCAGATTTCCATGTTGATTTGAACCATGTCTCGGTGAGGCAGATGCTACCTAATTCAACACAGCAGCTGATGAATGCCAGTGGTGATTACTTACACAGAATTCGAGATTTCCTTCATGAATCTATGTTGCAATATCCTAAACAGGTAAGGAGAAATAACATAATATTCTGATTCAGAACAAGGGCATTGGGGTATCTGACACATTTCAAGTAGCTTTTTCATTGGGTGTAAATTGTTAAACAAGAATTTGTAAATATGTAATATGTGTGGGGGTATTTATGTATGTATGTATATTTAGGTAATATTCTCAGTCACATGTCCACATCCTGATATATTTCTTGTGGCAAGAATAGAAAAAGTACTACAAGGAAGTGTTGCACACTGTGCCGAGCCATACATGAGAAGTTCAGATTCTTCTAAGGTACTGTATTTATTTTTTTTTTTTTTTTCAAATTGTTGATAAAGCACTTAGACAAAATTACTCTGTTATTGCAAAAAAGTTGGGTTACACTGTTTGGATGTACAAAACTTATATATAAAATTTTGAATGGCACAGTTTATTTGGCTGTTTGATACATATTAGCTTTAATTGAACTGTCATAGGTACATTTTTTCATATTTCTTTTAAAATATTGAGATTAGCTTGCATCCTATCAAAAATATATATACAAAGCTTTTAGTTTGCAGTCTGATCCATAATGCTTGAACCTTCCTCCCTCCTGTGGAAAGGGTTGGCAGCTCCCTGCCTCTGGAGGCTTTCCCTGCTGCTAAAGCCCCCCTCTTCCACAGGGAAGGGCTCTGGCTAGGGTGGAGGAGGCAGCAGGGAAGTGTTCTGACAGGGAGAGGCAGTGGAAAAAGACTTTCAGCTCTTTTGTAGCCCTGATTTGTCTCATAGAAAGACTCTAGCACTGAGGTGGTTGCAGCAAGAAAAGGCTCAGCCTGCGAGAGCCTTTCACTGTACACGTAGTTATATGTACACTACAAATCACAAAAAGTGGTATATTGTGTAGACTTAGATACAGCCTTGCATGACCATCCTCACCAAGCTCTCATCATCACATACCTAGTTTACTTCAATATCATTCTTCTAGGTTTTCATAACTGTAGTTTTATCCTGTTTGTAATTATTCAGAATGCAGCATAAAGCCTAATTTTCCCAGTCAGTAGTTTTCACTACATTAGCCTTCTCTATATAGCCATTGGCTGGCTCCCTTTTCTCTACTGTATCAAATATAAGCAACTTGTGTGCACTTTTAAGGTTCATCCTGACCTAACCCCACTTTATCTGTTATCCCTTGTTTAGTATCAGAAGGCTAACTTCTGTCTCCAACAAGTTCATGATGCTAGCTTCCATCATCCACTTTTTAAAATTTATGTTTTGCTTGCTTTTTTCCTTCCAAAGAGAGAACAGAACAAAAGACAAAAGTAAATGAATGGAAAGGAAGGGAAAAGGAGACCAACACCTCAATCATGTATTAAATTTTCAAGCAAGCATCTTTGTACTTTTTCTAGTACTTCCCAGAGCTTTGGGATTTCTTCCCTCTGTAGACATCCATCAGGCTAATTAATTACCTTCCTTCAAAACTCTTCTTAAAATTATCCTTTGTCTTGTCTTTATGAAAAAAAATTGACTGCTGATTATGCCTGTTGCTGGGCAATATTTTCTGAGTCTTGCAACGTACTTCCTCGTTGATCTATTTCCAGTGGTTGCCTTTTGTCTTATAAGCCCTCTGGGGCAGGGTTTGTCTCTCTCTTCTCCTACCCCCAGGGTTTTTATAATGTTTAATATACTGTGGTTCTGATTGATGCTTGAAATTCCTAGGGACTAACAAAATGTAAATTCTTCTAGTGATGTCTTTGTGGGTGCTCCACTCCAGGTGACGGTGCATCCCAGTGCCATCGATCAGAGGTCTTTGGCAGCAGAGCTGGCTGGGACATGAATGCACAGTTGGTGTATTGTGGAGATGTCAGAATCTGTTGGCATGGACATGTCCCAACCCCCTCAATTCCTTTTCAGCTGTCTTCTGCTGAAGATGGACAAAAATGAACATAAGTTACGTAAAAGGTCATCCAGGTTCTTCCCTTAGGAAAATTAATCTCTCCCCTTGCTCCCCCATTCCCATTTCATTAAATTGAATCACCCCTTGGGATGGTCTTGCAATGTGCCAGGGTTTAAAAAATGCAGCTTCTGCAAGGACTCTATGCCCTGTTCAGATGGATGGTCCCCTACAGTCAATGCCCTGGCAAGCACACATTACTGCCAAATGCATCTGCTGTAATAACCTAAATGCTAGAGCTCAGTACGACCAGGACCTGTGCTTAAAGAGGATGCTTATGGAGAAGACTCTTCAGCTTGCCTCAGAGATGGGCATACCTAAGCCTTCTCATGAATGCTGTCCTTCATGGTTCATCCTGACCAAGAGCATTGGTCCACCCTCTGATGAGAAGAGGAGGAGAGACTCAACCTGTCCTCAGAGGGACCAAATAAAAAGTAATAGTCCCTGGGAAGGTCTTTACCAACAGTGCTGACCATCCTGGACCACCCAGCACATCAGGCCCCAAGCACTTGGGTCATAAATGTAAAGAATGGAGACTTACATCTACACAGGTCACCTTGACATCAACAACTATCCCAAAGACTACGATCACCATAATACCAGTGTTGACACCAACACACTGTGTGGCACCAACCTGCTGATGGGCATGCCAATACCAACCATTACTAAATACAAGGTCCCTGAACTCCCAGCATCTCCCACAGATTCTCAGTGCTTCATCGTTCGATACTACAAGACATCTTGGTTGCCCCCGTTCCAGAATCACCTTTCTTCGCCACTGATGGTTTCCTCCTTACTCAACCAACTTCTCCTGCAGAGTGCTTGGTATTCTCCAACATCATCAAGGGTGACAGAGAAGAGGCAGTATTTTCACCACATGCCCCACCACCACAACCACCACCACCACAACATAAACTAAGGGTGGGGAGCTCCTGACCTGGACTGTGACTTGAGTGGATCTGGACCCAGGGGCTAGGGGCATGCCTCCCCAGCATCTAGCCTGTAGGGAACCCTGTTCCTCAGAAGTCTGATCAGGCAAGCCAGGTTGGAATCTGGCTCAGGAACTCTGGGGAGAGACGTGAGGGGGCAGGAAGTGGCTCATGTGCCACTTGCTGCTGTTCCCCCAGCTGGGGAGGGGGCAGTGGCAACTGCAACACTTCCAGCAGGCTTCATTCTGCCTCTCTGACCAGAGATCTGGCCAATCAGGGCAGTGGAGAATGGTATGTGGGAGTGGTGGAGAGAGGGTGAAGAGCCATGTGCATCCAGAAGTGCTGTCCAGGTAAGCTGCATTCCCATCTCCCTGACTCTTTTCCACTAGCCCAGTCCTGTGTCCTCTCCCACCACCTTCCTGTACCTTCTCTCCCACCGTGTCTCTTCACCCACACCCAATCCTGTCCTGTCTCTCCAGACGAAGCATCCCAAACTCTCCGGCAGCCTTCCTCCCAACCAGACCCCCCACCCCCACCCCATCTGCCCCAGATTCCCTCTCTTCTCCTGCACTCCAGCATGGTCCGACACCGACCCCCCCCCCCCCCCACACACACATAGCCTGCTCCTGCACTCCACTCCTGGCCTGACCCACTAAATTCCAAGTCCTTTCCTCCACTCTCCCTCCTGCCCAGGCCCACTTCCTAGCAGTTTCCCACATTGAACCCCACATTTTTGGTCCCACCTAAGAGCCTAAAGGGGCCAAAAAAATGTACTAGTCGTGGCTCCTGTAGGCTCCAGGACTGGTGTGTGAGGGAAAAGTCTCCCTTTGTTTGGTTTGTTTTTTAGTGGGGGACCACATCAGTGAGGTGTGGTTTGTTTTTTTTGTTTTGCTTCTCATTTGTGTGATCTCCAAATCAAAAAAGGTTCCCCATTCCTGACATAAAGCAACACACTGACCAGTCATGCATAAGAAGCCACCCCAATTTCTGTCATTCATTCCCCTATGGATGCCACATGCTCTTCAGTGGCCATCCTAGTATGTAAGGGTCCCCCAGGAACCCCATTATTTCTGCACCTCCTTACCACCCAGGGCAGAAATCTTCATCAGCCTTTCCTATTGCTTGTATATCTAGGGGACTGGAAGAACCACAAGAGGAAATGGAAGAAGACCTTGCACAAGGCAGTCACCAGAATAAATCCCTCTTCCTCCCCAATGATGCCATCATGCCACCCCTGTGAGCAACAGCGGATAACTTCAGACAGTTTCAGGAGCTATTGAAAAGAGTAGCACTTAGCCAAGACATTCCTTGTAAGAAATACAGGAGACTCAAACTAAACTCTTAAAGATTCTCCATCGTTGGAATCATCAAAGAATGTGCTCCCAGTAAATGAGGCTGAACTCGATCCTGTCAACCAACATGCCAAAGACCAGATTACAGATAGTATGTTCCTGCTAAGGGTACGGACCTTTCCTCACCCTCAGCCCAACTCCCCAGTGGTTGAGGCAGCAAACCACAGAGCCAAATAATCATATCTATTCACAGCACTGGATGGAGACTCTAAACAGCTTGAACTCTTGGTCTGGAAGGTTCATAACTCAGCTACTTCGCAATTTTGAATCAGCAAATATGCCATCTTCTGGCCATTTATGACTTTGATACTTAAATTAAACTCTTTGACTTTGCCTCTGCTAAGCTGGAGGACATGAAACAAGACTTCAAATTGGCCCTCATAGAGGGGAAATTAGCATCTAGAATGGCCCTGCAAGCACCACTGGATACAATACGGCTGACATGGCAGCCCACAACATGACGTACTGCTCTAGTGATATATAGAGCCTCATGGATTCCTTCTTCAGAAATTTCAGATGTAACAGGGTGCACAATCAGCCCCACTTCCTGGGTCCTAGTTGCCCTCCTAAATCAGAGCCCCTCATTGTGTCTGTTCCTCCTTTTTGGATCTTTCCCAGTCTTTATAGCCTTTGGCTTGTCAGGCTGGTTTGTGTTGCCAGTGCTCAGGCCAGCATCAGACCTCTCGTCAGCCGCAGTCTGTCTTAGCCTTTTTCTAAAGAAAACACTACTCCAAGACCAACCAAGTCCTTCACACTGTGAAGGACTCCAAGGGCTATTCTGCACGTGCACTTCCGAGGGGAAGATATACCAGTTGTGCCAATGATCTTGTCCTCAACAATGCAACCAACAGAAACCTAGACCTTATGATGCTGCTAGAAACTGCAGCAGACCAAATAGGCGCAGACAGAATAACTAGTATCAGGTCCCCTCCCAATTATTGGGAAGCAAACCTCAATTTTGGAGGCTTGATTGAGAATCTGGGTGACCACTTCTGCTTACCATCACCTACCTGCACGTTTGCCCTCCCCATCTAAGTATTCCTCTGTGCTTGGCAGTAGCTCATGCAAGACTAGTGAATATTCAGAATAGTACAGTCTGGCTACTCTGTCCCCTTTATTTCATAATCCCTTTCATATCTGCTTCCCTGACCTTTCTAATGAGAACCTACATTAAACAGAGGTGGCTCACCTTCAGCCATGTGCCATGGAACTGTTCCACCATTGATCCCTCCCACACGGCCCAAGCAGGCATGATATTCTTACCTGCTATGCTTTTTGATCTGCCCTCCATAACTTTTCCAAGGAGAGAGGCTCTCCTCTCCCAGGGCAATGGATACACCTTTCATTCACAATTGGAGAAGGTCCGTCTGAAAGTGTGGACCTGTTCAGTGCAAGCCAAACATGTCCTTTTACATGGCAGGTGAGATACTACCCACAATACTTACTTATAGAAAGAATTTTCCAAAAGAAGCTCACAGGAGTCTTATGACTTACAATGCACTCCCCCCAGATATTGTTTACTGTATTATAGACCTAAAGAACAGTGGATGATTAATAATAATACTAACAATAATATCATGATCATCACCACCACCACTAAGTTCCAACATAGTTCATGAATGGCTTTAACTGCAGCAAGATGATCAGTTGGACAGCCTCTTCATTTTCACTCACCCTACCACAAAACACTTCCTACATCCTCTCCCACCCCGATGCCATACCCCACACCTGGTCATGCAGCTTCCCTTTCAGATCCCACGGCTGGCCAGCTCTTGCACCCCTTCCAGATCAGTATCCCTAGCCTGCTCCCTATTCTCACTCCTGCATCCTTCCTCCTGCCCAGACCCTGCACTTACTCTCAGCTCACTTCTGCATCCCATCTCCTTCCCAGGTCCCCCAGCACAAAGCCCACTCCCTTACCCTACCTCCTGGCCCCTCCACTCCAGCCCCCTCCCCAGCATACCCCTCCTATGCACTGAACTCCTTGTTTTTGGCTGCACCCCAAAACCAAAGGGGGTTCCCACAAAATCTACTAGCCATAGTTTACCTAGGCTCTGAGCTTGAGGGCAGTAATGTGTGAATGTCTTTTATTTCTGCTTCTCAGTAGGGGGCACATATTTTTGTTTTGTTTTGGTTTTTTTTTTTTGCATGTGGTCCCGACTGATTTTTCTGTGAGATAAAAAGGCTTTCACAACCCTCTTAAAATGAAGCATGCCTCAAAGAAGCAGTAGGTTAGTTGATCCTTTTCACCTGTGGCTATTCAGAGAAAGGCAGGTCCTAGTAATATCTTAAAGACTTTTTTTGTTATTACTTCTCATGAATTTAGTAATTCTGGTAAAAATTAAAATACTTTAATCATTGTTTTTTGTTTTGTCTCAGAAGAGCTGACTTGTTTTTTTTATGCATCTTCAATTCCTAATCTTAGTGAATGCAGTGTTTTTTAGAAACTGAACTTCATATCTATTATTACTTTCAGGTTGCACAGAAAGTGTTGAAGAATGCAAAGCAGGCATGTCAGAGACTAGGACAATATAGAATGCCATTTGCTTGGGCAGCTCGGTAAGGGGTGCAATTCTTGTCACTTTCTACCTTTTTCTGGCCTACTATTTAACAGTTTCCTACAAAATAACAGTCTGTCTGTGTCTACACTATGAGAGATCGGTTTTAAGTCAGTTAGCCTGATTTTTCCAAGTGCCAGTCCTCAGTTTAAATTCCACAGTTCTCCACTCTGGCCTCTTACATCTCCATTGCTCACAGGTGTGGAGGAGTTAGGCAACAGGAATACCATTTCAGTTCAACATCTGGAATCCTGTGCCTGTAGGGTCATGAGAGGCTGAAAAGTCTTTGCTAGTAGTGCGGATGTGGGGTCTGTGGTTCTGTGTATGTAGCCCTATTAGCTGCCTCTTTTTCTGCATTGCCTGGCACCAGCCGCTGCGCCACCCCCTTCCCTCCTGCCCCCAATATCATGTGTCAGCTAGGCTGCGGGTGGGGGTTGTGCTTGCGTGGTAGGATGAGAAATTTCTTTCAGCCGTTTACAAATTGTCCTGCCCCCCATATTCCCTCCCTTCCCTCCCCGAAGGGCACCACACATTCTGGAACTTTCCCTGCCTGCATCATGTGGCAGCTAGTCTGTGGGTGGGGGTCGTGCTTGGATGGGAGACTTCTTTTCAGCCACTTACATTTTGTCCTGTTTGTTCTCCCCACTCCCCCCCCCTCAAGGTGCCACACAGTCTGAAACTTTTCTGCGCCCAGCCACATCATGTGGTTTGACCGTGAACCAATAAAAGGACGTGGTGTGCAAGGTGCCAGGCAGCTTGTGTGCAGTGAGGATTGTGATTTTTCAGGGGCTTGGCTGTAGCTGGGGGTCTTTTAACCACCTGGGGGATGTCTCCCTTGGCAGTAATGATTTTTGGGGCTGGCTATAATCGGGGGTGTTTTATCCACCCGGGAGATGTCTCCTTTGGTGGACATGATTTTTGGTCAATAGAAGAAAATACTTTTGCCACTAGAGTGGCTGTCCTCTTGGACCAAATTTTTTATATGGGCTTTATCCAGAGGCCAAAGGGGCTGGCTTTATTTGGGGGTCTTTTAGCCATCCCGAGCTGTAACTGTTTCATTGATTCATTCAAGTTTCAGTGTAGCAACCGTGTCTACTTAAACATATTGTTCTTCTAAGGTCTTTTTTGGCAGGAGGCCTAAATCCAGATTCAGGTCCAAACATAATCAAAGGGACTCTGTAGGCAGTCACAATTTTGGGGGTTGTCTTTTAGCTGCCCCAAGCCACCTCTGATGATTCATCCGAGCTTCAGTCTCGCACCCGAGTCTACTTAGGGTCCTTTTTTCCAGGAGGCCTAAATCCATGCCTGAGGCCAAGATTCATCAAAGCCTAGGCACTCTGCTAATAGGGGCAGGTGGTAGGTCTCCCTGGGCAGTCATTGTTTTCAGGGCTGTCAAATGTCACGATTTTCAGGTGCTGGCTGTAGTCTGGCGTCTTCTAGCCACTCTGAGCCGTAACCGTTTCAATGATTCATTTGCGTTTCAGTGTAGCACCCATGTCAACTTAAACATACTTAACATGACAGGAGAGAGAGAGAATGAAATGTGGGAAGATGGCATCATATACCCACATCTATTTGCAGGGCCAGAATGCTTTGGAGCTCAGAGAACTGTGGGATAGGTTCCTACAATACACTTCTGCAACACTCAATTTAAGATCAATTTAAACTGCTTGTGTGTGGCAGCAATAAGTCAATTTTGTGGGGAGCATGTGGAAAGGTGAAGATGCTCAAAATTGAATGAATAAAACCCAACATTAAGAACTGATTTTACTGAAACCGATTTTAGCTTGTAGTATAGACACAACCTCAGTCTCATTTACTAAAATTCAGCTTCCTGTTTGCTGGAGCTGTTCTTTCTTGGTTATTTCAACGTAATTCTTTCTAAACTGTCATTTTATCACAGTAATAGATTTTAAGACTTACTTTTTTGTTTTTAGCACAAGGGGTATTGTAGATAATTCTAATGCATAACTATACAGATTTATTTTATTGGCTTTTTTCCACAGGGAAGTTTTTTCTTGCTTTTGCTAAACAGTAAATTGTTCCTGTTCTGTTTGTTAAAATATTAGCTTTGAATATGATGAAACAGTTTACAGTATGTTGAGTACAAGGTAAAACTATTTAATGGTTCATATAGAAGCTGATGCAGTGTAAACAGTTTCTTTACTTTATATTTTTGCTGCCAAATTTTAAAGAGAGGATTTGACTTTCAGGACATTGTTTAAAGATGCATCAGGAACCCTGGACAAAAATGCAAGGTTTTCTGCTCTCTACAGACAAGACAGTAATAAACTCTCAAATGAAGACATGCTTAAGTCGCTAGCAGATTTCAGGAAGTGAGTATATCATTTTTTAAGTTAAAATAAGTTAAATGTCTTTTAACACAAATAATAGCAAATGTTCCTTTCTTATGATGTATTTCAATCTGAATTTTTAGTACATAAAACGTGGAACCAAGTTTGCATAGAATTTCTTCAGATATGTTTAGGGGACTAGGCTGAATACAAACTTGCAGTTCTTGAAGAAATGTCCCTATGGTTGCTTGACTTCAGGTGAGCATGCACATCATGTGCCTTCAGTTGTAGGTTTTAGATAACGGTGCTCATTCAGCTGATGCAGGAATTGTATTCCCCATTGTGCTCTGCACTGTAAGAAGTAGAGCTGCACAGGAGAAACACCGTTAATTCCTAGGTGTAAAACAGAGCTTCAGGAGTATCCAAGTTCAGCTTACCCCTCAGCTTTAGTTTTCTTCTTGGCTTTACAAAGATGTTGTTGTTGTTGTTGTTGTAGTTTGTAATAATAAAGCAGTCATGTAGCACTTTAAAGACTACCATAATAATCTATTAGATTATGAGCTTTCATGGGACAGACCCACTTCTTCAGACCTGGAAAGTCTGATGAAAGTAAATTGGCACAACTAGAATTTAACAGATAGGAAAGAATGAGGTAAAAACTGACAAATGAGCTGAATAGAACAGATAGGGTGGGTAAGAAAATTACTTAACGCAAGTGAGTCACTTAATAAGACACTTGCAATAAGTAATTTTCTTCCCACCCTTTGCCCCGCCCCCGGTTCTATGTGGCTGATTTGTCAGATTTTTTTTCTTTCTATCTTTCTGTTAAATTACCTTACACATGACAAGGACCGTTTGTCCACCTTTATCCACAGAGATCCCAGGCAGACCACATAACTTAGTAGACACAAACTGTTTCTTTTACCCCCTTGTTTCTCCTTCCTCATGTCCTATCTAAATGATTCATCAGAAAAAAAATGAAATAGAAACTATCTTCTCTTCAACTCAGTTATTAGGATTCTCCAGGTGTGAAGAAGTGGATCTACTCATGAAAGTTGCTCACCTAATAAATTGTTTTGTTAGTCTTTAAGGTGCTAAAGGACAGCTTTTTAGTTAACAATAATTAGCAGTTAAGTCATTAAAAATGATAGTACCACAAAGTGATTACAATTTAATCGTGTAATTAAAAATTATGATTAATCACACAATAGTGCTATGAAACAGTAATAGGATACCATTTATTTAAATATTTTGGGATGTTTTCTACATTTTCACATATCCTGATTTCAGTTACAACAGAATGTAAAATACAGTGCTCACGTCATAGTCATATTTGATTATGAATACTTGCATTGTAAAAAAAATAAGATAATAATTTTCAATTTTCCTAATACAGTGTAGTGCAATCTATCATTAAATTTGAACTTACAAATATAGAAATTATGTACAAAACAATTGCATTCAGAAATAAAATAAAGTAAAGCTTGAGAGCACTCAGTCCTACAGTTTTGTTTAGTAATCACTCAGACAAACCCGTTGGGTTGCAGTTTGTAGGAGATAATGCTTCCTGTTTTGCGTTTACACTGTCATTTGAAGTAAGAACAGGTGTTGACAAGGCATTGTGGTAGCTGGCATTGCAAGATATTTATGTGCCAGATGGGCTCAAGATCCATATGTACCTTCATGCTTCAACTTCTGCTTCCAAGATGATGATGGGTTCTACTTAATAATAATCCAAAGCAGAGTGGACCAGTGCCAGTTCATTTTCATTATATGAGTCAGATACCACCAGCACAAGGTTGATTTTTCATTTTTGGTGGTTCTGGTTCTATATTTTGTGCAACAGAATGTTCTTTTGAGACTTCTGAAAATATGTTCCATATGTTGTCCCACTCAGGTTTTGGGTGACGCTTCAGAGTCTTTAACCTTGGATTGAACGCTGTAGCTATTTTTCCATCATCTGTATGGAAGCATGTCCTCTGGGACGGTGGTGAAAGTATGAGGGGGCACACAAATGTTTACTATATCTGAAATACTTTGCAAAACCAGCTACAAAAGTGCTAGGCAAATGCCTGTTTTCACTTTTGGGTGACATTGTAAATAAGATGCAAGCAACATGATGTCCCATAAATGTAAACAAACTTTTGTCTGAACAACTGGCTGAATAAGAAGTAGGACTGAGTGTACTTACAGGTTCTAAAGACTTATGTTGGTTTTTTCAAGTGCAGTTCTGTAACAAAGAAGATCTACATCTGTATGCTACACTTCCACAATAGAGGGTCAACTACAATACATATAAGATTAATTGAAAAATACCATTCCCTTTATCATTTTTGCAGTGCAGATATTTATAATAAAAATATTATAGAATGAGTACTCTGTTTTGTTTTCTGGGTTGTAATAGTAATAAATATATTTGAAAGTAGAAAAAATTCACAAATTTAATGAATTTCAGTTGGTATTCTATTGACTGACAGTGTGATTAATTGTGGATATTTTTGAGTTATTTGCATGAGTTAACTACAGCTAATCATTTTCCCTAAAAATTATTGTAAGGCGGTTGTCCTTTCAGTTTTTGTCCTGCAGCAAACTTTATGCTAGTGGGAGGGAACACCTGGGTTTTAAATACTGCCTTTTGGGCTGGGAGGCTGTCCTGGTGAGCAGCTAGTCCTCTCAACATATCCATTACCTTGGGCAGTCACATGTCCCCAAAACTAATTTTTGCATTGCCTGAAAATTGAGAACTATAAAGAAACAAGGTGTTAAATTCTTTCTTTTCATGATGGAAAGCTCCCTCTGTGTTCTAAACCCAGCCAGGGGTCCATTGCCCCATACACCAATCACTGAGCAAGTTGATCACTTCAAGCACTTTGATGCAACATTCCCCTAGAGACTCTTAAGAGGAAGATTCCATAATACTGAAAAAATTCAGGATTGGTTCCCCCAGTTGTCAATCAAGGCAAGTGTTCTAGTGCCTGCCAGTTCCTGACTCAGCACCCAGAAGGATGCAGTTTCCTCAGTTACTGAATAGTAACAGAGGGTACCTTTGAATCTAAAGTGTCAAAGGGTATGTCTACACTGACCTCTTTTAGTGACACGTGTCAACAAACATGAGGGAGTGTAAACTCTGCTTGTTGGCATTTTGCCAACAAAAGAAATCTTCCACCCCTTAGGAGTGGCATTTGATTTGTCAGAGAGTACTCCTGCTGACAAAGCACTGTTTACACTAGCACTTGCTACCACAAAGCTTTTGTCACATGTGAACAAGTAAACAACAAGTTTTGTTGCTTAAGCATTTTGGCTGTAAAGGCACTGAAGTGAAAAGGAGAGGAGAACGACTGCTTCTAAGTCTGTACCAGTAAAATCAACTAGACTTGTGGTATTTACCATTTCAGTATCACTGAAGACCAGTCTACCATCTATTCGCCTCTGCTTATAGTCAGTCCATGAATCTTAGAGTAGGTCTGATGCTTACATTACAACCAGTTCTCTTCAGGTTGCTGCCATCACAGTACTATAGTTTAGACTTTCATGACACCTTGTGATAACAAAGATGCCTGATTACCCTTCATTTCGTACCAGTCCACTGCCAGTACCCAAGATCTCTAGGTCACCAGACACTCCCTCAGTACTGACAAAGTTGTCATGTTTTCTTGACATTGAAAATTAAGGTGATGGAGATTTCTCATTGGTTTCTTGGATTTTTAGTTCAAGGGCCTCCACCTTGATGTTGAGGAGTACTTTTTGTGGAGACTTACAGGGATATAGAACATGTTTTGTGACACAGACCCTCAAACCCCATTTTTGGTAGTATAAGCACTATTGGGTGTTCCCATCTATACCATATAGGCTCCCTTGTTGTCCATACTGGGATCCATGCACAGCACACCTCCAGCAATTGTCTAGAACTTCTCGCATCCCTTGTTGCTCTCTCTCCCTCTCCCTCTCCCTCTCCCTCCCTCTCTCTCTCTCTCTCTCTCTCAACAAGGCCTGAACCAATGGAAGAAGCCTCCTATGAGTGATTTGGGGTGCTGCTGTTTCTCCAGCTGGGGAGGTGGGGAATGGCAGCACACAGAGCTACTTCTTCCCCACATGAGCTGGATCCAGCCTGTGAGGCTCAAGGCTTTCCCCCACCCCCAAGCAGGAAGCCAGCACTGGTGCTTCAACCATGTGGGAGGAGCACCACTGCAGGCTCCTCACCGTGGGGTGCAGTGTGTGTGCAAGCCTGGAGCTGGCAGCCTACCTGCAAGGTGGTCAGTTTAAGAACCACTGCTCTGTGAAGAATGTGGGGCGTAGTGCTGCGTGCAGGTTCGGCAAAAGCTTTCAACCTCAAACTTGAAAGGAATGTGACAGCCTTCTAAGGACTGCCCGCATGGAGGTTGTACTTCATCCTGCCTCAGAACCCTCTTGATTGGGTTCCAGGCCTGGCACTTGGCGTCAGTGTTCAGTGCACTGCTGCCACTGGGATCCACCCGATATCATTCCACCTATGATACCTAAAAAGTGGGTGATGTCAAAGGGTCTGCTGCCACCCCAGGAAAAGATGGGGAGGGGGATTCAAGCAAAGAATTTGTGATAGGCTGTGTGCCCACCCTGGAGCTCCTCTGGTGTATTGCTGTGGATCGTGGCTCCTCATCAGTCCATCTGTGTCTCAGCTGGGCCTGGTGGCCAAAGAATAAGTTGGTCAGCTGGACCCAAATATGGCCCCAGCATCTACGGGGAAGCCAGGTAGGAGACTTTCCTCTAAAGCAGTGGAGTATTGTAGGACTGCAGGCATCATTCCCCATCATTGTGGCCTAGGAACCCAGCACTGCAGTCTCAGTTGAGAGACCCACGTCCCAGATGACATCTCCACCTACAAGACACAGGAGACCTGGTTCATAATGTCAGTCTCCATACCGTCAGGCCTCTGGCCAGAGACTGCTGCAGTGCATCTCACCATTGCCTAGACAGTCTCTCAGTTGTCAGTTCCACTCAATGTTATGTGGTACTTCAGTGGCAGCACTGGTCTTCAGCTCTCTGGTATCATTTTGCAGGCAGGCAGTGATCATCATAAGTTACCAGGGAGGGTCAGTCAACAGCCTCAGCTGAGTACAGACCCACACTGGTAACCAGAAGGGCAGTGGTTGTAATCACACAATAGTTAAGTTCCTCATCTGTAAACTGAAGTGAATTGCTAATGGCCCAGGAGACTGGCACATGAGTTGCAGAGGTGGCATGGCCCATTCAGTAGCAGTATTGGAACCCATACGCTGCATCTGTTATGCTGATCCCATACTCCCACTGTTCCTCTTATTCTGTATCTAGCAAACTGCCCAGCTAGCTGTCAGTAGAGTTAGAGCACCATGCTGAACCCAACATGGGGGCACCACAGTGTGTCCTGATGACCATTGTGTCATCCTAACATAAGCAAGGGGTAGCTACTCCTCACCCTGTAACCCTAGCCCTTTACAGTGAAGTACCAATGATTCTGTAAACAAATAAAAAAAAAAAAAGTTACACATCTCCTAGAACTGGAAGGGACCTCTGGAGGTCATTTAGTCCACTCCCCTGCCCTCTTGGCAGGACCAAGCACCCTCCCTAACAGATTTTTTTAAAGCTATTTGCCCTACACGGCCCCCTCAAGGATTGAGCTCACAATGCTGGGTTTAGCAGGCCTGTGCTCTCACCACAGAGCTATCCCTCCCCCTGAGAGATTAAGTATATGGAGGTACACATCTCATAGAGCTGGTAGGGACTCTTAGAAGTTATTGAGTCCTGTCCCCTTGGCAGGACCAAGCACCATGCCCCTCCCTTAAGAATTCTGGCCCCAAATTCTTATATGGCTCCCTCAAGGATTGAGTTCACAACCCCAGGTTTAGCAAGCCAATGCTCAAACCACTGAGCTATCTCTCCATCCAAACCTGAACCAGACAGCTGTTCATCACAGTGGCCAACAGGATGAAAGGCCATCCAATATCAACTCAAATAATTTCTTTGAATCACTGCCTGCATTTTCTGCTGTCACAGTAAGACAAGGGTACCACTGCTGGCAATTATGACCACCTATTCAACCAGAGAGCCAGCCCTTTTGGCAGCTTTCCTAACCCAGGTGTCTATCCAGGACATCTGCAAGGCAAGTACCTGATCGTCTGTCCAAACATTCATGTCCCAGTCTGTGCTTATCCAACAAGACTGGGATGTGTTAGTTTTGATAGGGCAGTATTGCAAACTGCAAAACTGTGAAATCTGAGAACACCTCTAAGCATACTGCTTTTGAGTCATGTACAATGCAATCGGTATAAGCAAGCACTCAGAGACAAAATATCTCCCTACCTTTTGTAACTAGCTCTTTGAGATGTGTTGCACATATCCATTCCATTACCCATGCTCCCTCCCCTTTGTCAGAGTTGCTGGCAAAAAAGAACCCAGTGCTGAAGGGTGTGAAGGTAAAAGTTTGACTGCATGCAGGCATACACATTTCGAAGCACAACCGTTACAAAAGGTGTAGGTAACCAGGGTTTTTTCTCTTTTGGCATAGAGTCAGTATTTTGAGTGTAGGCCATATATATGATGTGCCTGCTTATTACCTTTAACCTCAACAGAAGTTTTGCCTTATCAAACAGAACTTTTTTTTAGTGTTGCCCCACTCATATGCTGTTGTCAAAGTGCTATATAATATCTCACAGGGTAGAGCATAGGGGTATGTGTCTGTTGGAATTTTGGGGTATTGCTGGAAGAGAGCAGAGTAGAGGTTGTGTTGGGGGAAGTAGCACAGATCTTTAACTTCTATTTCTGCTTTTTTCAGAGGTTTTCTGGAGGGTCGTGAGCCACCACCAGGCAACCTTAATTTTGTCTTAATATCATGTTTTGCATTTAATCTAAATTAAAATCAGGTTACACTCCTGAAATCAGAGCTCGGAAGTGCATTTGGCTCCATTTTTATTTTATTTTTGGTCACTTATTTCACAAAATTCAGGATTTTGAAAGCATTTGTGATTCTGCTTAATTATGATTTTGGCAACACAAGTATTACTCCAGGAATGGAAAAGAAACAAAAGTATACTAATTCTTTTAAAAAAGCAGTTGTTTTTCTACCAATTTGTCTATAAGTAAGCTGTTTATTAATTGGAGCTGTCTTAAGCTGAATGTTGAACATTTGCATGTGTCAGCTTTTTTATTTGACTTGCTTTAGTCAGACCCTTACAGCTATTTTAACATTGCATTCCCTGTCTTTTTCTCTTCTGACTTTTTTTCTTGTGTATATCTTAGATTTTTGCAATTTACCTGATCTTTTTAATTGTTTCTGTTTACAGACCTGAAAAGATGGCCAAACTACCAGTTATTTTAGGAAATCTAGATATAACAATTGATAATGTCGCTCCAGATTTTCCTAGTAAGTATTGATAAGCGTTATTAAATAATGGAATAAGCTTTTTTACTTCAATTTTTTATTGTTTTTAATATATTTTCAGATTATGTTAATTCATCATACATTCCCATGAAACAATTTGAAAACAGTACCAAGACAGTAGTAACGTTTGAAGTAGAGGAATTTGTTCCCTGTATTCCAAAACATTCTCAGCCTTTCACCATCTACAACAATCACCTTTATGTTTATCCAAAGCACTTGAAATATGACAGTCAAAAGTCATTTGCAAAGGTGAGTGTAAGGAAAGTACTAAACTCTTGCTGTGCACTGCAGTTCTATTCAGCTATTAATGGCAAATCTGTATTCTCTTTCTACAATGATGGTTCTGAATAAGTGTTCACATTTTTTTTAGGCTAGAAATATTGCAGTATGCATTGAGTTCAAAGATTCAGATGAAGAAGATTCTCTGCCTTTAAAGGTTTGTCTGTGATTCTGATTAACTAAGCAAAGAAAAACATTAATATTTACTTGTTTAGAAGTAAGACATTGTGGGCCTAAACAATGGTTAGAGTTGGGGTTTTTGTTCTCCTTTCTCCAGGGCAGTTGGATTATCCTGGAGTTGACCCATTATCTTTCAAACACTTGCTATTGGCCAGTCTTGTTGAAACCATTCCCTCTGGCCTTTTTTTTTTCTTCCCTATCTTCATCTTAATGAACCTTCCACATAGGAAGCCTATTTGAGTGTGGTATTGTCGACTCCTACTCAAAAAGCAGAATTTTAGAGCGCTGTCTCAAGTACTTTGGGCTTCCTGGCTAGGCCTTACTGCCACAGATGAATGGGAAGGAAGTTGCCTGAGGAAACCTAATGCAGCCTTTGTAGTATTAGGCAGGCCTAAAGGAGTATGAAGATTACAATAGTTCCATAATGGTGGAAAATTTATAATCCTGCCATATAATACTGATACCTTTCTCTCTAACAAAAGACTTTCTGGGTTGGGTTTTCTCTCTATGTATTAAATTAATTAGCAGTATATATTTTCATGTACAATAAATTGTACTTATAAAACCTTATTTGTGTTGCTGAATACAATGAGGGAGCAGCTATGCACAATTCCAGACCTAAATTCTGCAGATCTAAATTTTCAAAAGTGAATAATGAATTTGGGTGTCTTTTTGAACCCCCAGCTTAGAAGGTTTGATTTTCAGAAAGTGGGTCTTTGCCCACAAAAGCTTATGCTCCAAAATATCTGTTAGTCTATAAGGTGCCACAGGACTGCTTTTTGTTTTTGAAGATACAGACAAACTCAGCTATCCCTCTGATACATGTCTCCAAGTAAGTTCCCGGCTGGAACACTTAGTGGTGGGCCACCCAGTTTTCCTCTCTAATAAGGGACAAATCACAACAGGAAATAACAAAACCATATTTAAAATATGCAGTCTGTTCAACATCAGAGGCCTGCAGATAAGTCTATTCTACCTCCTATTCAAGGAATTATGTTTATTGGCCTGTGGTGGATTTAGTCCAAGCAAAGTATTCCTGCCAGAGGAGAGATTCTTCAGAGTCCGGAAAATACCTACCCCCCAGCCTGCGTTACTCAACCTACAAAGTTAGGCTAATGGATGTCGTGGCAAACATGACATATGATACATCATGTATACGACTGCTTACGTATAATTGCTGCAAGATTGGCTGCTTCAATAATTCATTAGCCACCTCCATACTCAGGAACTAGAGAAATTCAGTCTCTTTAGGGAAAACATAAAATTGCATTGTTAACATAAGAGAA